>NC_141016.1:38903834-39221334 GCF_052327205.1 Somniosus microcephalus | reverse complement strand
TGTATTTTGCGACCTCTACGTGTGTGTACGTGACCGTAGGGGCCGCGCTAGTTCCGGGTTTAGGCGTGTGAATCTTCTTGACAGATCCTCCGCATCCCAGGGAGATGGGCCTTCGCGGGCAGAGTGTTGCGCTATTTGCCCAACTTATGCCCACTGAATGCCTGTGAAATTCTTACGGCTGGTAAAAGCGTACGGCCAGCTTTTACCAGCATAAGAGTTTTAAAAAATAGAAAGATATGTTATCACTCATTTATACATTAAAAAACCCTGTCCAATAAGTTTATTTTTAACCCCGATAAAACATATAAATTTACATTTTTGATTAAAATGTTTAATTAAATGGAATTTTAATTAATTTTAAATATGTAATTAAAAAATAAAATTATTTCGTGTTGGTGTATTTTTAAGGTATGATTGGGGATTCCCTTCTTTTATTGGTTGGACTGGCCCATGTGATCCCAGGGGTGTTTGCGAACCGTGTCTGCCCCGGGGATACCTGGGCCTCTGCCCATGCGGACCCAGAGAAGCCCAGGATCGCGAGCCTCCAGTCCTCCCGGGCCACCAGGTGAACGTGTCGATTTTTTAACAGGTCGGAGGCATCCACCCGCGGGAAGCTTCCCATCGCAAATTCTTTGGTGTCATCCAAGCACTTGAACTTATCACATCACAGGAACTTCTCAAAGTGATCAAACTGTAGCAACCTTCCCACACCGGGATTGAGTGAATACCCAAATGTTGGCCAGGACATCAGGAGAACTCCCTGCTCCTCAAATAACATCCACGGAGACAGGCAAGCAAGTCATTAGCTGCCTGTGTTCGGCGTTAGCCGTGTCTCAGTGGGCAGCGCTCTCACCTCTGAGTCAGAAGGTCGTGGGTTCAAGTCCCACTCCAGAGACATGAGCAGGAAAATCTAGGCTGACACTCCAGTGCAGTGCTGAGGGAGTGCTGCACTGTCGGAGGTGCCGTCTTTCAGATCAGATGTTAAACCGAGGCCCCGTCTGCTCTCTCAGGTGGATGTAAAAGATCCCATGGCGCTATTTCAAAGAAGAGCAGGGGAGTTCTCCCCGGTGTCCTGGCCAATATTTATCCCTCAATCAACATCACTAAAACTGATTATCTGGTCATTATCACGTTGCTGTTTGTGGGAGCTTGCTGTGCGCAGATTGGCTGCTGTGTTTCCTACATTACAACAGTGACCACACTTCAGAAGTACTTCATTGGCGTAAAGCACTTTGGGATGTCCTGAGGTCGTGAAAGGTGCTATAGAAATGCAAGTCTTTCTTTTTAAACTTCTTATCTGAAGGACGGCACCTGTGGCCTCACAGCACTGAAGTATGTGCTCAGATTCTGGAGTGGAACTTACAGAACTATAACAATCACAGCACAGGAGGCCGATCAGCCCATCACATCTGTACTGGCGCTGTCCACTGTAATCCCATCGCCATGCCCTTTCCCCATATCCCTTTATATTCTTCATTTTCAGATGCTTATTTAATTCTGTTTTAAATGGGGTTCTCGTCTCTGTTTCAATCGCCATATGTGGTAAACATTCCTTGTTCCAAAAACCTTGTGTGTGAAAATATGACCTCTAACTTCCTTTCCCCTTGTTCTTCTAGCGCTGACCTTCAGTCCATGTCTCCTTGTTACCGATTGGCTGGCCAGTGGCAACAATCTTTCGGTGTTTACCCTCCAAACCTTTCGGAGTCCTGAAAGCCTTGAAGAGATTCCCGTTTAACCATCTCCCTTTCAGTGAGAAAAGCCCCGATTTTTCAAGCCTTTCTTTACAACCATAACCTTTCACCTTTCATCGCTGGTCCCATTCAAGTGGATCGTCACCGTCCCGTCTCCACGGTCCGATATCCTTCCAACAATGGGATGTGCAGAACTCCATTCACCAATGCCTTGTACAACTTCAACATCATTTCCTTGCTTTTATATTCAATTCCCGAGTATAAAACCGCTTTTCATCCCGATTTGCTTTTTTTCCCTTAGCCATCTCTCTGTCCATTAGGCCATATTCCCTTTAACAACATGCACCTTAATTTTCATCACAAGCCACTGTGTGGCATCTTATCAAACACCTTCAGTCACCAAATTCCTTTTTTCTATGGTGCAGCGGAGTCACTGGTTACCGAGGGGAGGCCGGGGGCCGAATGGGGAGACGCCGGGGGCCGAGGGGGCACGCCGGGGGCCGAGGGGGAGACGCCGGGGGCCGAGGGGGAGACGCCGGGGGCCGAGGGGGAGACGCCGGGGGCCGAGGGGGAGACGCCGGGGGCCGAGGGGGAGACGCCGGGGGCCGAGGGGGAGACGCCGGGGGCCGAGGGGGAGACGCCGGGGGCCGAGGGGGAGACGCCGGGGGCCGAGGGGGAGACGCCGGGGGCCGAGGGGGAGACCGGGGGCCGAGGGGGAGACGCCGGGGGCCGAATGGGGAGACGCCGGGGGCCGAGGGGGAGACGCCGGGGGCCGAGGGGGAGACGCCGGGGGCCGAGGGGGAGACGCCGGGGGCCGAGGGGGAGACGCCGGGGGCCGAGGGGGAGACGCCGGGGGCCGAGGGGGAGACGCCGGGGGCCGAGGGGGAGACCGGGGGCCGAGGGCAGACGCCGGGGGCCGAGGGGGAGATGCCGGGGGCCGAGGGGGAGACGCCGGGGGCCGAGGGGGAGACCGGGGGCCGAGGGCAGACGCCGGGGGCCACGCCAGGGGCCGAATGGGGCACGCCGAGGGCCGAATGGGGAGACGCCGGGGGCCGAGGGGGAGACGCCAGGGGCCGAGGGGGAGACGCCGGGGGCCGAGGGGGAGATGCCGGGGGCCGAGGGGGAGACCGGGGGCCGAGGGGGAGACGCCGGGGGCCGAGGGGGAGACCGGGGGCCGAGGGGGAGACGCCGGGGGCCGAGGGGGAGACCGGGGGCCGAGGGCAGACGCCGGGGGCCACGCCAGGGGCCGAATGGGGAGACGCCGAGGGCCGAATGGGGAGACGCCGGGGGCCGAGGGGGAGACGCCGGGGGCCGAGGGGGAGACGCCGGGGGCCGAGGGGGAGATGCCGGGGGCCGAGGGGGAGACGCCGGGGGCCGAATGGGGAGACGCCGGGGGCCGAGGGCCGAGGGGGAGACACCGGGGGCCGAGGGGGAGACGCCGGGGGCCGAGGGGGAGACGCCGGGGGCCGAGGGGGAGACGCCGGGGGCCGAGGGCCGAGGGGGAGACACCGGGGGCCGAGGGGGAGACGCCGGGGGCCGAATGGGGAGACGCCGGGGGCCGAGGGCCGAGGGGGAGACACCGGGGGCCGAGGGGGAGACGCCGGGGGCCGAAGGGGAGACACCGGGGGCCGAGGGGGAGACGCCGGGGGCCGAGGGGGAGACCGGGGGCCGAGGGGGAGACGCCGGGGGCCGAGGGGGAGACCGGGGGCCGAGGGGGAGACGCCGGGGGCCGAGGGGAGGCCGGGGGCCGAGGGGGAGACGCCGGGGGCCGAGGGGGAGACCGGGGGCCGAGGGGGAGACCGGGGGCCGAGGGGGAGACCGGGGGCCGAGGGCAGACGCCGGGGGCCACGCCAGGGGCCGAATGGGGAGACGCCGGGGGCCGAGGGGGAGACGCCGGGGGCCGAGGGGGAGACGCCGGGGGCCGAGGGGGAGACACCAGGTGACTAAAAGCCACACTTGGACCCGACCGAGGAGGCTCAAGTGGGTGGAGTGATCCTGTCCGAGCTGACTCCTGTTCGGACGGAATTTCTCATCGTCACCAGGCCCCGAAACCCCTCTCTGGAGTCTTTGCCTCACAACTTGAGCCGTCTCTTCTAAATCCCTGCTGTGCCATTGCACTCTGCGCAAAGGATTTCCTGTACGGACTGTTCCTGCACACTCTCCACTCCATCGCCCTCATCTTTCCTCCGGATATGCCCTCCATGCCATCTTGCTTTTATAGATATGTGAAGAGAAAAAGATTGGTGAAGTCAAGCATAGGTCCCTTACAGTCAGAATCAGGGGAATTTATAATGGGGAACAAAGAAATGGCAGACTTTGGTTCTGTCTTCACAAAGGAGGACACAAATAACCTCCCAGAGATGCCGGGGAACATAGGGTCTGATGAAAGGGAGGAACTGAAAGAAATCAGTATTTGTAGGGAAATGGTGTTCGGAAATTGATGGGATTGAAGGCCGATAAATCCCCAGGGCCTGATAATCTACATCCTAGGGTACTTAAGGAAGTGGCCCTAGAAATAGTAGATGCATTGCTGATCATCTTCCAACATTCGATGGAATCTGGAACAGTTCCCATGGATTGGAGGGTAGCTAATGTTACCCCACTATTCAAAAAAGGTGGTAGAGAGAAAACGGGGAATTACAGGCCGGTAAGCCTGACATCGGTAGTGGGGAAAATGCTAGAGTCCATTATAAAAGATGTAATAGCAGAGCACTTGGAAAACAGTGACAGGATCGGACAAAGTCAACATGGATTTACAAAAGGTAAATCGTGCTTGACTAATCTACTGGAATTTTTTGAGGATGTAACTGGTAAAATAGATAAGGGAGAACCAGTGGATGTGGTGTATTTGGACTTTCAGAAGGCTTTCGATAAGGTCCCGCATAAGAGATTAGCGTGTAAAGTTAAAGCACATAGGATTGGGGGCAAGGTATTGACTTGGAAAGAGAACTGGTTGGCAGACAGAAAGCAAAGAGATGGAATAAACTGGTCTTTTTCCGAGTGGCAGGCAGTGACTAGTGGGGTACCGCAGGGATCGGTGCTAGGACCCCAGCTATTCACAATATATATTAATGATCTAGACAAGGGAACTAGATGTAATATCTCCAAATTTGCAGATGACACAAAGCTGGGTGGGCATGTGTGCTGTGAGGAGGATGCCGAGAAACTCCAGGATGATTTGGACAGGTTGGGTGATTGGGTAGAAGCATGGCAGATGCAATATAACGTGGATAAATGTGAGGTTATCCACTTTGGTGGCAAAAACAGGAAGGCAGATTATTATCTGAATGGCAATAGATTGGGAGAAGGGGAAGTGCAACGAGACCTGGGTGTCCTTGTGCACCAGTTGCTGAAGGTAAGCATGCAGGTGCAGCAGAAGGCAAATGTTATGTTGGCCTTCATAGCGAGAGGGTTTGAGTACAGGAACAAGGATGTCTTGCTGCAGTTGTACAGGGCCTTGGTGAGACCACACCTTGAGTATTGTGTGCAGTTTTGGTCGCCTTATCTGAGGAAGGATGTTCTTGCCATGGAAGGAGTTCAGCGAAGATTCACCAGGCTGATACCTGGGATGGCAGGAATGACGTATGAGGAGAGATTGGGTCGATTGGGCTTATACTCGCTGGAGTTTAGAAGAATGAGAGGGGATCTCATTGAAACTGATAAAATTCTGACAGGACTGGACAGACTAGATGCAGGAAGGATGTTCCCGATGGTCGGGGAGTCCAGAACCAGGGGTCAGTCTAAGGATTTAGGTAAGCCATTTAGGACGAAACGAGGAGGAATTTCTTCACCCAGAAAGTGGTGAACATGTGGAATTCTCTACCACAGAAGACAGTAGAGGCCAATTCATTAAATATATTCAAGAAGGAGTTGGATATATTTCTTAAGGCTAAAGGGATCAAGGGATATGGGGAGAAGGCAGGGACAGGGTACTGAATTTCAATGATCAGCCATGATCTCATTGAATGGCGGAGCAGGCTCGAAGGGCCGAATGGCCTACTCCTGCTCCTATCTTCTATGTTTCTATGTTGGCTGCAGGTAGAGGTGGGCGTTCCCGATAGAGGGCTCTCCACACAGAGTCCTCTCCTGTTCCATTGGGGATCTGGCATGGAGAATGATGTATGGAGCAGTCCCGTCCAAGAGATTTTTAAGTCAGTCCACGGACTCCCAGGCTACCTGTAACTTCTGCGGCCTGGATGAGTCTGTGTTCCATGTATACACCGAGTGTTAGAGGCTGCAGTCCCTGTTCCATTATTTGAAGGGCTGCTCCTCAAGCTCTGGCTGCATTTCAGTCCCACGCTCCTTCCATTGGCCACCTGGTGCAGAGGGGAGCGGGCATGTCGGAGGACCTCCTCGTGGGTCTGCTCCTGGGCCTGACCAAGGTGGCCATTAACAGGTGCCAGCTGGTCGCGGCTGGTGGGGTTGTTCGCTCCGGCTGCCTACCTCGCTTTCACGGCTATGTCCGTATTGGGTGTCCCCGGAGAAAGAGCCTGCGGTGTCTGGCAGTACCCTTGAGGCCTTCCGCGACCGGTGGGCACCACAGGGACTGGCGTGTATAGTGGATATGGCCAACAACAACAACTTGTATTTATATAGCGCCTTTGAAATAGTAAAATGTCCCAAGGTGCTTTACAGGAGTATTAGAAGACAAAAATTTGACACCCAGCCACATAAGGAGAAATTAGGGTGGGTGACCAAAAGCTTAGTCAAGGAAGTAGGTTTTAAGGAGCATCTTAAAAGAGGGAAGGGAGGTAGCGAGGCGGAGAGGTTTAGGCAGGGAATTCCAGAGCTTAGGGCCTAGGCAACAGAAGGCACGGCCACCAAAGGTTGAGCGATTATAATCAGGGATGCTCAAGAGGGCAAAATTAGAAGAGCGCAGATATCTCGGGGGGTGGGGTGGGGGTGGGGTTTGTGGGGCTGGGGGAGATTACAGAGATAGGGAGAGGCGAGGTCCTGGAGGGATTTGAAAACAAGGATGAGAATTTTGAAATCGTTGCATTGCTTAACCAGGAGCCAATGTAGGTCAGCGAGCACAGGGGTGATGGGCGAACGGGACTTGGTGCAAGTTAGGACACGGGCAGCCGAGTATTGGATGACTTCAAGTTTACTTAGGGTAGAATGTGGGAGGCCAGCCAGGAGTGTGTTGGAATAGTCAAGTCTAGAGGTAACAAAGGCATGGATGAGGGTTTCAGCAGTAGATGAGCTGAGGCAAGGGCGGAGACGAGCGATGTTACGGAGGTGGAAATAGGCGGTCTTAGTTATGCTGCGGATACGTGGTCAGAAACTCATTTCAGGGTCAAATATGACACCAAGGTTGCGAACAGTGTGATTCAGCCTCAGAGAGATGTTAGGGAGAGGGATGGAGTCAGTGGCTCGGGAACGGAGTTGGTGGCGGGGACCGAAAACAATGGCTTCGGTCTTCCCAATATTTAATTGGAGAAAATTTCTGCTCATCCAGAACTGGATGTCGGAGAAGCAGTCTGACAATTTAGAGACTGCGGAGGCGTCGAGAGAAGTGGTGGTGAGGTAGAGCCGGGTGTCGTCAGCGTACATGTGGAAACAGACACTGTGTTTTCAGATGATGTTGCCGATGGGCAGCATGTAGATGAGAAATAGGAGGGGCCAAGGATAGAGGTAACGATGCAGGAGCAGGAAAAGAAAGCATTGCCGGTGATTCTCTGTTAGATAGATAAGAATGGAACCGGGTGAGTGCAGTCCCACCCAGCTGGACAATGGTGGAGAGGCGTTGGAGAAGGATGGGGTGGTCAATCGTGTCAAAGGCTGCAGGCAAGTCAAGGAGGACGAGGAGGGATAGTTTACCTTTGTCACAGTCACAATGGATGTCATTTGTGACTTTGATGAGAGCCGTTTCGGCATTTTGATTTAATTTGGTACATTTTTCTTTTAGGTTTAAGTATAAATTTGGGTCTATTGTTTGTGCCCCTTTAAATAGGGGGCCAACTTATGTTAAATTGATGGCCAATTGATCTTACGTGGCAATTAAGAAGGCAAGACACCGGTTGCCGAGGAGACACCATGCTTAGCCCTAGACTGGAGCCTTCGGAAGGAGAGCTTTCTAATCAGATCAGGTAAGTAACAGAAGGGAATAAAATAAAATAAAATAAAACTAATAAAACATTTGCAGCAACGTCTTCCTATCATTGTTTCAGGAACATATCATTTTGTTCACCCAATGTAAGGTAAGCTCGCATTTGATAGAGAGATGTAGAACTGATGGGTCCTCAATCATTACTGAAAGGAAATACAATAACCCAACTTCATCCTTTGCTTACTAGGAATCTCTCATCCTTTCACCACCTGAATCGCGGCCCCGCTGTTACTGGAACTCCTTCCAATCCTTTCACGGCACAGAACGGTTCGATGACATTCACTACGTGGAGTGTTGACTGGATTAGAGAAAGAAATCGAGAAGTGGAGTTTTCTTCAGCATATGTTGTTTTGTCAGATGGACCATCTGCCCTCTCGGGAGGTCTGGAGTTGCACTGGCGGTTATATTCTATTTCTGATAGAACACTGCGCTGTGCTAATTAAAATCAGATGGCCACCATGAATGAGGGAGACAGTTGGATGAAATCAATTGGCTGAAAATCGAATTGTTCGGTGACACTAGCCAAGGGTTGGGAGTGGAGAGGCCATTGACGGTGAGTAACAATTCTAATAATTCGCACGTTCCTTCAAAAACAACCACTTTCAAGTAAATTTTCTTGCTTATTGGGTGAGGGGTGTCATTGCAATGAAACAGAATACTCCCATCATTGTTTATCTTTAGTGTCAGCATCATGCACTCCCATATCAGACGTAACTCACCCAGTGAACAGCCTTAAATCCAAGCTCAGCAGAGCTCCCTGTACTGTACCAGAGTGACATTTCTGATCTCCACACCAGCCATCTTTACCGTTACAATTCAATGGTGATCTGTGATAAATTCTGGGCAGTTGTGTGTAATACTCTTGCACCTAAATAGGAATTCCATTGAGGCACTCACTGCTTTCTCAGTCGCACAGCTCTTGGTACAGCTCGACATCGCGCAGTTGAATGTTGGGGCAGATACTGAAGGGATAAAGAGAAGAGAACTGCCATTGGTAGCGTACCTTTCACGTCCCAAAGCGCCTCATAGCCAGGGAATTACTCTTGAAGTGTAGTCACTGATGTTTTTTTCAGGCAAATGCAGCAGGCAATGTGCACGTAGCAAAGTCTCACAAACAGCAATAGGATAACCAGTTAACCTGCTTTTTATGGTGGGTGGTTGAGGGGTAAATGTTGGCCAGGGCTCCCTTGATCTTCTTCCAATAGTGCTGCAGGATCTTTCAGATCATGCTGGGAGAACAGACAGGGCCTTGGATTAGCATTTCATGTGAAAGACAGCACCTCTGACACTGTAGCACTGCCAACGTACTGCACCGAAGTATCAGCCTATATTACTCAAACCTAAAACCTTCAGCCACAGAGACTAGAGGGCTAACAATGAGCCAGGCTGGCAGACACCCGACTGAAGGTGCAGCCATTTCTGGAGCATCTAAGATTCGAGTTTCTGTTTAAGGCTCCCCAGGCGGAGATTTCCCAATCTTTAACGGTCAGAAGAAGGATGTTTGGAGGTGATCTCAACAGAAAATGGATATCCACTGGAAACCCTCTCACTGTATTCACAGTGTCACCAGTACAGTTCCCACTGGAATCCCTCTCACTGTATTCACAGTGTCACCAACACAGTTCCCACTGGAAACCCTCTCACTGTATTCACAGTGTCACCAACACAGCTCCCACTGGAAACCCTCTCACTGTATTCACAGTGTCACCAGCACAGTTCTCACTGGAATCCCTCTCACTGTATTCACAGTGTCACGAGTACAGTTCTCACTGGAATCCCTCTCACTGTATTCACAGTGTCACCAGCACAGTTCCCACTGGAAACCCTCTCACTGTATTCACAGTGTCACCAGCACAGCCCCCACTGGAATCCCTCTCACTGTATTCACAGTGTCACCAGCACAGTTCCCGCTGGAATCCCTCTCACTGTATTCAGTGTCACGAGTACAGTTCCCACTGGAAACCCTCTCACTGTATTCACAGTGTCACCAGCACAGCTCCCACTGGAATCCCCCTCACTGTATTCAGTGTCACGAGTACAGTTCCCAGTGGAAACCCTCTCACTGTATTCAGTGTCACGAGTACAGTTCCCACTGGAATCCCCCTCACTGTATTCAGTGTCACGAGTACAGTTCCCACTGGAAACCCTCTCACTGTATTCAGTGTCACGAGTACAGTTCCCAGTGGAATCCCTCTCACTGTATTCAGTGTCACCAGCACAGTTCCCAGTGGAAACTCTCACTGTATTCACAGTGTCACCAGCACAGTTCCCAGTGGAAACTCTCACTGTATTCACAGTGTCACCAGCACAGTTCCCAGTGGAAACCCTCTCAGTGGAAACCCTCTCACTGTATTCACAGTGTCACCAGCACAGTTCCCACTGGAAACCCTCTCACTGTATTCACAGTGTCACCAACACAGTTCCCACTGGAATCCCTCTCACTGTATTCACAGTGTCACCAACACAGTTCCCGCTGGAAACCCTCTCACTGTATTCACAGTGTCACCAACACAGTTCCCACTGGAAACCCTCTCACTGTATTCACAGTGTCACCAGCACAGTTCTCACTGGAATCCCTCTCACTGTATTCACAGTGTCACCAGCACAGTTCTCACTGGAATCCCTCTCACTGTATTCACAGTGTCACCAGCACAGTTCCCACTGGAAACCCTCTCACTGTATTCACAGTGTCACCAACACAGTTCCCACTGGAATCCCTCTCACTGTATTCACAGTGTCACCAGCACAGTTCCCGCTGGAATCCCTCTCACTGTATTCAGTGTCACGAGTACAGTTCCCACTGGAAACCCTCTCACTGTATTCACAGTGTCACCAGCACAGCTCCCACTGGAATCCCCCTCACTGTATTCAGTGTCACGAGTACAGTTCCCAGTGGAAACCCTCTCACTGTATTCAGTGTCACGAGTACAGTTCCCACTGGAATCCCCCTCACTGTATTCAGTGTCACGAGTACAGTTCCCACTGGAAACCCTCTCACTGTATTCAGTGTCACGAGTACAGTTCCCAGTGGAATCCCTCTCACTGTATTCAGTGTCACCAGCACAGTTCCCAGTGGAAACTCTCACTGTATTCACAGTGTCACCAGCACAGTTCCCAGTGGAAACTCTCACTGTATTCACAGTGTCACCAGCACAGTTCCCAGTGGAAACCCTCTCAGTGGAAACCCTCTCACTGTATTCACAGTGTCACCAGCACAGTTCCCACTGGAAACCCTCTCACTGTATTCACAGTGTCACCAGCACAGCCTCCACTGGAAACCCTCTCACTGTATTCAGTGTCACCAGCACAGCTCCCACTGGAAACCCTCTCACTGTATTCACAGTGTCACGAGTACAGTTCCCAGTGGAATCCCTCTCACTGTATTCACAGTGTCACGAGTACAGTTCCCAGTGGAATCCCTCTCACTGTATTCACAGTGTCACCAGTACAGCTCCCACTGGAAACCCTCTCACTGTATTCAGTGTCATCAGCACAGCTCCCACTGGAAACCCTCTCACTGTATTCAGTGTCACGAGTACAGTTCCCAGTGGAATCCCTCTCACTGTATTCACAGTGTCACGAGTACAGTTCCCAGTGGAATCCCTCTCACTGTATTCACAGTGTCACCAGCACAGTTCCCACTGGAAACCCTCTCACTGTATTCAGTGTCACGAGTACAGTTCCCACTGGAAACCCTCTCACTGTATTCACAGTGTCACCAGCACAGCCTCCACTGGAAACCCTCTCACTGTATTCTGTGTCACCAGCACAGCTCCCACTGGAAACCCTCTCACTGTATTCACAGTGTCACGAGTACAGTTCCCAGTGGAATCCCTCTCACTGTATTCACAGTGTCACGAGTACAGTTCCCAGTGGAATCCCTCTCACTGTATTCACAGTGTCACGAGTACAGCTCCCAGTGGAAACCCTCTCACTGTATTCAGTGTCACCAGCACAGCTCCCACTGGAAACCCTCTCACTGTATTCACAGTGTCACGAGTACAGTTCCCAGTGGAAACCCTCTCACTGTATTCAGTGTCACCAGCACAGCTCCCACTGGAAACCCTCTCACTGTATTCAGTGTCACGAGTACAGTTCCCAGTGGAATCCCTCTCACTGTATTCACAGTGTCACGAGTACAGTTCCCACTGGAATCCCTCTCACTGTATTCACAGTGTCACCAGCACAGTTCCCAGTGGAACCCCTCTCACTGTATTCACAGTGTCACCAGCACAGTTCCCAGTGGAACCCCTCTCACTGTATTCACAGTGTCACCAGCACAGCTCCCACTGGAAACCCTCTCACTGTATTCAGTGTCACCAGCACAGTTCCCACTGGAAACCCTCTCACTGTATTCACAGTGTCACCAGCACAGCTCCCAGTGGAACCCCTCTCGCTGTATTCACAGTGTCACCAGTACAGTTCCCACTGGAATCCCTCTCACTGTATTCAGTGTCACCAGCACAGTTCCCAGTGGAACCCCTCTCACTGTATTCACAGTGTCACCAGCACAGCTCCCAGTGGAAACCCTCTCACTGTATTCAGTGTCACCAGCACAGTTCCCACTGGAAACCCTCTCACTGTATTCACAGTGTCACCAGCACAGCTCCCAGTGGAACCCCTCTCACTGTATTCACAGTGTCACCAGCACAGTTCCCGCTGGAATCCCTCTCACTGTATTCAGTGTCACCAGCACAGTTCCCAGTGGAACCCCTCTCACTGTATTCACAGTGTCACGAGTACAGTTCCCAGTGGAACCCCTCTCACTGTATTCACAGTGTCACCAGCACAGCTCCCAGTGGAATCCCCCTCACTGTATTCACAGTGTCACCAGCACAGTTCCCAGTGGAACCCCTCTCACTGTATTCACAGTGTCACCAGCACAGTTCCCAGTGGAAACCCTCTCACTGTATTCACAGTGTCACCAGCACAGTTCCCACTGGAATCCCCCTCACTGTATTCAGTGTCACCAGCACAGCTCCCACTGGAAACCCTCTCACTGTATTCAGTGTCACGAGCACAGCTCCCACTGGAAACCCTCTCACTGTATTCAGTGTCACCAGCACAGTTCCCAGTGGAAACTCTCACTGTATTCACAGTGTCACCAGCACAGTTCCCACTGGAATCCCTCTCACTGTATTCAGTGTCACCAGCACAGCTCCCACTGGAATCCCTCTCACTGTATTCACAGTGTCACCAGCACAGTTCCCACTGGAATCCCTCTCACTGTATTCAGTGTCACCAGCACAGCTCCCAGTGGAATCCCCCTCACTGTATTCAGTGTCACGAACACAGCTCCCAGTGGAATCCCCCTCACTGTATTCAGTGTCACCAGCACAGCTCCCAGTGGAATCCCCCTCACTGTATTCACAGTGTCACGAACACACAGCTCCCAGTGGAATCCCTCTCACTGTATTCACAGTCACCAGCACAGCTCCCAGTGGAAACCCTCTCACTGTATTCACAGTGTCACGAACACACAGCTCCCAGTGGAATCCCTCTCACTGTATTCACAGTGTCACCAGCACAGCTCCCACTGGAATCCCTCTCACTGTATTCAGTGTCACCAGCACAGCTCCCACTGGAATCCCTCTCACTGTATTCAGTGTCACCAGCACAGCTCCCACTGGAATCCCTCTCACTGTATTCAGTGTCACCAGCACAGCTCCCACTGGAAACCCTCTCACTGTATTCAGTGTCACCAGCACAGCTCCCAGTGGAATCCCTCTCACTGTATTCAGTGTCACCAGCACAGTTCCCAGTGGAAACTCTCACTGTATTCAGTGTCACGAGCACAGTTCCCACTGGAATCCCTCTCACTGTATTCAGTGTCACCAGCACAGTTCCCAGTGGAAACCCTCTCACTGTATTCAGTGTCACCAGCACAGCTCCCAGTGGAAACTCTCACTGTATTCACAGTGTCACCAGCACAGTTTCCAGTGGAAACTCTCACTGTATTCACAGTGTCACCAGCACAGTTTCCAGTGGAAACTCTCACTGTATTCACAGTGTCACCAGCACAGTTCCCAGTGGAAACTCTCACTGTATTCAGTGTCACGAGCACAGTTCCCACTGGAATCCCTCTCACTGTATTCAGTGTCACCAGCACAGTTCCCAGTGGAAACCCTCTCACTGTATTCAGTGTCACCAGCACAGTTTCCAGTGGAAACTCTCACTGTATTCACAGTGTCACGAGCACAGTTCCCAGTGGAATCCCCCTCACTGTATTCAGTGTCACGAGCACACAGCGCAGAGGGAAAGCATTCCCCCAATGAGGGTGGGACTGCGGCATGTGGCTGGAGCTGGGCACCAAGAATGGGGTGGTGGGGGGCGGGTGGGAGATGGAGAAAGCAGACTGAAAAACAAAGCCAGTTTGTGACCATAGTGTGTGAAATGGGAGAGTATAGAGAAGATTACAGCGTAATCTGTTTCCTACCACAGAGCTACAATATAAACATATAATAAAGCCTCGATGAAGTAGAAATCAGTGTTTTTAAAGGCACTCGGCCAGTAGTGGCTTGGTATGATCAACTTTGCTCGTGATGCTATTCCTACATTGTGGGGCGGGGGCTGAACCCATGTCGAATGCTTTCTACAATTTGTCAAGTTACCTGAAACAAAAGCTGAAAATTGTTGTGGTGTGAAATGTTTCCTTTGGTAGAAAACTCACGAAGCACTGGGGTCCAAATTAGGCAAATGAGCTTGTTGCACACATTTAGAAAACATTGGCCCTTACATTGAAATGTTAATGAATTTTAAAAAGAATTAAATTTCAAAAATATTTGGTGCTTGCTTTGCACAGAGTGCTCGGGGTGAGTGCGGGCTCCTAGTCACTGTAATTAGCCCACAGTGACAGGCTTACATAATGATTATAGCTCATTACAGCTGATAGTCATTCTACTGTCTGATTATAACAATTACACCCTCACTTACTGGCAGCCTCTCTTGTGAAGGGCTGGTGTCGGGCACGTGTACTGGAGGGGTGGACCTCGCTCTCCGGGGTTGCCATCGACATGCTCCCTTCTCAGCTTTTAAAGCCAAATGGATTAAAACAAGGATCTGGGCTCATTTCTGTCGAAAAGGGACGACGGAGGGGTGACCTGATCGAGGTCTTTAAGATCATGAAAGGCTTTGATAGGGTAGATGTAGAGATGTTGTTTCCACTTGTGGGGACCATCAATAGAATAAATCCAGCAGCGAATTCAGGAGAAACTTCTTTGCCCAGAGAGTGGTTAGAATGTGGAACTCGTGACCACAGGGAGTGGTTGAGGTGAATATAGATGCATTTAAGGGGAAGCTGGATAAGTACATGAGGGAGAAAGGAATAGAAGGATATGTTGAGGAGTCTCTTGTGGAGCATAAACACCAGCATGGACCTGTTGCTGTAAATCCGATGTAAAACCTCCTGCCATTGGAAATAGTTAGTTGTTACCACTTGTTGTCTCAAGTGATGCTGCAGGGCAACCTCGTCAGTGTTCCAGGGCGACAGCTTTGCTCGGGAGGGCTTGCACTCAGTGCGGAGTTTGCTGATCTCAGGGAGGTGCGCAGGGGCGCGGTTACAAGTGCTGTTATTTGTTTCAGATTAGGAAGGAGGTGAAAACATCAATCATTATCCAGCAGCGCCTGCTGGAAGGTGCAGATGTGCAACAGCAGTATGCACTCTATAGTCGAATAGCCCTCCGGCACTCACTGCCGATGCTCACGTGTGAGGAAGGGCCACTGGAACAAGGATCAGTGGCTGTAAGTGCACTCCCACATGAGTCTGCACATTCAGGAGAAAAAGGGGAATAAATGAAAGGGTTTGATAGGGTAGATGTAGAGAAGATGTTTCCATTTGTGGGGACTCAAAATCTAGCGACCATCAATAGAATAAATCCAGCAGCGAATAAAACACGTGCACTGCCAACTGAAAAATGGTGACCCAGCATCTACTGCTCTCTGGGGGAGAGGGTTCCACACTTCTACCACCCTTTGTGTGAAGAAGTGTTTCCTAACTTCTCCCTGAATGGCCTGGCTCTGATTTTAAGGTTATGTCCCCGAGTCCTAGACTCCCCCACCAGCGGAAAAAGTTTCTTTCTATCTACCCGATCAAATCCTTTCAAAATCCTAAAATCTCAATCAAATCACCCCTTAACCTTCCATATTCCAGGGAATACAAGCCTAGTTTATGTAATCTCTCCTCATAATCTAACCCTTGGAGCCCTGGTAACACTCTGGTGAATCTGTGCTGCGCTCCTTCCAAGGCAAATTTGCAACCATCTTCAGCCAGAAGTGCCAAGTAGATGATTCATATCGGCCTCCTCCTGAGGTCCCCACCATCACAGAAGCCAATCTTCAGCCAATTCGATTCACGCCACGTGATATCAAGAAATGGCTGAGCGCACTGGATACAGCAAAAGCTGTGGGCCCCGACAACATCCCGGCTATCGTGCTGAAAATTTGTGCTCCAGAACTAGCCGGGCCTCTAGCCAAGCTGTTCCAGTACAGCTATAACACTGGCATCTATCCGACAATGTGGAAAACTGCCCAGGTATGTTCTGTCCACAAAAAGCAGGATAAATCCAACCCGGCCAATTATCGCCCCATCAGTCTACTCTCAATCATCAGCAAAGTGATGGAAGGTGTCGTCGACAGTGCTATCAAGCGGCACTTACTCACCAATAACCTGCTCACTGATGCCCAGTTTGGGTTCCGCCAGGACCACTCGGCTGCCGACCTCATTACAGCCTTGGTCCAAACATGGACAAAGGAGCTGAATTCCAGAGGTAAGGTGAGGTGAGAGTGACTGCCCTTGACATCAAGTCAGCATTTGACCAAGTGTGGCATCAAGGAGCCTGAGTACAACTGAAGTCAATGGGAATCGGGGGGGGGGGGGAAACTCTCCACTGGCTGGAGTCATACCTAGCACAAAGGAAGATGGTTGTGGTGGTTGAAGGTCAATCATCACAGCTCCAGGACATCGCTACAGGAGTTCCTCAGGGCAGTGTCCTAGGCCCAACCATCTTCAGCTGCTTCATCAATGACCTTCCTGTAGTGTCCGTGTGTAGATAAAGACACTGAAGACAGGAGTTGGTTCATAGGTATTTACTAAGCAAGTCTGGGGGGGGGTTTCTAAAGGATATACACAATACACAGGCTCATATAGCCCAAGTGGCAATTACCGGCATTACGCACACCTGGGGCTCTTAAAGGCACATACACCACAATTCCTCCCCTTCTAGCTAACTAGTACATCATATTTTAAGTAATTATTAATTACATGTTATATGCTAAATAATATACATTGCTGTATTAATTAATTATAAGTTAGTCTCTCAGGAGGCTTCCCGACTCGGTCCGGATAACACCTCGGGGGTGTAGTAGTTTCTGGTGGTGTAGTAGGTTCTTCTGGCAAGGCTGATTCGGCTTGAAGGCCAGTGTCGGGTTCATCGGGCTCCAGTATCACCGGATCGGAGGTAGATATGGGTATCTCTACTTCATCGTTAGATGTATAGAGTGGTGGTGTAGGTTGTCCCTTTTCGGATGACTTGATGATTTGGTCAGCATGGCGCCTTATTATGCTGTCTCCGATGTCCACGGTATACATCAGTGGTCCTAATCGTGTGCAGATAGTTCCAGGCTGCCATTTCTCGGTACGGTAGTCCCGGGCCAAAACCGGTTGGCCTATCTGGAAGGCCCTAGTTGGCCTTTCATTCATGCCCTGAAACTGCCGGTTCTCCACGTCCCTTCGGATGTTGGGCTTGACCAAATCCAGCCGGCATCTTAGGTTTCTATTGTAGAACATCATGGCGGGAGTTTGGTTAGTAACCATATGCGTTGCATTCCTATATGCAAATAAGAAGTTATCCACCTTGTGCTGAAGTTTTATGTCTTCATTACCCATGGCCTTGATGGCCTTCTTGAAGGTCTGGACAAACCTTTCAGCCAATCCATTGGTGGCGGGATGGTATGGGGCGGACGTGTAGTGCTTTACCCCATTGTTCTTTAAGAACTTTCTGAATTCTTCGGACACAAATTGCGGTCCATTATCAGAACATATCTGCTCCGGCAGCCCATTCCTGGCAAATATGGTCCTTAATACTGTGATGGTTTTTTCCGTGGTGGTGGAGGACATCTTTATTACCTCCGGCCACTTGGAGTGTGCATCAACTGCGATTAAGAACATTGAGTCCATAAATGGACCAGCAAAGTCGATGTGCACCCTTTGCCAGGGAGATGAGGGCCACTCCCATGGATGTAGAGGGGCCTGTGGCGGAGCATTTTGGACCTTCTGGCATCCTAGGCAGCTCTTGGTCATGTCTTCGATGTCTCCATCGATACCTGGCCACCATACAAACGCCCTAGCTAGGTTCTTCATTTTCACTCCACCCAGATGCCCCTCGTGAAGCTCCTTTAGCACTTTATCCTGGAGTTTGGGTGGAATCACCACTCTGGATCCACACATCAAGGTTCCTCGGCACACTGACAGCTGTTCTCTTCTTTGCGAGAATGCTGGCAACAGTGGTTCGCCATGTGCTGGCCATCCCTTCACTGTTAAATCGTAGACCCGAGAGAGAGTAGGGTCATTTCTTGTCTCCCTTTCAATGGCAGAATTTGTCACCGGTAGACATTCCACTATGGTAGAGTGGAATATCTCTACTGGGTCTACTGTAGGTGCCTCTTCTATCGTTGGCAACGGTAGGCGTGATAAACCGTCAGCATTCCCATGCTGTTTTGACCCTTTGTATTCAATGTTGTATTGGTGTGCCCCTAGAAAAAGGGACCACCTCTGTAGTCTTTGTGCCGTCATAATGGGGACACCTTTTTTAGGGTTGAATATGGAGATGAGGGGTTGATGGTCAGTCAGCAAGGTAAATTTTTGTCCGTGTAGGTAATGGTTGAATTTCTTCACTCCCCATACCAGGCTGAGTGCTTCCCTGTCTATCTGGGCATAGTTACGCTCAGCTGAGTTCAACGAGCGTGATGCAAAAGCTATCGGCCGTTCCGAGCCATCAGGGAATCTATGGGACAATACCGCTCCTATGCTGTAAGGGGATGCATCGCACGCCAGTCTGATTGGTAGTGATGGGTTGTAATGAGCCAAAATTTTCTCGGATGTGATTAAGTCTTTACATTTATGGAAGGCATGTTTACAGTCTTCGTTCCATTTCCAAATCACTCCTGTCTGTAGAAGATCATTAAGAGGGTGTAGAATAGTTGATAAGTTCGGTAAAAATTTATGATAGTAATTTATTAATCCCAGGAATGACCTTAATTGTGAAATATTTTCAGGTGCTGGGGCTTTTATAACTGCTTCAATTTTTTCAGGTGACTTATGCAACCCTTCCTTATTAATTATGTGGCCACAATATGATATCTGATTTTGGAAAAATTCGCACTTGGGGCGATTTGCTCGTAGGCCCCGTTCTTTCAGCCTAGTGAGTACCTGCTCCAAATTGGCAAGGTGCTCGTTGTCGTTTTCTCTTGTTATAAGGATGTCGTCTAGGTAGCATTGAGTCCCCGGAATCCCTTGCAGGACTTGCTCCATAGCTCTTTGCCAGATAGCTGGAGCTGATGCTATTCCAAAAACCAGTCGATTGTACTGGTACAGGCCTTTGTGTGTGTTTATTGTGAGATACTTTTTAGAGGTCTCCTCAACCTCCATCTGTAGATATGCCTGTGCCATGTCAATTTTTGTGAAACGTTTCCCTCCGGATAGTGAGGCGAAAATATCTTCTATCCTCAGAAGAGGATATGTACCGTGTGAAGGACCGGGTTTACAGTCACCTTAAAGTCCCCACAGATGCGAATTTTTTTCTGTTCCTCAGTTATTTTTCAATGTTTTTTTCATGACTGGAACGATGGGTGTTGCCCATTCGCTCCAATCTATTTTGGATAATACGCCTGCCTTTTCCAAATTCTTCAGCTCTGCCTCGACTGCCGGACGTATTGCGTATGGCACCGGTCTTGCCTTAAAAATTTTTGGAATTGCTGTATCTTCCACTTTTATTGAGGCGGTGATGCCTTTCAAGGTTCCTAGTTTCTCTTGAAACACTTCTTTGGCGTTGGCCAAGATGTCTTTTAATCGTTCAGGTATGATGTCATCATTGTTTTTTTCCTTACTGGTCACCGTCAGTGCCTGAATGGAGTGCCAGTCTAAACGTATCTTCCTTATCCATTCACGTCCCAACAACGGTGGACCACCATCTTGTAGAATGTATAAATGCAACTTTTGTATTTCTTTGCCGTTGTATACCACAGGCACCCTTATTTTTCCTTTGGGGTAGACTTTCTGCCCCGTATATGTTTTTAAGATAATGGATGTGTCTTTTAGAGGTATATGCGAAAATAGCCTCTCGTAATCTCGTCGATTTATTACGGTTAGAGCTGATCCTGTATCTAGCTCCATTTTAACTGGGGACCCTGCTATTGTGAGGGTAACCCAAATGGTTTGGTAATCCTCTTTGGCAAGTACATTATGTAATTTGAGACAGCTTAGTCTCTTGTTTCCGGAGTCGCTATCGCTATTCTGGTCTTCGGAGCTATTGTCCGTCATCATTTGTACCTTCCTGTATTTTTCTTTATTGATTTTTTGTTTTCTGTCAGTGGATTTATTTTGTCCAGATTGGCATACCCGTGCAATGTGTCCAATCTTACCACATTGTCTGCATGCTTTGCTCTTGAACCAGCAGTCCCTCTGGTTATGGGTGGATCTGCCGCAGCGATAACATCTTCCGAACTCCTGTGTCATTTTATGGGTGCCGAAGTCCTGTGTCTCTTGTTGTATCTCTGCAGCTCCTTTTGCTGCTGCTTCGTATGATACAGCCATACTGAAAGCTTTGTCCAATGTTAAATTTTTTCAGAAAGCAGTCTTTTTTGTGTTCCTTCACTTGAGAGACCGCAAACAAATTTGTCTCGAAGATAATCCGATAGTCCTGCTCCGAATTGGCAGTACTTTGATAGCTTTCTTAATTCGGTTAGGTAATCAGCGTTACTTTCATTCTTGTGTTGATTTCTCTTGAAGAACTTGAATCGTTCCGCTATCAGCAGCGGTGTTGGGTTTAAATGCTCCTGCAGGGTATCAACAATTTCTTTAAAAGTCTTGTCCTTTGGTTTGGCTGGAGTGATTAAATTTCGTAACAGCCCGTATGTCTTCGCGCCCATTAAGTTCAGAAGTACTGAAGCTTTTTTTTCATCTGTTATTCCATTTGCAGTGCAATAAACCTCTACTCTTTCCACATATGTGGTCCAATCTTCTATTTCGCCATCAAAAGCCTCAATATTACCAGATTTAGGCATTTCAGAAAAGATATGGCGCTTCCCGCGCTTTTTTTTTTCTCTCTGTAGCAACGATATGGCGCCTCCCGCGCTTTCCCGCCGCTGCTACCGATAACAACGCTGTTTTACTGTGGTTTCCGTTTATTTACTGTTGGAGACTCGTTCCCGACGGAGGTCTAAACGCTGACCTGCTTGCCGCGCCGGCCGTCTCTCGAGTGCACCCTCCCAGTCCGTTATTGCTTGCCTCCGATTTCGCTGCCTGTCTCAGCTGTAGAGCCCGCCGCTGGAGCGCCAGCCTGACGCCCAGGAAGGATTAGCGCAGTACCTGTCACCAGCTTGGCCAGCTGGTGAAACCACAGTTTCTATTACTTCCTTGAGTCTTCTGGACGCTGGAGGAATCGATGTCCTTGAGGTGCTGCCGAATTGCAGGTAAGTCCGTTTCCACTTCGTCGCCACTGTAGTGTCTGTGTGTAGGTAAAGACACTGAAGACAGGAGTTGGTTCATAGGTATTTACTAAGCAAGTCTGGGGGGGGGGTTTCTAAAGGATATACACAATACACAGGCTTATATAGCCCAAGTGGCAATTACCGGCATTACGCACACCTGGGGCTCTTAAAGGCACATACACCATAATTGCTCTTAAAGGCACATACACCACACTTCCCTCCATCATAAGGTCAAAAATGGGGATGTTCGCTGATGACTGCACAGTGTTCAGTGCCATTCGCAACTCCTCAGATAATGAAGCAGTCCATGCCCGCATGCAACAAGACCTGGACGAAATTCAGGCTTGGGCTGATAAGTGGCAGGTAACATTCACGCCACAGAAGTGTCAGGCAATGACTATCTTCAACAAGCAAGAGTTTAGACTCCGCCCCTTGACATTCAACGGCATTACCATCACCAAATCCCCCACCATCAACATCCTGGGGGGTCACCATTGACCAGAAATGTAACTGGACCAGCCACATAAATACTGTGGCAACAAGAGCAGGTCAGAGGCTGGGTATTCTGCGGCGAGTGTCTCACCTCCTGACTCCCCAAAGCCTTTCCACCATCTGCAAGGCACAGTAAGGAGTGTGATGGAATACTCTCCACTTGCCTGGATGAGTGCAGCTCCAACAACATTCAAGAAGCTCAACACCATCCAGGACAAAGCAGCCCACTTGATTGACACCCCATCCACCACCTTAAACATTCACTCCCTCCACCACCGGCGTACTGTGGCTTCAGTGTGTACCATCTATAAGATGCACTGCAGCAACTCGCCAAGGCTCCTTCGGTAGCACCTCCCAAACCCGTGACCTCGTCCACCTACAAGGATAAGGGCAGCAGGTGCATGGGAACACCATCACCTCCAAGTTCCCCTCCAAGTCACACAGCATCCTGACTTGGAAGTATATCGCTGTTCCTTCATCGTTGCTGGGTCAAAATCCTGGAACTCCCTCCCTAACAACACTGTGGGAGCACCTTCACCACAGGGACTGCAGCGGTTCAAGGCGGCGGCTCACCACCACCTTCTCAAGGGCAACTAGGGATGGGCAATAAATGCTGGCCTTGCCAGCGACGCCCACATCCCAGGAACGAATAATAAAAAAAAATATCTTCCTAAGGTGTGGTGCCCGGAAATGTTCACAGTGCCCCAGGTGTGGTCTAACCAGGGCTGGAGCAAAACGTCCTTCCCCTTTATATTCCAGCCCTCTCGACATTCCATTAGCCTTTTGATTATTTTTTGTACCTGACTACATTTTAGTGATCTGTGTACACGGAGCCCTAAATCTCCCAGCTTTTCACCATTTAGAGAATACTCGGATCCATCCTTTCTTGGCCCAAAATGGATGACCTCACACTTACCTGGGTTGAAATCCATCTGCCAGGGTTTTGCCCACTCACTGAATCTCTCAATGGCTCTTTGTAATTTTATGCTCCCATCTACACGACTTACTATACCACCAATCCGTGTCATCGGCAAACTTGGATATAGGCTCTCTAATGTGTGATCTAAATCATTAATAAATACAGTGAATAGTTGAGGCTCCAGCACAGATCCTTGTGGGACACCACTAGTCACTTCCTTCCAACTCGAGTACACGCCCATTATCCCTGCTCCCTGTCTTCCACCGCAGAACCAATCTCCTCACTGGGTCAGTAATTTGCCTTCAATTCCATGAGCTTTAATTTTAGCTAACAGTCTTACGTGAAACCTTACAGAATGCCTTCTGGAAGTCCATATAAACTACATCCATAGACACTCCCCTGTCCACTACTTCAGTTACTTCCTCAAAAAAAGTCAATTAGGTTCGTTAGACATGACCTACCCTTTACAGCTCCATGTTAGCTCTCTCTAATCAGCTCAAATTTCTCCAAGTGCTCAGCGACTCTGTCCTTAATTATAGATTCCAGTAACTTCCCCAAAACAGACATTAGACGCCAGGTCTCTTTCCTCTCGGGACTGGGTGATGCCGTTTCACTTGGGTTTAATCCATCCCAGAGGGTTAGGCAGTTCAACAAATCAGAACAAGAGGCAACATGGCAAAGAACAAGAGGTGACATGAAGAAAAAAAACGATGCAGCGAGTTGTTGTGATCTGGAACGCGCTGCCTGAAAGGGCGGTGGAAGAAGATTCAATAATAACTTTCAAAAGGGAATTGGATAAATACTTGTGCAGGGCTCTGGGGAACGAGCAGGGAGTGGGACTCATTGGAGAGCTCTACCAAAGAGCCGGCACAGGCACGATGGGCCGAATGGCCTCCTTCTGTACTATATCATTTTATGAACTCTATCCTTTCACACAAGAATAGAAGACAATGCAAAATGAGCAAAAGTCATAGGCCTTTCAAGTCGATTCTTTCCACAGATTGCTTGCCCATCCTTGATTCTACCCAACCCATTCCTCTCTTCGGCTTAGTACAGATCTGACTCAGACTCAAGAGATTAATCACGGTTGTCCGAGTTTATTGCCTTTGTAGGCTACGTAGGTGTGTGCCATGGAGAAAAGTTAAATCCATGATCTCATTAACTTCCATATATGTCAAGCTGCTAATACCAACAGATCTTGGTGTTCTGAGCAGCCCTTTCCAAGCCATAAAATCAAACAGTACAAACCAGCAAATAAGAAGCACTGTAGGAGCGCCAACTGATGTCGAGTTGCTGGGCTTCGATCACAGGGTTCAGGGCCTGCAGGTTGGTCAAAGGGTTGGTGCATTGTGCTGAATTGCTCATTGTCCCCACGTTACAGCTCGCAGCACAGAACCAGCCATTCCCCTCCTGGCACTGAAACAGATTCAATGCCACATCAGGGGGTGTTCTTGACACTATTCCCTGACAGTCTATAAGCAGCGGTTCCGAAGCAAAACAACAGGAAAACCAAACATTAACTGAGACATCAAAAAATTAACAGAAAATGTACAGATTGTTGATAGCATTTTGGGATATTAAGTGAAATGTAACTGGCCCCCCTCAACTGAAAATAAGTCCAGAGTACCTGACTCCCTAAAGGGTACTGCTAACCGAGACTTGCAGCATTCCAGAATAGCTGGTCAGGGGAATAGCAATGACATGCTGGGGAAGGAAGGGGTTACGATATTCTGCTGCATGACATAGTGCTGGGATTTGGGTCTATATGCAAGAGGCCCTAAAACAATGACTTAACAATTACAACTCTGTCGGTATAGGAGGGGCCAAGTGGAACTGAAGAAAGAAAAAAGACTTGCATTTATATAGCACCTTTCACGACCACCAGACGTCCCAAAGCGCTTTACAGCCAATGAAGTAGTTTTGAAGTGTGGTCACTGTTGTAATGTAAGAAACGCGGCAGCCAATCTGCGCACAGCAAGCTCCCACAAACAGCAATATGATAATGACCAGATAATCTGTTTTTTTAGTGATGTTGATTGAGGGATAAATATTGGCCAGGACACTGTAGAGAACTCCCCTGCTGCTCTTCAAAATAGTGCCATGGGATTTTTTACATCCACCTGAGAGAGCAGACGAGGCCTCGGTTTAACGGCTCATCCGAAAGACAGCACCTCCAACAGTGCAGCACTCCCTCAGCACTGCACTGGAGTGTCAGCCTCGCTTTTTGTGTTGAAGTCTCTGGAGTGGGACTGTGAACCCACAATCTTCTGACTCCGAGGCGAGGGTGCTGCTCACTGAGGCACGGCTTGACTGAAGGAAGAGAGAGCCACAAAGGGACAATCCCCAGCTGGACTGTGAGGAGAGCAGCACTGAAGGCTGCCTGTCCTTGGCTGGGGGGGTTGGGTTGTGATGCAAAGAAGGAAACATTAAACAGAAAATATTAACATTTAAAGACACAGACACTTTTTTAAAACAATATTAATTCTGGTGGAGGCATAGGTCATTAGCGTCACCTCGAGTATTCCTGAGCTGTCTTCAGGAGATGGAACAGGAAAAGAAAGACTTCCATTTATATAGCAGCAGAAGAGGTATGTGAAGCTCCAAGTGAACTGTTGCAGTTTCCAACTCTTAAAACTGGTTGATTTCCCCCTTGAGGAAGGTTTTCTGAAATGGAACAATCTGCCCTTCAGATCACAAGTTTTGCAACTTTTGAGGAAATGACACTTTACGTTGCTAGATGTTTTTTTTGTTAAGATTTTGAGAACACCAGAAATATTGGATGGATTTCATTCCCTCCCCGCACCAAGTCTGGAAACCAGGTCTGCTGGGGTCAAGAGAAGCTTAGTTCTGGAGCAGATAGGAGACAAATGCAGGAAGCTGCCGTTTCCTCTCTGTGTCTCTGTCGGTGTTGTCACGCTCTAGTTGCATTGTGTGATGATATCTGAAAATATGCGAGAGACACACACAACTGGACTCAGAAGCACCTTTGAGGAAACCTGACCCACAATGTTCTCCCGCCTTTTCTCCTCTGCCTTGGGCTGCACGCTGACCTCTGATCATGGAGAAGGAAAGCAGAGGGGCCGCACACGAGCTGCCTGTGTGCGTTAAGATATCCATGATTATCAATTAAATACTATGACCTTTAGTTCTTGTGCAAGCGTACACAGCACAAGTAAACTAACGATGAGGTGCTAATCTTTTCACTCGCTGTACCAGCTCCATATTATTATGGGCATCAGTGACCACCACTTATAAAGGAATTATATACCACGGTCAGAAACTATTGAAACTGCTGCGATTTATGTCCCAAACTGTAGACACAAGGCATACTCAGCAGGTCATTTACATGACGAGCAGAAAGCTTTGCTCGTCATCCGTGGCTCAGTGGGTGGCACTCTCGCCTCGGAGTCAGAAGGTCGTGGGTTCAAGACCCACTACAGAGACTTTCAGCACGTATTCTAGGCTGACGCTCCAGTGCAGTGCTGAGGGAGTGCTGCACTGTCGGAGGTGCCGTCTTTCGGATGAGACGTTAAATCGAAGCCTCGTCTGCCCTCTCGGGTGGAGGTAAAAGATCCCGTGGCACTATTTTGAAGAGGAGCAGGGGAGTTATTCCCTGGTGTCCTGGCCAGTATTTATCCCTCAATCAACATCACTAAAAAAACTGGTCATTATCACATTGCTGTTTGTGGGAGCTTGCTGTGCGCAAATTGGCTGCCACTGTGTGACTGCACTTCAAAAATACAGCACTGGCTGCAAAGCACTTTTGGATGTCCTGATGTTGTGAAAGGCGCTAAATAAATGCAAGTCTTTTTTATCTTTCCTAAGTGGCCCATCCCCGTCTGTTTGATAATCAGAATTCCAAACAGCTGGGCTATTTCCTTTTGAATTTGGTGTAATCCCACAGTGACCTATTCAGTGGAATCTCCATCGCTGATGCTCCAATTATCACCTGACTGATCATCTGACGGTATTTCACAGCCATGCAAGAGACTTCACCTCATTGCACACCCCACCCCATCAATCTCCTCGTGTCCGACTCCCGTCAACCTTACAGCCCAGGAAAATTTCAATTCAGTGGGTCTTATTTGGATTATTCTAGGATTTATTCCTAAGCCTAGGGTGTTGCTGCAGACCAATATTTGAGGGCTCTATGTCATCCGCTAATTTCCATTATCCACCAGGCGAAGGCAGAGGTTAGGTCGCCTCCATCATGGTGGATTCGGGATCCTAATGTTAGAAAAAAAGTCAACATTCCAGCCCCGACTTCAGTTCAGGCACAAAAACTGCAGCGGTAAATTCCCACCATGTTGTACATTGTCCACTCTTGTTGTGTGTGCAGTTGACACTTTGGGGGTGAAATCAGACTTGGGCGCTGACCCAAATCGTGCATTACCTCACCTGCCACCAGTTATACAGCCCGCCTGATTACTCAGTTCCATTGTATAACTGGCGGCAGATGCGAATTCGCCCAATTCGAGTCCCCACCCAAGTCTAATTTCACCCCCAATGGTCCTAACCCGAAATAGTTTGTCACTTGATCATATTATTAGCTTGTTGAGGACGTATCAAGGGTCGGTGATCAGGGTTTCGGTGGTGAGTTTGTACAAATTGGTAGTTGAGGAACAAGAAGTGAGGCTTTGAAGATGAAATAGGGGAAGAGCTTTGGTTGCATCCGCCGGTGTCAAATTCAACAGATTTCTGGGGTGAAGCTTCGTGCACAAGAGGTGCTTGTACCTTGAAGGGAGCCCTTTCCCCGGTGTGTGCCCTGAATACCCAGCGCTGCTCCACTCCTCCGCCACATTACACCATTTGGTTTGACGTCTCAATCTATCATTTATGGTTTTCTTCCCAAAATCTTTTATAAAAAAATGCTTCCCTCCATCCACTCTTTGTTGTCTTATAGACACTGAGTAATCGCGACAGAATTGTTTTTCCTCCTTAATTCCAGTCGTCCCAAGTACTCGAAGATCAGGCCTGCAGGGTACAGCTGTTGTTGTGAATGCGCAGATCAGGTTACACTCACTGAAAACATTGCAAGTCTGTTAAATAGGGACTAATTGGCACCTGGGAGCACACGGCAAAGGGTTAGGATGACGTCAAACACTTTACGCTATCATCTGAGCCCCAAGAGAGCCTTGCAGACTCGCAAACACTTTCTGGTTCCGTGACTGGCTAAGCCCGTGTGGCGAGGCTCACGTATCATCTGGGTTGTGGAGCACAGTTGTGGTTGTTGCCAAGCTGACGTAGTGTTTAACCTGACCTGTCCCTTTAATCCACTGCCCTGGTAAATCTTACTTTTCTTGCTGCATCTCCGGAATACTCTGGGTTACAACTCTAACGTGTCAGTGGGTTTACCCCTAGATTTTTGTTACCTCGAGACTTGACAGTTCCAACACACTCCTGGCTGGCCTCCCACATTCCACCCTCTGTAAACTTGAGGTCATCCAAAACTCGGCTGCCCGTGTCCTAACTCACACCAAGTCCCGTTCACCCATCACCCCTGTGCTCGCTGACCTACATTGGCTCCTGGTTAAGCAGCGCCTCGATTTCAAAATTCTCATCCTTGTTTTCAAATCCCTCCCTATCTCTGTAATCTCCTTCAGCCCCACAACAGCCTCCACCCCCCCCCCACAAGATATCTGCGCTCCTCTAATTCTGCCCTCTTGAGCATCCCTGATTATAATCGCTCCACCATTGGTGGCCGTGCCTTCTGTTGCCTGGGCCCTAAGCTCTGGAATTCCCTGCCTAAACCTCTCCGCCTCGCTACCTCTCTTTCCTCCTTTAAGACGCTCCTTAAAACCTACCTCTTTGACCAAGCTTTTGGTCACCTGCCCTAATTTCTCCTTATGTGGATCGGTGTCAATTTTTTGTCTTAAAATATTCCTGTGCAGCACCTTGGGACGTTTTACTACGTTAAAGGCCCTATATAAATACAAGTTGTTGTTGTTGAGCACTCTCACCTGAGTCAGAAAGTTGTGGGTTCAAGTCCCACTCCAGAGACTTGAGCACAAAATCTAGTGCAGTGCTGAGGGAGCGCTGCACAATCAGAGGTGCTGTCTGTCAGGTGAGACGTTAAACCGAGGCCCCGTCTGCTCTCTCGGGTGAACATAAACGATCCCATGGCCACTATTTCAAAGAAGAGCAGGGGAGTTCTCCCCGGTGTCCTGGGGCCAATATTTATCCCTCAATCAACATCACTAAAACAGATTATCTGGTCATTATCACATTGCTGTTTGTGGGATCTTGCTTTGCGTAAATTGGCTGCAGCGTTTCCCACATTGCAACAGTGACTACACTTCAAAAAGTACTTCATTGGCTGTAAAGTGCTTTGGAACGTCCGGTGGTCATGAAGGGCGCTATAGAAATGCAAGTCTTTCATTTCTTCTGATAGAGAAAGCGGTCACACTGACTCTGGCACCTTTTGTGACAGATGGTTACGGTACAGAAATCACAGTGAGATCGGAGGTCCTGCCGTGGGAAAAGCGGCCTCTCCGACAGCCTTGGCTGCACACTGGCAGAATTCACCTGGGGCGGGGAGGAAAACATCTAAACATTATCTGGGATTTAAGCTCGAGCTCTGTGCTCTACCGCCTATCACAGCTTTCTAAAAGCTGAAATCATATAAGTGGCTCAAGAACTGCAAAGCCTCTGCTGTGTTTTCATTCCATTTGGTTTATTAAAAAGAAACACTCTGGAAAATCCGATATAAAATCAGACATTAATAACAGCTTTGGAATTTTGTTATATCTGGCCTCCTGTGTGTGACTGGACTTGAGAACATGACACATATGTTTCTGGTTTCTGAAGTAATAGGCATCTGGCCTTTGGAATTCATCAAAATATTACTACGAACAGCTCACATGTAGGTTCATGGCATAAACAAACACCCAAGTCCATCAAGTGACTGAGAACCAGGGGATTTCACCAGCCATGGGCCGTCCCTGTAAGGCAAGCCTAAAACCTATCGAGCAGGCAGGAGACTTTTTTATTTGTTCCTGGGATGTGGGCGTCGCTGGCAATGCCAGCATTTATTGCCCATCCGTAACTGCCCTTGAGAAGGTGGTGGTGAGCCGCCTTCTTGAACCGCTGCAGTCCGTGTGGTGAAGGTACTCCCAACAGTGCTGTTAGGGAGGGAGTTCCAGGATTTTGACCCAGCGACAATGAAGGATCGGCGATATACTTCTAAGTCAGGATGGTGTGTGACTTGGAGGGGAACTTGGAGGTGGTGGTGTTCCCATGCGCCTGCTGCCCTTGTCCTTCTGGGTGGAAGAGTTCGCAGGTTTGGGAGGTGCTGCCGAAGGAACCTTGGGGAGTTGCTGCAGTGCATCTTGTAGATGGTCCACACTGCAGCCACGGTACGCCGGTGGTGGAGGGAGTGAATGTTTAAGGTGGTGGATGAGGTGCCAATCAAGCGGGCTGCTTTGTCCTGGATGGTGTCGAGCTTCTTGAGTGTTGTTGGAGCTGCACTCATCCAGGCAAGTGGAGAGTATTCCATCACACTCCTGACTTGTGCCTTGTAGATGGTGGAAAGGCTTTGGGGAGTCAAAATAAAATATAAACCAAAGAAACTGGAGCAATAAAGGTTAAAAACCCCGATATGATAGCAGAGAAAACAAAAAGGAAGACTTGAATTTCTATAGTGCCTTTCATGACCTCAGGATGTCCCAAAGCACTTTACAGCCAATGAAGTACTTTTGAAGTGTAGTCACTTTCGTAATGTAGAAAACGCGGCCGCCAATTTGTGTGTATAATTTTTCTTTGCTTATTCTGCGCTGAGGAGCGTCAGTACTTGGCACTGAAACTGATCTACATTTTGCACAGTGGCATGGAGCACTCCCAAGTAGGAATAGTACTCGTCAATTGAAAGGGAACATTCCTCCACACAACTCCGACAATCTACCTTAACGCCTGACAGAAGTACGTCCCGTACTGCAGCAAGTGCGACATTGCTGAATCTCACAACATCCACACTCTGAGGAAGAGCGATAATTTAATATTACTTAGTGTTAGATTATTGACTCAGTTTTGTGCGATGAACATCTCCCCGTCAGGAACTGGGCTGAGAATGTTCAAACTCATTTTACGCAGGACCATTTTATTTCACCATTGGGGGCCGTGCCTTCAGCTGCCTGGGCCCCGAGCTCTGGAATTCCCTCCCTCAGCCTCTCCGCCTCTCTCTCCTCCTTTAAGAGGCTCCTTAAAACCAACCTCTTTGACCAACCTGTCCTAATATCTCCTTACATGGCCCGGTGTCAAATTCTGTTTGATGTCGCTCCTGTGGCCTTGGGGCGTTTTGCTATGTTAAAGGCGCTATATAAATGCAAGTTGTTACTGATGACTGTAATACCTGCCACACAAGAGACTTTTACTCTCTCAGTATGGTTTGACCCTGGCTGCAGAGGTGAAAGGGCAACTGGGAACTGTGCCACGGAATCCCCTAAATCTGGCCAATCTTTCAAGTCTGGTGATTTAGGGGTAGGGTTTCAACATGTTGGCTGGGCTGTAAAATGGACGATGCTGACTGACTGCCCGTTATGGAAAGTGCCTGGTTTTCATTAACACTGAAATCAATCGATATGAACATCGGGCGGTTTCTAGAACGGGCGGCCGATTGGCTCTAGTTTTACACCCAGGCGTCACGTTGAAAATCTACCCCTTAATGTTTAAGGCATAAGAGCAGGAGTCGGTTATTCGGCCCCTCAAGCCTGCTCCACCAGTCAATAAGATCATGGCTGATCCAATCTTGGCCTCAACTCCACTTCCCTGCCCGCTCCCCATAACCCTCGACTCCCATACCACTCAAAAATCTCTCTTTAACGGCCAGAACAAATTTTATTCAAAGAGCAAGGGCTCGATCTGTGTGATCGTGTAAAGCGGGTGATAGTGAATCGCAGCCCGTTTGACATCTCCCCCCGGTTTTATACCTACTGAAGTCGGCGAGCTGCCGACTCCCCATCGCCCGTTTCACACGGTCGTGCAAATCAAGATCTATTCCCAAGTGTTTCTCTTCTGCTGCTTTATGAGTGACCAGTTCTTGTCATTCAGGACACCATTCACAACTTCAATGGCTTCTGGTAAATGCTGCAAGTTGGAAATCTCCGTTAACAAGGTGGCTGAGGGAGGCTTGTCTGGATTCTGTTGCCAGCTGCCAATGTGACTTTGCTGGTCAGGCTGCTGGGGGAAGCGGGGCTGAGGCCGTGTGGTTTACCGGGTGGGAGGAGGGGAAGAGCTGCATTTATCTGCTTGCAGGAGATAAAACCAATCGACTCCACCCTTCTCGCTGACTGCAGCTGCAACAGCTGACCAGCTCCACCCACCCCCGAGTATGCAGTTTCCTCTGAGCTGTTACTACAAGACAAACATGTTTTTGGTTGTTAAAAATACCTCTGTTCTCTGTTTGAAGACCAAGATTTTAAATAGTGTTTCTGCAGCATTACACAGAAACTCACAAATAAAGCACGCTGCTTCGAGTGTTGGCTGTTTGAGTAGCAATGACACCGGAAACGTTTCAGTAAGTGTCCTTCCAGGGGCCAAAGCTTTACCTGTGCTTTCCCAGCGAGCCCAGATCCCACACCCCTGAGCGACCAGCTCCCATTACTCCACACTGGTCCCACTTGCTCAGTTTCTGCCTCTCTCTTACTCTGATCCGGTCAGCTATCCGTGTGTCTCCCCCTTCCCAGATACTCATCTCGCTGCCTTTCTTCTCCACCATCGGCACAAATGGATTATTTGACTGGAACGCACTTCGAAGTTCAGAAAGAACAGGCCAGCGCATCACGTCGGAATGTAGGAACGCGCCTCAGATGGAGGTAAAAGATCCCGCGGCACTATATCGAAGACGAGCAGAGGAGTTATCCTCGGTGTCCTGGGGCCAATATTTATCCCTCAACCAACATCACTGAAACAGATTACCTGGTCATTATCACATTGCTGTTTGTGGGATCTTGCTGTACGCTATTTGGCTGCTACGTTTCCCACATTATAACAGTGACTACACTCCAAAAGTCCTTCACTGGCTGTGAACAACAACAACTTGCATTTATATAGCGCTTTTAACAGAGTAAAACATCCCAAGGCGCTGTACAGGAGCGATTATCAAACAAAATATTTGACACCGAGTCACATAAGGACAAATTAAGGCAGATGACCAAAAGCTTGGTCAAAGAGGTAGGTTTTAAGAAGCGTCTTAAAGGAGGAAAGAGAGGTAGCGAGGCGGAGAGGTTTAGGCAGGGAATTCCAGAGCTTGGGGCCGAGGAAACAGAAGGCACGGCCCCCAATGGTGGAGCGATTATAATCAGGGATGCTCAAGAGGACAGAATTAGAGGAGCGCAGATATCTCAGGGGGTTGTGGGGCTGGGGGAGATTACAGAGATAGGGAGGGACGAGGCCATGGAGGAGTTTGAAAACAAGGATGAGAATTTGGAAATCGAGGCGTTGTTTAACCGGGAGCCAATGTAGGTCAGTGAGCACAGGGGGTGATGGGCGAACGGGACTTGGAGAGAGTTAGGACACGGGCAGCTGAGTTTTGGATGACCTCAAGTTTACAGAGGGTGGAATGTGGGAGGCCAGCCAGGAGTGCGTTGGAATAGTCAAGTCTAGAGGTAACTTTGGGCGATTGTGTAAAACGGAGAATATCGGATTGGACGCCCGTAGTAAACCTCTCCCCATCTTCATTCCCATTGGCTTCACTGGAATGGAAATAGGGAGAGGTGTACAACGGGCGTCCGATCCGAGAACACCCATTTCACACCATTGTCCAAACGTGACTGAGCCTGGGCCCGGCTCCTCTCCACCGGTGAGGGCAGCAGAGTCACCTGAGCTGCTCCAAGTGCTTTGTTTCCAGACTGACATTGGTGAAGGCCTGGCAATAACTGGCTTGTCATCTCACTGGTCAATGGTGCATAGGAAGAGGAGGAGGCCATTCAGCCCCTCGGGCCTGCTCCGCCACAATTAGAGCACGGCTGCTCTGCACCTCAACTCAATTTATCCGCCTTCGATCCATATCCCTTACAGGGCAGAACTTAAATTATAGAGGAGCACATTACTTAACAGAACAGAATGAGCTCCTCGGTGAAGAAACTTCAGTGGGTTTTACAGTTGAACCTTTCAACCAATCGACGTCAAGACAAAGTGAATTAATCCTCACGCCACCGCGCCACAACGGGCACGAGGTGAAGTCCTGCCACGCCCGGTCCCCATCCGAGAGGTGCAGAGCTGGTTGTCTGTCCCAGCAGGGAGGGGGGGAAATTTGGGGGGGGGGGGGGGAAATAGGAGGGGGGAGGGGGGGAAATAGGAGGAAGAGGGGGAGGGGGGAAATAGGAGGGGGAGGGGGGGAAACGGGAGGGGGAGACAGGAGGGGGAGACAGGAGGGGGGAGACGGGAGACAGGAGGGGGGAAACAGGAGGGGGGAGGGGGGAAACAGGAGGGGGAGGGAGGAAGGGGAATAGGGGGTGGAAATAGGAGGGGGAGGGGGGAAATAGGAGGGGGGGGGAAATAGGAGGGGGAGGGGGGAGGGGAAGGGGAGAGGAAAGGGAGAGGGGGAAGCGGGAGAAAGGGGGAGTGGGAAGGGGGAGGGGGGAAGGGGGAGTGGGAAGGGGGAGGGGGGAAGGGGGAGTGGGGAAGGGGGAGAGGGGGAGAGGGGGAAGGGGGAGGGGGAGAGGGAGGGGGAGAGGGAGGGGGAAGGGGAAGGGGGAGGTCCACACGTGGGTCTCTGCTGCCTATTGGTGCTTGGTGACAGGAGATACCAGCAGTGGCTGGGGGAACAGACTGAAAACCCAACCTCTCAGGCACAGCCATTAAAACAGAAAAAGGCTTGTATTTATATTGTGCCTCTCATGACCTCAGCCCGTCCCAAAGTGCTTTATATACAATGATGATGATGAAGTATCTCTGAAGTGTCGCCATTGTTGAGCTAGACGAACAAAGCAAATTAGATAAAAGGGCAAAGACAAAACGGGAGAAATTCACCCAAATACCCCCAACTAATAAAAGCAAAGTCACTCAAGTCGCTCATGGGCCATCTGGTACCCAGAAAGGTGAAGACATGTTATCCTACGGATTATAATGTGGTCCATCCAACATGTGAGCGATAACTCGCATCTTTGCGGTAATATTTTCAACAAAACAAAACCTATGTAAAACTCGCAGCAAATGAAGACTTGTCCTGGGGTGAAATACCTCAAATTCCACCGCACGATGTTCAGCATTGGAAATCTACAGACTGTCCCTTTGGCAGAGGCCTGCATCTGTCGATTACCGAGAAAGCGGCAACTGGAATTCAGCACTTGTTGCTGGACGGGAAAAGAACAGGAAACAGGGAGCAAAGTGAAATTGGATCACATAACTTTAACAGATGTGGTCACTGCTGGTACTACAGGATACAGGAGCTGTAAAAAGTAGTTCTCCCCCTACATGCATTACAATCTATGAGATTGGTTGTGTTGAAAGCGGAGTACTGTAAATGAAATGGCAGCAGGAGGGATCAGCTCTGTGTCTGCAGTGTTCTCTGAATAAAATACTTAAGATAGGATTGTTTTTGTAACTCAAAATGTCTTCAACAGCGGTCTGTCCCCACTCTGTCCCCATGCCCTCTTCTCAGAGTCTTTCTGTGATGCTGCACGAGCTGACATTCAGTCAAGGAGATAGGCAGGTGACCCGGTCACCTATGATGCTCCAAAACGGTGAACCAGCACCCCTGCTCACCACCCCCCCCCCCCGGATAAACCCACCCCACCTCACCCCCCCCCGCTCAACCCCCCTCAAACCCCTTCCCGCTCACACCCCCTCATAAACCCACCCCTTCTCCCCACCTCCCCTCGCCATCCCTCACCCCCCCCGCTCACCCCCTCCTCCCCTCGCCATCCCTCACCCCCCCCGCTCACCCCCTCAAACCCCTTCCCGCTCACACCCCCTCATAAACCCACCCCTTCTCCCCACCTCCCCTCGCCATCCCTCACCCCCTCCTCCCCACCCCCTCCCCTCGCCATCCCTCACCCCCCCCGCTCACCCCCTCCTCCCCATCTCCCCTCCCCATCCCTCACCCCCCCGGCTCACCCCCTCCTCCCACCCCCCCTCCCCTCGTCATCCCTCACCCCACCCTCACCCCCCGCTCACACCCACCCCTCCCTCGCCCCATCTACCTTTCCCTCGCCCCCACCCATCACCCCCTTGCCCCCCCTCCCCCTCATTTGTCCTCACCACCTCCCCCCCCCCCGCCAACCTGATGACTGACCCTTTGATCATTATCCCACCCTCTGTCTACATTCAGTCAAATCCTCGCAATCCCACTAATTCGGAGAGAAATTACCATTATTTTGTTTCCTGTTCAAAAATAAATTCAACCCAACTCCCCCGCCCCCCCCCCGCTTACAATCTCCCAACAACAAAGTCTCCCTTTCACCATCACAACCAACAACTGCACAGTCGTGTTTACACAAACTTATTCTGCATTTTTCATCAGTTTGTTCTCAACAATGCAACTTCGAGTGTTTCTCGATAATTCCTCTTCAGCAAACACACTTCACAACTTTCAAAAGCAGAATAACGCTTGGAAAACCAGGGCAGCACCTTCAGTTTCACAAAACGCTCATTTGGCCGAGTGTGCTTCTTCCTACCTGTGCACCGGCTGCATCTGAATGTTCTCGGCCGCTCTGTCCCCTCTTTGCAGTTGAATGACTTCTCCACAAACACTCAGTGTTGCACGGACGGTCGACTCGAGCCCAGCCCTGCAGGCACCTGCCAATCAGATAATCGCAGCTCAAGGTTTTTGCAATCGACAGCGGGGCCTTAGGGAGAATCCCACTTCCCATTTACCAGCTGCTGGTGACTTGATATAAGTTATTCAGCTCACTCGCCATAAATACGGCTTCTATCTTCGACCTCAGGGAGTGAGGGGGGGGGGGGGGCGCGGCGGAATAAACAGACCATAACTGTCGATACGCGAGGCTTACTGACCAAAGTCAAACGTCATAAACACAAATTGGTAAATAGTTACAATTAAAAGGTCTGTTTGCTCAGAAGAGCTCTCATTAGCACACAGTAAGGTTGCAGAATTTGCAGGTTTCGGCAATGCAAGCCCAGCGGGGGGAAATGCACTGCAGGCTGTGCTACTGAGCAGCACAGTACGAGGTGGCATCGGCTGGTGGGGCGCCCCAACAAACCGCCGCCTCCCCCCACTCCCCGTTCACCTTGCTCCTGCTGGCTGTCCAGTGACTTTGCTGGAAGGGGCATTTGTCCAGGCATCAGATGGTGATCGGATTGGCCTGGCGCTGATGCCCCATGCAGTTGAATAGCCTGCCACTTGGGTGAGGTGTAGGAGGGAGCCAGTACCCATGGAACGCTACCTCAGCATGAAACTGGGAGGAAACCCCCGGGGGAAGGTGACTGGCTCCTAATTCCTTTCTTTGACAAACTAAATGCCAAATTGGTCCCCGTCAATCTTTGATGTGGTTTGAAGCGCGAAAAAAGGATCAGAAAAACAGCGAACATATCCCCACCACACGAAGACTGAAGCCAGTCTAACATAACCAGGAAGAACAAGGTGGCAAAGTCCATTGCAAACCTAGTGCTGGCCAATGGCACACAATAAGGATGGCTGGGCTCAGAGCTCAACATACCACCCCATCAGTCCACTCTCAATCATCAGCAAGTGATGGAAGGTGTCATAACAGCACCGTGATAAAGTAACGAGACCCCTTCTGACATTGGGAGTTGGGACAATGGAACCAGAGTCCCTTTCTGCCTCCGATCCATGCTGTCGCCAGACTGGCTGTGCACATGCTTGGGCAAAGTATGGACAATGTCCCACTTCCAGCAATCATGTCCCGCAGCTGAAAATTTAACAACATTGTAAGAAAAGTCAACCCATGGCGGTACATACTCCTCCATTTACTGAAGTCAGCCTCAGTATAAAGGGGAGACGCCGACATCATACCCAGGCTAACCGTTCCCCAATCATTTGTGAACAAAGGAAAATATACTCTGGGTCTAAGGAGATCCAAAACTTGTCTATCAGAATCCCCTTGTACCATGAGTCATATCTCCTACTCCTTGGAGGGGCATTGTGGGCCTTTTATCTCCTTTGACTCAGTGCCCATTTCTTCCATACGCCTTTGTGATTTGCACTGGGATTTTTTTGACGTTAAAGGCGCTTTATAAATGCAGGTTGTGGTTTTGTGGCCTCTCCAAACACCTTGACCCCTTGAGACGGACAGCTCCAAGAACCCCACGACTGGAGGCACCAGTATGGAGAGGTTTGAGTTGCAGCTGATGTGACATCTTCTGTTCTCCTGTTCACCAATACCTGCCCGAAACCCATGATATCCCAGGGCTATTAGTGGGCACAGTTCACATATCAATGACTTAGATGACTACCCAACAATATGGAAAATTTCCCAGGTATGACCTGTCCACAAAAAGCAGGACAAATCCAATTACTGCCCCATCAGTCTACTCTCAATCATCAGCAAAGTGATGGAAGGTGTCATCGACAGTGCTATCAAGCAGCACTTACTCACCAATAACCTGCTCACTGATGCCCAGTTTGGGTTCCACCAGGGCCACTCGGCTCCCGACCTCATTACAGCCTTGGTCCAAACATGGACAAAAGAGCTGAATTCCAGAGATGAGGTGAGAGTGACTTCCCTTGACATCAAGGCAGCATTTGACCGAGTGTGGCATCAAGGAGCCCCAGTAAAACTGAAGTCAATGGGAATCGGGGGGAAAACTCTCCACTGGCTGGAGTCATACCTAGCACAAAGGAAGATGGTTGTGGTGGTTGGAGGTCAATCATCTCAGCCCCAGGATATCACTGCAGAGTTCCTCAGGGCAGTGTCCTAGGCCCAACCATCTTCAGCTGCTTCATCAATGACCTTCCCTCCATTATAAGGTCAGAAATGGGGATGTTCACTGATGACTGCACAGTGTGCAGTGCCATTCACAACTCCTCAGATAATGACGTAGTCCATGCCCGTATGCGTCAAGACCTGGACGACAATCAAGCTTGGGCTGATAAGTAGCAGGTAACATTCGTGCCACACAAGTGCCAGGCAATGACTATCACCAACAAGAGAGAGTCTAACCGCCTCCCCTTGACATTCAACGGGATTACCATCGCTGAAACCCCCACCATCAACATCCTGGGGGTCACCATTGACCAGAAACTTAACTGGACCAGCCACATAAATACTGTGGCAACAAGAGCAGGTCAGAGGCTGGGTATTCTGCGGTGAGTGTCTCACCTCCTGACTCCCCAGAGCCTTTCCACCATCTACAAAGCACAAGTCAGGAGTGTGATGGAATACTCTTCACTTGCCTGGATGAGAGCAGCTCCAGCAACACTCAAGAAACTCGCCACCATCCAGGACAAAGCAGCCCGCTTGATTGGCACCCCATCCCCCACCTTAAACGTTCACTCCCTCCACTACCGGCGTACCGTGGCTGCAGTGTGTACCATCTACAAGATGCACTGCAGCAACTCGCCAAGGCTTCTTCGGCAGCACCTCCCAAACATGTGACCTCTACCACCTAGAAGGACAAGGGCAGCAGGCGAATGGAAACACCATCACCTGCAAGTTCCCCTCCAAGTCACACATCTTCCTGACTTGGAAGTATATCGCCGTTCCTTCATTGTCGCTGGGTCAAAATCCTGGCACTCCCTCCCTAACAGCACTGTGGGAGTACCTTCACCACTCGGACTGCAACAGTTCAAGAAGGCAGTTTACCACCACCTTCTCAAGGGCAACTAGGGATGGGCAATAAATGCTGGCCTTGCCAGCGATGCTCAGATCCCATGAACGAATAAAAAAGGAGGGGACCGAGTGTAATATATTCAAGTTTTCTGATGATACCAAGCTCGGTGGGAAAGTAAGCTGTGAAGAGGACGTAAAGAGGTTGCACGGGGCTTTAGACCGGTTAAGTGATTGGGCAAGAAAATGGCAGATGGAGCCTAATTTGGGGAAAAGTGACATTATCCACTTTGGTAGGAAAAGCAGAATATTTTTTTTTTTTTTTTTTTTTTAAAAAAGGTGAGAGACTAGTAAACATTGGTATTCGGGGGGATTTGGGTGTCCTTGTACACGAATCACAGAAAGTTAACATGCAGATACAGCAAGCAATTAAGGCGGCAAATGGTATGTTGGCCTTTATTGTAAGGGGGTTGGAGTATAAGAGTGAGGAAGTCTTGCTCCAATTGTACAGGGCCTTGGTGAGACCACACCTGGAGTACTGGGCACAGTTTTGTTCTCCTTACCTAAGGAAGGATATACTTGCCTTCGAGGGGGTGAATGAAGATTCACTCGATTGATTCCTGGGATGAGAGGGCTGTCCTATGAGGAGAGATTGTGTAGAATGGGCCGATACTCGCTGGAGTTTAGAAGAATGAGAGGTGATCTCATTGAAAGGTATAAAATTCCGAGAGGGCTTGACAGGATAGATGCTGAGAGGATGTTTCCCCTGGCTGGAGAGTCTAGAACCAGGGGGCATAGTCTCAGGATAAGGGGTCGGCCATTGAGGACTGAGATGAGGAGGAATTTCTTCACTCAGAGGGCGGTGAATCTTTGGAATTCTCTGCCCCAGAGGGCTGTGGAGGCTCAGTCGTTGAGTATATTCAAGGCAGAGAGCGATAGATCTTTGGACTCTAGGGGAATCGAGGGATATGGAGATCGGGTGGGAAAGTGGAGTTGAGGTCGAAGATCAGCCATGATCTTATTGACTGGCGGAGCAGGCTCGAGGGGCCAAATGGCCGACTCCTGCTCCTATTTCTTACGTTCTAAAGTACTATATCCGTCTGCTTTGTGCCATGAATTCTTATCATTCATGAAGAAATGACCCATGAAGTAACACTGGGCGGCCAGCTGGTGGCGTCGTCCAAGGAGTATAAATACTCGGGCGTGGGCCCAGCTTGCTCAGGATGTTTCTGTAACCAGGAACTAGTGATGTAACTAGAATCTCCTGGTTGTGAAACAGTTGATTAAAGCCTTGTTTTAGACTCACACCAAGTGCTCAGTCGTCTTTTTACATCAATTTAATCAACTGACCTGCTCCACACTCTGAGTGGTCTTGGGAACAGACGGCTACGACTCTAACTGTAGAAGGGAACTCAGACAAGTAATCGATTCATCATGGAGAAACTACTCAGACCCGCCCGTCTCGACCTGGACCCGAATTCACTTACAGCTGCTAAGGTATGGAAACACTGGTATCGTACCTTCAGCAACTTCCTTCAGGAGTGTGGTGAGAATGTTCCTAATAAGTAACGAATGCTTGCCAACTATTTATCCCCTCATGTGTTTGACTATATCGAAGACTGTGTAGACTATGACGCCGCTATCCAAATACTACAGCAACTATATGTTAAGGCCCCAAACGAAATTTTGCTCGGCCTCTACTGGCCACAACTCGACAACAACCCGGGGAATCACTTGACGAATTCCTTCAGAAACTTCGCAGGCTCAGCAAGGATTGTAACCTTAAAGCTGTCACAGCTGAGCAGTACCAGGAGGAGTTAATTTGTGATTCCTTTATTAATGGAATTGCGTCTCCCTTCATACGTCAGCATCTGTTGGAGAATAAAACCCTCAAGTTACAGGCTGCCTATGACCAGGCAGGTTCTCTGGACTTAGCAAAGAGGAATGCAGATACCTATCTTTCACCACATGCACAGGCTGCTGCTATCACTTTTAGTGATTCCTTCGATAGGCCTCGGGTGGAAGCCCTCACTGATGATGACTCCAACCTGGCTGATGACAACCCTACCCTAGGAAGCCTTCACTGATGGCGACCCTGCTCTAGCGGCATCTTGGCAATCTGGAAGGAAGTGTTTCTTCTGTGAAGGTGCGTTCCACTATAGGAAATGTTGTCCTGCTCGTAACGCAGTCTGCAATCATTGCAGCAAGGTCACTTTTCTAAAGTATGCCAGTCAAGAGCCGCTGTTAGTAAGAAAGGCCACTTTTCTAAGGTATACCGGTTGAGAGCCCATTAGTTTTGCAGCTGCTATCTATAAAACTACTCCTCCCCCAAGAACCACTACTAAGGTTACAGCTGTCAAGGGTAAAACTGCCTCTCCTCTCATCACTGCTGTTTTTCCCCAAAGTCTGTCCCATGCAGCCACGAAGGTTTCGGTAAATGGACACATTTTGAGTGCACTAATCGACTCATGCAACTCTGACAGCTGCATTAGTGAGCGGGCTGTCAGTAAATTAAAACTGCGTATTTACCCCTCGGACAGGGAAATTGCAATGTCTCTGACGACACTGACCACCAACTCTTCCGGCTTTTGTCTTGTCGGCCTTATTCTCAATGGCCGCACTTATTTCTCCACCCGGCTCGGGGTGCTCAAAAACCTATGCAGTGATGTGCTCCTGGGACAGGATTTCCAGAAACAACACAAGACTCACTTTCGAGTTTGCAGGGTCAAAGCCGGAGCTTACTATTTCCAAAGTACCGTTTTGTGCGCTTTCGGCGGCTTCGCTCGACGAGCCCTCCTTGTTTGCCAATCTTTCCCCCCGATGTAAGCCCATAGTCACTAAATCACGACGTTTCAGCCAAGATGATCGATCCTTTATCAAGGCAGCAATCTCTCGCCTTCTAGCTGATGGTATCATTGAGCCATGTTCATCTTCCTGGCAGGCTCAAGTCGTCGTTAAAAATCCTCTGAAGCAACACAAGAAACGTCTTTGCATCGATTACTCGCAAACTATTAACCAGTATACCGACCTGGATGCCTACCCACTACCACGCATCGATGACATGGTCAATAACCTTGCCAACTACAAGGTATTTTCAACTTTTGATTTAAAGAGCGCATATCATCAAGTACCGTTAAAGGACTCTGACAAAAAGTATACGGCCTTTGAGGCCAATGTTCGGCTTTACCAGTTTTGTCGCCTTCCATTTGGGATCACCAATGGGGTGGCCGTCTTTCAACGGGCAATGGATAGCCTAGTCAAACAGGAGAACTTAACGGACACTTTTCCATATCTGGATAATATCACCATTGCTGGTCATAACCAGAAGGAGCATGATACCAACCTCCAGAAATTTTTTGACGTTCTCCGTCGTCGCAACTTAACCTTAAATGAGTCCAAATCTGTGAAATCAGTACCATCAGTTAACATCCTTGGCTACTGGGTGGGCAATGGTGTCATCAAACCGGATCTGGAGCGACTTCGTCCACTTCAGGAGCTCCCTCCTCCTACGAATCTCGGCTCTCTTCGTCGGGCACTCGGCATGTTCGCCTATTATGCGAAGTGGATACCCCACTTCTCCGACAAGATCCAGCCCCTGCTTCACGCAAAGTCATTTCCATTGGAGGCAACGGCTGTTTCAGCTTTCAACCTCCTCAAGCGACAACTGGAAAAAGCCACACTTCGATGAAAATCTTCCTTTCGTGGTCGAGTGCGATGCATCGGAGGTGGCGATCTCAGCTACCTTGAATCAAGGTGGTCGACCCATTGCATTTCTGTCCAGAACTTTGCAGGGTAGCGAGCTCCATTATCCTCCTGTCGAGAAGGAGGCTACGGCCATCATCGAAGCAGTACGTAAATGGAGTCATTTTCTCGCTCGTCGCCATTTCACGCTTATAACCGATCAGCGCTCCGTGGCCTTTATGCTGGATAACCAGAAACACACTAAGATCAAGAATAACAAAATACAACTTTGGAGGATGGAATTGGCCGCCTTTGGCTACACCATACATTATCGACCCGGCAAAGAGAATGTAGTCCTGGATACCCTCATGTGTACATTCTGCTCTTCTATGTCAACTTTGACTTTTGCGGATCTTCATACTGACTTATGCCATCCTGGCGTTACCCGTTTGTTGCACTTTGTGCGATCTAAAAATCTCCCATTTTCTACGGAAGATGTGAAAAGAACTTGCTCCTCCTGTAGAATTTGTGCGGAATTAAAACCACAATTCTTCCATCCATCGGATGGTTAGCTCATACACGCTATGCAGCGACTCAGCATTGACTTTAAAGGGCCATTGCATTCCTCAACGCGAAACACCTACTTACTTACTATGGTGGACGAATATTCACGCTTTCCCTTTGCTTTCCCCTGTCCCAATATGCTTACTTCCACAGTGATCAAATGCCTCGATCAAGTCTTTTCCCTTTGCGGTACGGCCAATTTCATCCACTCTGATCGGGGTCCCTCCTTCATGTCAAGCGAACTCAAAAGTTATCTTTCCCAATGGGGAATCGCTACAAGTAAAACAACACCATATCATCCCATCATAACAGACAGGTTGAGAGATACAACGCTATCATTTGGAACGCTGTTCGTCTTGCGCTGAGGTCACACAATCTACCAGACCAGCAGTGGGAAACTATGCTCCCTGACGCGTTGCATTCCATCAGGTCTCTTCTTTCAACGTCCACCAATGTCACTCCTCATGAGCGATTCCTCAGGTTCCAGCGGCGCTCCACTCATGGGACGTCCCTACTGTCATGGTTGGCAGCCCCCGACCCCGTGCTGCTCCGAAGATTCGTCCGATCTTCCAAAAACGATCCCCACGTCGATGAGGTGGAACTAACAGATGTTAATCCCACATACGCGCACGTGTGGTACCCTGATGGCCGGGAGTCCACCGTTTCACTCCGAGATCTGGCTTCCTGTCCAACTGGTCCCACGACCCAACTGATAGAGGGACCCACAGTAATGATGCCGACACTCTGTGCTCCTTTGAGGAAGACGCCGTACCTGGGACATCAAGGGATCTGTTGGCTACTCCACCGGATCAACTCGGGGAGCCAAGCGCTCCCCACGGAATGGCCACCCGAAGCCAGGACGCTGGTCAATGCCCGGCTACCAAACAAGATGAAGCCAGCTCTGCGCCTGTGGGGACCCGCACTCGGAGTCACGATCTCCCCAGTCTCCCTCAGGTCGATCAAGGCGACACGGGCCCTGTCGATCTACCAGTACGGACCAAGCGACCCAGGGACCAAGACATGGTCCGAGGAGACGTGCCTTCCAGCCACAAAGAAAGATCTAAAAGACTGCGGCTATTCGTGGTCCGTCTAATCCGCTAGAAGGAAGTCGTCAGACTTCCAAATCTTTCAGGCGGGAAGAATGTCATGAATCTTATCATTCATGGAGAAATGACTCGAAGTAACACTGGGCGGCCAGCTGGTGGCGCCGTCCAAGGAGTATAAATACTCGGGCGTGGGCCCAGCTTGCTCAGGATGTTTCTGTAACCAGGAACTAGTGATGTAACTAGAATCTCCTGGTTGTGAAACAGCTGGTTAAAGCCTTGTTTTACACTCAAACCAAGTGCTCAGTAGTCTCTTTACATCAGGTGGTACCTGAAAGATTGCTTCAGACATATTTACTTGACAGTATTAAAGCACTTAGAAGTGGAGACTTGCATCACGCTGGATCTGCGGTCCATGCCCTTCACGTCAATAGTGCAGCTGAGGGATGAATGTGATTCTGGATGATTCACAAAGCAGCAGCAAAGTCTCTCCTCGGTGTTATAAGGTGATTCTGATCTCCCCGTGGGGAGCCCTGAAGGCAGGCAGCACTGGTTGGAGAATTGGGATCACAATATTCTTGTCCTACCTGCACTCCCTTTGAGTGCTGCTTCTCTGCTGCGAGTTTCAGATTGTAGAAACATAGAAGATAGGAGCAGGAGTAGGCCATTCGGCCCCTCAAGCCTGCTCCGCCATTCAATGAGATCATGGCTGATCATCCAAATTCAGTACCCTGTTCCTGCTTTCTCCCCATATCCCTTTAGCCTTAAGAAATCTATCTAACTCCTTCTTGAATATATTTAATGAATTGGCTTCAACTGCCTTTTGTGGTAGAGAATTCCACAGGTTCACCGCTCTCTGGGTGAAGAAATTCCTCCTCATCTCTGTCCTAAATGGCTTACCCCTTATCCTTAGACTGTGACCCCTGGTTCTGGACTCCCCCGACATCGGGAACATCCTTCCTGCATCTAGTCTGTCCAGTCCTGTTAGAATTTTATAAGTTTCAATGAGACCCCCTCTCATTCTTCTAAACTCCAGCGAGTATAAGCCCAATCGACCCAATCTCTCCTCATACGTCATTCCTGGAATTTCCTTTTATGTTCAACTGAAGAAGTGCTACTGTTTAGTTGGCTTAGAACCACTACTGGTACAAATCTTGAACTAAAAAATGATGCCAATTAAAAGTAACGTGTTTTTGTCTATACTCAGGCCAGGCTTGATCCTTGGTCTAACTGAGCTTGTTGAGTAGGATGACGACAATTGGCCTCAGTAAAGTTCCCATTTTATACTTATTTTATGACTCTTTGCAATCCAAGATTGAATGAGAATGAATAAGTTGATCAAGGTTTAACACCAACATTATATACAGCAGCAACTCTGCTTCCACTAACAGAACTCTATCTTCAGTCTTCTGGCTTCTAAGCTGTTGTCCAATTGGTACGCTGTCGGATAACGAATGTTAAAGTAATGCCTCTGAGTAACACACTCAACTGATATGAACCATGACACTGACTGAAGTAATGGACATTTCTAAATCACCACAGTTCGCAGGCCTGACTGCCATTCAGTGACTCCTGCTGAAAACTAGGTGTGTGTGGATGTGGGGTGTGTGGATGTGTGTGTGGGGTGTGTGGATGTGTGTGTGGGGTGTGTGGATGTGTGTGTGGGGTGTGTGTGGGTGTGCGGGGCGGGTGTGTGCGGGTGTGGGGGGGGGGGGTGCCGGAGGGGGGTGTGCGGGGGGGGGGGGGGGGGTCAGTGAGGAGAAGTTCAGGTGCGGCTGTGAATAAATTAAACAGCCCTTCATCATTCAGGCTCAAGATTGTGTGCCGTTAACGTGCGATTTCCCTGGAACCCAACAAACGATTAAATTCCTAGTGTATGCAGGATGTCCGAATAAAAAATGTTTTAATCGCTAATTTTCCTGGAACTTTGCCAATTTTCTACTTGTAGTTTCCACATGTACGCTGACGACACCCAGCTCTACCTCACCACCACTTCTCTCGACCCCTCCATGTTCTCTAAATTGTCAGACTGCTTGTCCGACATCCAGTTCTGGATGAGCAGAAATTTTCTCCAATTAAATATTGGGAAGACCGAAGCCATTGTTTTCGGTCCCCGTCACAAACTCCGTTCCCTAGCCACTGACTCCATCCCTCTCCCTAACATCTCTCCGAGGCTGGACCACACTGTTCTGAAGGAGGTGGCCCTAGAGATAGCGGATGCACTAAGGATGATTTTTCAGAATTCATTAGACTCGGGAACAGTGCCGATGGATTGGAGGGTAGCTAACGTTACCCCACTATTCAAAAAGGGGGGTAGGGAAAAAGCAGGTAATTACAGACCTGTAAGCCTTACATCAGTTGTGGGCAAAATGCTGGAGTCCATCATTAAGGATGAAATAGCGGAGCACTTAGCAAATGGGGACAGGATAGGACAGAGTCAACATGGATTTACAAAGGGTAAATCGTGCTTGACTAATCTATTGGAATTTTTTGAGGGAGTAACTGGTAGAATAGATGGGGGAGAGCCAGTAGATGTGGTGTACCTGGACTTCCAAAAGGCCTTCGATAAGGTCCCACATAAAAGATTAGCATGGAAAATTGAGGCTCATGGGATAAAGGGGAAAGTTTTGGCGTGGATAGGGAACTGGCTGTCAGATAGAAAACAGAGAGTTGGAATAAACGGCTCATTTTCTGAATGGCAGGCAGTAACAAGTGGGGTACCACAGGGATCTGTCCTGGGCCCCCAGCTGTTCACAATTTACATTAATGACCTGGATCAGGGAGTCGGATGCAGCATTTCCAAATTTGCAGACGACACTAAACTAGGAGGGGGGGTGGGCTCAGAGGAAGAGACCAGGAAGCTCCAGAGCGATTTGGACAGACTGGGCGATTGGGCGGATAAATGGCAGATGCACTATAATGTGGACAAGTGCGAAGTTATCCACCTTGGGTGCAGGAACGGGAGGGCAAATTATTATTTAAATGGCAATAGATTGGGAGAGGGGGAAGTACAGAGAGACCTGGGTGTTCTTGTACACCAGTCACTGAAGGCGAGCATGCAGGTGCAACAGGCGGTCAAGAAGGCAAACGGTATGCTGGCCTTCATAGCAAAAGGGTTAGAATACAGGAACAGGGATACCTTGCTGCAGCTGTACAGGGCACTGGTGAGACCACACCTCGAGTACTGTGTACAGTTTTGGTCGCCTCATCTGAGGAAGGATGTTCTTGCCATGGAGGGGGTGCAGCGGCGATTCACCAGGCTGATACCAGGAATGGCGGGAATGACCTATGAGGAGAGACTATGTAGTTTAGGGATGTACACACTGGAGTTTAGAAGATTGAGAGGGGACCTCATAGAAGTGTATAAAATTCTGACAGGTCTAGACAGACTGGATGCAGAAGGAATGTTTCCCTTGGCGGGTGAGAACAGAACTAGAGGACATAATTTAAGGATAAGGGCTAAACCATTTAGGACAGAGATGAGGGGGAATTTCTTCACTCAGAGAGTGGTGAACCTGTGGAACTCATTGCCACAGAGGGCAGTGTACGCCAGCTCATTAAATATATTTAAGAGGGAATTAGATATATTTCTACGGGCAAAAGGGGTTAAGGGTTACGGAGAGAAGGCGGGGACGGGATACTGAATTAAAGGATCAGCCATGATCTCATCGAATGGCGGAGCAGGCACGAAGGGCCGAATGGCCTACTCCTGCTCCTATCTTCTATGTATCTATGTTCGCAACCTTGGTGTCATATTTGACCCTGAATTGAGCTTCCAACCACATATCCGCAGTATAACTAAGACCGCCTATTTCCACCTCCGTAACATCGCCCGTCTCCGCCCTTGCCTCAGCTCATCTGCTGCTGAAACCCGTTGTTACCTCGAGACTTGACTATTCCAACACACTCCTGGCTGGCCTCCCACATTCTAACCTACGTAAACTTGAGGTGATCCAAAACTCGGCTGCCCGTGTCCTAACTTGCACCAAGTCCCGTTCACCCATCACCCCTGTGCTCGCTGACCTACATTGGCTCCCGGTTAAGCAACGCCTCGATTTCAAAATTCTCATCCTTGTTTTCAAATCCCTCCATGGCCTCGCCCCTCCCTATCTCTGTAATCTCCTTCAGCCCCACAACCCCTCCGAGATGTCTGCGCTCCTCTAATTCTGCCCTCTTGAGCATCCCTGATTTTAATCGCTCCACCTTTGGTGGCCGTGCCTTCTGTTGCCTGGACCCTAAGCTCTGGAATTCCCTCCCTAAACCTCTCCGCCTCGCTACCGCTCTTTCCTCCTTTAAGACGCTCCTTAAAACCTCCCTCTTTGACCAAGCTTTTGGTCACCTGCCCTAATTTCTCCTTACGTGACTCGGTGTCAAATTTTTTGTCTCCTAATACTCCTGTAAAGCGCCTTGTGATGATTTACTTCATTAAAGGCGCTATATAAATACAAGCTGTTGTTGTTGTACACTCCAAGCAGAACTCTTCATTATTTTCAATCCGCATCGAACCCTGTGTGCATTAATTTAACAAAGTAGTTTCACCCATTTTAAAACGGTGAGTGCCTTTGTTAAAACAGCACCAGCAGGAGTTTGAAGCAAAAAAAGTTATCCAATGCACTGAAAATACAGAGAGAGACTTCAACCCCTATTGCTTCCAGTCTTCCAGTTCTGTTGGCTGGATTAACAGGCGCACTTTCGATATTTCTGCAGTCTATTCAAGAATAGCTCACTTTGAAGCTAGTCACGACCTCCTGCGTGAGAGGCGAGATGTTACAGTTGCCTTTCCTTGACAAGCCAGCCTTTTCTTGCCAAATTTCAGAGCTGATAAATTTAGTAAAGTTACCGTCGTCGTGTCCAGAAATCCTTGATTAACTTGAGATGATCTGAGCAGTGCGCTGTTATTCTTACTGTCATCGTAACAGGGCTTTACAAAAACATATGAATGAGCAAAGGCCATGATGGTCACTCTTCACGTCCCTCCTAACTTGCCACTCATCCCATACCCCTCGATTCCTGCTAACTCAAGAAGATATCCCTGTCCTTGGTGAATCATTCCTCTGACTCAGCATTCACTGTGCTGGATAGCTGTTTATCTTCAGTATTTAAATAGAGAAACACATTAACCTGGTCACATTTATGTTGTGTCCTCATTGGCTTATAAGCCTGGCTACTGCTTCTGTAGAAAATGCCTCTCTCCATGTGCTGCATTAAGCAGAACAGTCAGCGTCCCTACGGCAGCCGAGAAAACTGGGTCAGACAGCAAGTGGGTGGCAATACACAGCTGCAGTGTGCTCGATTCCACCCACAGCCACTGAGTGGAGGGGGCTGTTCTCCGGAGAGGGGCCGAGCCACCGATGGGACAGTCACAAATCATTACCAATGAGGGGGGATGAGGTCAATCTGAATTCTCTTGGCTGGATTACAGCCTGAATCTTGCATCCCATCACTGTATCGATCCAACTCTCTGCACCAGCCTCAACATCAGAAACTCTTCTATTTCCTCTCTGTTTTTTGTTGCTGCCAGTGCCCAGTTAGACCTCGCTGCCTTCCTGCTCAGTGATGATTCGGGGAAGCAACCAGCTTCAGCCGATGTTGGACCAGCTCAGCTCAGTGTCTTCCTGCGGGTAGGGTGGTGGGGGCTGTCGATTACAGCAGGGTTGTTGCTCATGTACTGTCTATTCAACACCTACAGGTAAAAGTCGTTGCCTGGAATACAGGGGATGGGGGGACTTGGAGACTCTAGTTAAATGTGCCTGCACACTCAGGTTAGTATTTGTGTGATCATCTATTAAATTAATATTTCAAGGAGTTTGGTGTTAAGGATTTGTTACTGTTAGCTAGACTGGAGATAGATATAATATATATTTATATATATATACAGAACCACACAAGCCCTACAAAAGGGAATAGTTTACTTCAATAGTGTGGCTCCGTAGCATATCTCTTCCTCGCCAAAAAATTGCTGTTTTTTTTTAATGCACTAATAATGGCGAGCGGCGTGATCTCGCCATTATTTTTCCAGCAATTTCTGGACCAACGTTTGTCGGGGATGTGATAGAATCTGATATTATTAACCCAATAATGCAGCAAGACCACTTGCTGCTCAGTCTGGCCAGTGCAGAAATCAACAACAATACAAATATACAGTGAGGTGTGATGCTGGGTGGCATGTAACAAGGCAAAGCCACACACGTTTGGAGTGTGTGAACTCATAACTCACTGGTATCAGTTACTTTATACTTAGCAAGGTTGAGGATGAAGGATGTTGTGAGAGGGGGAGAGGACGAGAGGGCATAAAAAGGGGCATTTTCTCAGAGGGGGAGGAGCAAAATGGATGCATGGCAAAAGGCTCTGTATCTTGAAGCAAGATTGTTCACGGAATGAGTTAATGATCTCACCCTTCCTGCGGTGTGGCTGGGCTTGTAGAATGCCACATCCTTCCTCACCATCGGGAAGAAAAGTCAGTGGAAGAATCGCCCCTCCCCTAAGTCAAGTAGCTTCTGAGCAGCTAGTTAGAGGGTAAAATATATCGCGGGCAGGATAGCGGGGCGCCCGCAGAAGGCAGCCTTTCCACTACACCCTCAACACCTGAACTACCAAACCCACACTCTCAATTCTTAGTAACAAACTTAGTTTATGTATACTTTGTATCACTAAGAATAAATTAAAAGTTTCTAACAGCCACAGACTTCAGAAGCCTAAACTCCCAGCCAACTTGGCTGCTTTAGTGTAGGTGTCAGCCATGGCTCCATGGGTCGCACTCTTACCTGAGTCAGAAGGTCATGGGTTCAAGTCCCACTACAGAGACTTCAGCACACAATCTAGGCCGAGACTCCTTTGAGGGAGTGCTGCACTGTCGGAGGAATCGGTCACTTTCACGACCACCGGACGTCTCAAAGCGCTTTACAGCCAATGAAGTACTTTTTGAAGTGTAGTCACTGTTGTAATGTGGGAAACATGGCAGCCAATTTGCGCACAGCAAGCTCCCACAAACAGCAATGTGATAATGACCAGATAATCGGTTTTAGTGATGTTCATTGAGGGAGAAATATTGGCCAGGACACCAGGGAGAACTCCCCTGCTCTTCTTCGATATAGTGCCATGGGATCTTTTACGTCCACCATTGAGAGAGCAGACGGTTTAATGTCTCATCCGAAAGACCGCACCTCCGACAGTGCAGCACTCCCTCAGCACTGCACTGGTGTGTCAGCCTGGATTTTGTGCTCAAGTCCCGGGAGTGAGACTCGACCCCACAACCTTCGGACTAGAGGCGAGGGTGCTGCCCACTGAGCCACACCTGACACTATCTTGAAAACTGTCAAGAGCTACAATTGGTTACAGCATCCCTGGACCAGGGAGGGAAGAAAATCAGTTCGGCTTCATGCTCGTTTGCTATCTAGCAACTCCTCTAGGAAGTGTACCTGTGTAGTGACAGGACCGAACTGGGCTGTGACGCTCCTCCCCCAAGTCAAGTAGCAGGCGACGCTCACTGTCTCTAGGCTCACACTTGAAGGATGGTCCACCTGGGTGAGGTACAGGAGTAGCACCATCTCCTGGTGGATGATACCTCAGTGAGTCAGCAACTTCAGCAGGGACAGCAGAAATTAGAAGGCAAACAAGAAATCAATAAGTTGATTATTAATAGAAATGTCTGAAGGGGTCATTTCAACTGAGCCTGCCGGGCGGGAAATGGGCGGGTTCAGGTTGACAGTAAAGTTGGGTGGGGGTGTGAAACTGGCAGCCGACCCCAAACCCGCCAGGTGGGTTGGGTTAATATTACCCCCAAGCCTCTCTTCCCAGAGGGGTTGAACTTACTCTTCTAACCTGTCGCCAAGTGCATCGAAGAAGCTGATGTGCCTCAATAATTCCGAGACTCGATGTTAGCGAAACAAAATAAGGCTTTTATTAACTTAGAAAGTAACACGTAAGAGAGAGAGGTATCTTCCTTCTGGAGACTGAGGCCAGACTGAGCTAGCTTACAAAAGGGGCCAGGTATGGGCGGAGCCCTACACACACAGCACATTCCAGCACATTCCAATAAACAATACAATGAGGACTGGGGGAAGGGAAATGACACTGAAACCGACCACAGTCACAGGCAGTGATGAATGGAATATTTCATCACAGAAGCTCTCTCATTAATTTATTTAAATTCCTTCTCCTCTGCCCCAACCACCTGTCTCAGCCACAACTTACTGCAGCAGTGGGACATCTTTCTAGTTCCCACACCAGCCACCCTGTGACCTGCCAAGTACATTTGTAAATGCCGCTGAATTTGGGGCAATTTTGTAGTGTGGGCCGCTGCCCATTAGAAGCTGGGTTAAGAGTGTCTGAACTCACACATGAACCATGCAGCCAGCAATCAGAAGAGACGTCCATTGTCAGGTCAGTACCTAGTCCACTGTACGAATCGTTCCATTGTATATCAAATGAGTAGAACATAAATCCTAGTTTCTTTACGGAATATTTTTGAATCAGATGAACCTAACTTTAACCTCGGACATCCCTTCCCTAACACATCACCAGCCGACTCTCACCCAAGGTATGGGGAGGAATCAAAGAATAACATGGGGCAGGTAAAATCTAACCTCCAACAGCTTGTGTGTTGTGGGGAGTCCTCTATTCCAACTTGGTGCTTTGTTTAAAGTCTTTATACTTCATCATTTGGAACTCTCTCCACAAAGCTGTGTGGAGGCTGCAGGACTGAGATTGATAGATTGTGTTGTGTAAGGGTATCAAGAGACATTGAGCAAAGGTGGGGAAATGGAGTAGAGGTACATGTCAGCCATGATCAGACTGAATGGCGGAGCAGGCCCAAGGGTCTGAATGGCCTCCTCCTCTTCCTAAGATTCGAACAATGTTCCTCCCACCATCAGAAGCTGGATGCACCTGAGGTCATTTTCACAGTCGAGACATGGAGCACTTTTTCACTTACCTTCAATGATCTTTCTACAACAGGGAGGTGTAATCGTTTTCACCTAAACAAAAAAACAGAAATAAACAAGCATAAATACACAAAACTGATGGTCGAACATGGAGCCAACCATAATATAGTGTGAAGAGTCTTTGACGGTCAACAGCAAGATCACACCAGGAGGTTGATGAGGCTTACTGTAACACCGTAAAATGAAGGAAGAAAACAGGGACCCAGTGAGGTGGTCCTGAATTATATAACCCATGCTGAACTTTTCTCCTCTCACCCATTAGCAAACACATTAATGCTCACTGAAGCAGCACCAATCATCTACCATTACTCATCAAACTGGTCAATGTGTACGTCAACAATGTATTGTGATATGTCTATTTGAGGATACACTACACTCTGTAACTGAGCAAAAGAAATGAGGCAGGATTAAGAAGGGCAATCAGCCTTCCGTTTCTACAAGCTTTACTGTGTCTATCAACTGAAGAGAGTGCGGCAGTGGCAGTGTCACTGTCTGCACCTGCTCAGCAGTCCATGCAGTAAATGTGCACCCTGAGCTGAGCTTCCAACCCCGTATCCTCCATCACCAACCGCCTACCTCCACCTCCGTAACATCTCCACGCCTGCCTCAGCTCATCTGCTGCTGAAACCCTCATCCATGCCTTTATTACCTCCAGACTTGACTATTCCAACACACTCCTGGCCAGCCTCCCACATTCCATCCTATGTAAACTTGAGCTCATCCAAACCTCTGCTGCCCCGTGTCCTAACTCACACCAAGTCCCGTTCACCCATCACCCGCTGTGCTCACTGCCCCGTGTCCTAACTCGCACCAAGTCCCGTTCACCCATCACCCCCTGTGCTCACTGCCCCATGTCCTAACTCACACCCAGTCCCGTTCGCCCATCACCCCCTGTGCTCACTGCCCCGTGTCCTAACTCGCACCCAGTCCCGTTCGCCCATCACCCCCTGCTCACTGCCCCGTGTCCTAACTCACACCCAGTCCCGTTCACCCATCACCCCCTGTGCTCACTGCCTCGTGTCCTAACTCACACCCAGTCCCGTTCACCCATCACCCCGTGCTCACTGCCCCGTGTCCTAACTCGCACCCAGTCCCGTTTGCCCATCACCCCGTGCTCACTGCCCCGTGTCCTAACTCACACCCAGTCCCGTTCACCCATCACCCCCTGTGCTCACTGCCCCGTGTCCTGACTCGCACCCAGTCCCATTCACCCATCACCCCCTGTGCTCACTGCCCCGTGTCCCAACTCACACCCAGTCCCGTTCGCCCATCACCCACTGTGCTCACTGCCCCGTGTCCTAACTCACACCAAGTCCCACTCGCCCATCACCCCGTGCTCACTGCCCCGTGTCCTAACTCGCACCAAGTCCCGTTCACCCATCACCCCGTGCTCACTGCCCCGTGTCCTAACTCGCACCAAGTCCCGTTCACCCATCACCCCCTGTGCTCACTGCCCCGTGTCCTAACTCACACCCAGTCCCGTTCACCCATCACCCCCTGTGCTCACTGCCCCGTGTCCTAACTCACAGCCAGTCCCGTTCACCCATCACCCACTGTGCTCACTGCCCCGTGTCGTAACTCACACCCAGTCCCGTTCACCCATCACCCCGTGCTCACTGCCCCGTGTCCTAACTCACACCCAGTCCCGTTCACCCATCACCCCGTGATCACTGCCCCGTGTCCTAACTCACACCCAGTCCCGTTCACCCATCACCCCGTGCTCACTGCCCCGTGTCCTAACTCACACCCAGTCCCGTTCACCCATCACCCCCTGTGCTCACTGCCCCGTGTCCTAACTCACACCCAGACCCGTTCACCCATCACCCCGTGCTCACTGCCCCGTGTCCTAACTCACACCCAGACCCGTTCACCCATCACCCCCTATGCTCACTGCCCCGTGTCCTAACTCGCACCCAGTCCCGTTCACCCATCACCCCCTGTGCTCACTGCCCCGTGTCCTAACTCACACCCAGTCCCGTTCACCCATCACCCACTGTGCTCACTGTCCCGTGTCCTGACTTACACCCAGTCCCGTTCACCCATCACCCCCTGTGCTCACTGCCCCGTGTCCTAACTCACACCCAGACCCGTTCACCCATCACCCCGTGCTCACTGCCCCGTGTCCTAACCCACACCCAGTCCCGTTCACCCTTCACCTCCTGTGCTCACTGCCCCGTGTCCTAACTCACACCCAGTCCCGTTCACCCATCACCCCGTGCTCACTGCCCCGTGTCCTAACTCACACCCAGTCCCGATCACCCATCACCCCTGTGCTCGCTGACCCGTGTCCCAACTCGCACCAAGTCCTGTTCACCCATCACCCCTGTGCTCGCTGACCCGTGTCCTAACTCGCACCAAGTCCCGTTCACCCATCACCCCTGTGCTCGCTGACCGTGTCCTAACTCGCCCCGAGTCCCGTTCACCCATCACCCCCTGTGCTCACTGCCCCATGTCCTAACTCACACCCAGTCCCGTTCACCCATCACCCCCTGTGCTCACTGCCCCGTGTCCTAACTCGCACCCAGTCCCGTTCACCCATCACCCGCTGTGCTCACTGCCCCGTGTCCTAGCTCGCACCCAGTCCCGTTCACCCATCACCCGCTGTGCTCACTGCCCCGTGTCCTAGCTCGCACCAAGTCCCGTTCACCCATCACCCCTGTGCTCGCTGACCCGTGTCCTAACTCGCACCGAGTCCCGTTCACCCATCACCCCTGTGCTCGCTGCCCGTGTCCTAACTCACACCGAGTCCCGTTCACCCATCACCCCTGTGCTCGCTGACCCGTGTCCTAGCTCACACCCAGTCCCGTTCACCCATCACCCCCTGTGCTCACTGCCCCGTGTCCTAACTCGCACCCAGTCCCGTTCACCCATCACCCGCTGTGCTCACTGCCCCGTGTCCTAGCTCGCACCAAGTCCCGTTCACCCATCACCCCTGTGCTCGCTGACCCGTGTCCTAACTCGCACCGAGTCCCGTTCACCCATCACCCCTGTGCTCGCTGACCCGTGTCCTAACTCGCACCAAGTCCCGTTCACCCATCACCCATGCTCGCTGACCGTGTCCTAACTCGCCCCGAGTCCCGTTCACCCATCACCCCGTGCTCACTGCCCCGTGTCCTAACTCGCACCCAGTCCCGTTCACCCATCAACCCCTGTGCTCACTGCCCCGTGTCCTATCTCGCACCCAGTCCCGTTCACCCATCACCCGCTGTGCTCACTGCCCCGTGTCCTAACTCGCACCAAGTCCCGTTCACCCATCACCCCTGTGCTCGCTGACCCGTGTCCTAACTTGCACCGAGTCCCGTTCACCCATCACCCCGTGCTCACTGCCCCGTGTCCTGACTCGCACCCAGTCCCGTTCACCCATCACCCCCTGTGCTCACTGCCCCGTGTCCTGACTCGCACCAAGTCCCGTTCACCCATCACCCCCTGTGCTCACTGCCCCGTGTCCTGACTCGCACCAAGTCCCGTTCACCCATCACCCCTGTGCTCACTGCCCCGTGTCCTAACTCGCACCCAGTCCCGTTCACCCATCACCCCTGTGCTCACTGCCCCGTGTCCTAACTCGCACCCAGTCCCGTTCACCTATCACCCCTGTGCTCGCTGCCCGTGTCCTAACTCGCACCAAGTCCCGTTCACCCATCACCCCTATGCTCGCTGACCTACATTGGCTCCCGGCGTGGCAATGCCTCAATTTTAAAATTCTCTTCTTGTGTTCAAATCCATGACCTCGCCCCCTACCTTTTGTTGCAATCTCGTCCAGCCTACAACCCCCCGAGATCTCTGCTGTCATCCAATTGTAGTCTCTTGCACATCCTTCAGCTGCCTAGGCCCTAAGCTCTGGAATTCCCTCCCTAAACCTCTCTGTTTCTCTCTCCCCATTTAAGACACTCCTTAAAACCAATCTTTGGATCTCCTGTCCTAATATCTTTGTGGCTCGGTGTTAAATTCTGTTTGATAATCACTCCTGTGATGTGCCTTGGGACATTGTACTATGCTAAAGGCGCTATATAAATACAAGGTGCTGTTGTTAACTGGCAAAGAGCAATTTTCGTCCCATTGTCTTGTGATGTCTGGGACTTGGATTTGAAAACTCTGAGCTCACTCTGAAAAGAGAAGGCCCCTCGTTAATAGCGGCAGTGCTCCAGTGTGGAATGACTTTGGACTGGCTCAACCCAGCCCCTTGGAAAAGAAAACGGAGAAGAGTTTCATTCACCGGCACAGCCAGCTCTCTGCGCACAAACACTCGCTCACTGCTGCAACATTTGTTCCATAAAAATTACTCCATAAAGTTCAGAATTGAAAAAATGTCAGCTGAACATCCTCTCCACTCTTGCCCCGTTTCCTCTTATAAGATACTGCCTGCCCAGAGATCTCGACCCAGATTAGTTACCGTTTACTGCAACCGGTCGCTGGTCTTTCCTTCTTTCTCCTTCCTTCCTTCTCTCTCTCTCTCTCTCTTTCTTATTCCCCAATCAACAAACAGAAGCCCTCTGGCACAAGCTACCAATCATTACATTGTGAAATCCAGTGACAACATCGCAGATCATTGCAAAACATGTTACTGGGGAAAGATCAGTGAAACGTTCGGCTCCACCCTGTTGCTGCAAAGGCGGTGTTATTGCAGAAATGGCAAGGGATCCGACATCACTTCTCTTCAAACTGAGTTCAGTCTGTACATGAAGGGGTTCAGTTGCAAATTGTTACTGGTACTGAGCCCCGAGGATCAAAGACAAAACAGCATCAGCACTGCTTGTGAAGGAGGTGCAAGTCCAAGTCCTGGCCCACATTGGGTGGTGGTGTTTGCTAAATGTGTCACATGCTTTTCACTGGGTGTTGCCAATGGCCACATCCCTTAATGCCTTCATCTGCTGATTCACGAGAAACCTTTGTGGGACAGGTCAAAATAAATCATCAGGTTCTTCAAGCGCACAGTGTGTGTCAACAGGAACTATTGTTCCATTGTCTAGCATGGTTATTTCTTTAGATTCCGACATTACAACGGTGACTACATGGCAAAAGTACTTCATTGACTGTGAAGTATTTCCAAAAGGCATCTGATAAGGTGCCATATAAAAGGTTATTACACAAGATTAGGGCTCATGGGGTTGGGGTTAATATATTAGCATGGATAGAGGATTGGTTAATGGACAGAAAACAGAGTAGGAATAAACGGATCTTTTTCAGGTTGGCAGGCTGTAACTAGTGGGGTGCCGCAATGATCAGTGTTGGGGCCTCAGCTATTCACAATCTATATTAATGACCTAGATGAAGGGACTGAGTGTAATATATCCAAGTTTGCTGACGATACAAAGCTAGGTGGGACAGTAAGCTGTGAGGAGAACACAGAGTCTGCAAAGGGATATAGATAGACTGAGTGAGTGGGCAGTAAGGTGGCAGATGGAGTATAATGTAGGGAAATGTGAGGTTATTCACTTTGGTAGGAAGAATAGGAAAACAGAATATTTTTTAAATGGTAAGAAACTTTTAAATGTTGGTGTTCAGAGAGATTTGGATGTCCTTGTGCAAGAAACACAGTGAGTGAACATGCAGGAACAGCAAGCAATAAGGAAGGCAAATGGCATGTTGGCCTTTATTGCAAGGGGGTTGGAGTATAAGAGTGAGGAAGTCTTGCTCCAAGTGTACAGGGCCTTGGTGAGACCACACCTGGAGTACTGTGCACAGTTTTGGTCTCCTTATCTAAGGAAGGATATACTTGTCTTGGAGGCGGTGCAACGAAGGTTCACCAGATTGATTCCTGGGATGAGAGGGCTGTCCTATGATGAGAGATTGTGTAGATTGGGCCGATACTCTCTGGAGTTTAGAATGAGAGGTGATCTCATTGAAACATACAAGATTCTGAGGGGGATTGACAGGGTAGATGCGGAGAGGTTGTTTCCCCTGGCTGGAGTGTCTGGAACCAGGGGGCAGAGTCTCAGGATAAGGGGTCGGCCATTTAAGACTGAGATGAGGAGGAATTTCTTCACTCAGAGGGTTGTGAATCTTTGGAATTCTCTGCCCCAGGGGGCTGTGGATGCTGAGTCTTTGATTATATTCAAGGCCGAGATCGATAGATTTTTGGACTCTAGGGCAATTCAGGGATATGGGGATCGGGCAGGAAAGTGGAGTTGACGTCGATAATCAGCCATGATCTTATTGAATGGCGGAGCAGGCTCGAAGGGCCGTATGGCCTACTCCTGCTCCTATTTCTTATGTTCTTATGAAGCGCTTTGGGACATCCTGAGGTTGAGAAAGGCGCCGTTTGAATGCAAGTTCTTTCTTTTCCTTTTAGATAAGAACACAAGAATGTTTGGGTGCAGGAAGGCGGCATTATTATCCCCCAGGAATCTCTCCCTTATTTGACTGATCTCAAACTGTCTTCGCACTATGTCCTTCGCTCCAGAGACATGTCCAGTTGCCTCTTGAACGTATTTATACTTCAATGGCCATCCCACACTGATTCCACAAGTCCACTACTTCTTGTGTAAAAAAGATCCACGTGATATCCTTCTACTCCCTCTGTCACAATACTGAAGTTGCGTCCTCTGGTATTTGAGCACTTCACTGTAATGATCAATGTGCTTGGACCAACTTTGAAAATCCCCTTCCTAATCTTAAAAACTTGAGTCAGTCTGCTCTCCTGCAAAGAGCACTAGCCCAACCTCCTCAGTCTTTCCTCAGGACTTAGATATGGCATCCAGACTAAAGGTCAACAATATCTCAACTATCATCATCAGAAGTTACATAGGAACAGGAGGAGGCCATTCAGCCCCTCGGGCCTGTTCCGCCATCCAGTTAGAGCATGGCTGATCTGTCCCTTAACTCCATTTACCATCTCCCCCTTTGTTCCATATCTCCAAATACCCTTACCCAAGAAAGTTTTTAAATTTTCAATTGACCTCCAGCCTGAACACCTGTTTGGGGGAGAGAGTTCCAGATTTCCACCACCCTTTGTGTGAAGAAGTGCTTCCTGACATCACCCCTGAACGGCCTGGCTCTAATTTTAAGGCTCTGCCCCCTTGTTCTGGACTCCCCCCACCAGAGGAAATAGTTTCTCTCTCTCTACCCTGTCAACTCCTTTAATCAACTTAAACACCTCAATCAGATCTTCTATACTCGAGGGAATACCAGCCTAGTCTCTGGAACCGGTCCTGATAATTTAACCCTTTTAGCCCCGGTATCATTCTGGTGGATCGGCACTGCACCCTCTCCAAGGCAAAGTTTCCTCAAATACGTTACTTTTTTGGAGAAAAGACTATATTTTGACATAAAACACCAATATGGTGGGCACAGTGGTTGGACATGACTCTGTGCCTAAACAGTCAGCTCCAAGCTGCATCAGAAGGGAGGTGCTGGACAGAGGTCAAGGGTCACAGAGAGGAAAAGGCAAATCAAGAAGAATCGCCCCCTGGTGAGCCTCTGCTTAGAGACCAGCAGCGGTGCAATTCTCAGAATATGTTGCCTGCACACTGGTCATCTGGGATTTAGGCTTTGGCTAAAGAAGGCTTAAGAGAGCAGAAATAAGGGGGAAAAATGCTAAATACGTCACAAACCCCCACCCCTCTGGATTTCTAACATGTTTCACTTAGATTCTGGCCAGTGAGGCTGATGCATAAAATGGGCAGGATGTTGGTCCTGTGCTCGCTGCCACAAGTAACATCAATCATCGCAATTCTGTTACCTTTAAAGGTCCTTCTCTCTTTTATTTCAGGAAAAGGTCATTGAGCAGCAGGTACAATAATTGACGGCCTGTCTTTAAGCAGACATGGCATGTTCACAAAGCAGAGAGCCCGGCCTGTTTACTGGGCTCCCCCCCACCCCACCTTCTCCTGCAGTGCAATGGACATTAAGAATCTCTCAGCTTCAAGCTCAGCCCAGCCTTATTAGAGCTGCTCATTAATCTTTCATGTTTTCATGGCTCATGTTCTCATTACCTCAAGAGATTTTTCTCACCAGGCTCCAATACTTTAACCCCAGCACCAGAGTATGGCCAACATAATTCTCACCCCTCAACTCCCAGAGAGTGGGGAGAAGTGATGGATGTAGGCTCACTATAGACATCCTTACGAGGTTAAAATTGGCCCTCATATTTCTGGTACTGAGAAACCAGACACCATCAATTTTAACTTGACTTGCTGAGTGCAGATCTACATTTACAAGTCTTGTCGTTGAGCGCACTCCTGTGAAAATTTATATTGCAAGTTGCTTCATCATAATGCCTTTTTCCAGCTCTTTGTGGTCTGCTGCAGTCTTGGAAATGCTGCAGTTGCAGTCACCTCTCTGGTTAATCAGCAGACAATATTAAAAAAAGGAAGCCTTGTATTTCTACAGCGCCATTCACAACCTCAGGGTGTCCCAAAGCGTTTTACAACCAATGAAGCACTTTCGGAGTGTAGTCACTGTTGCAATGTAGGAATATTCAGCTATTTTAGGTTCTGCATAACTATTACAGCTGGTTCAGAGAAAGAGCAAAAAAGTCAGAAAAATGCCAAGAAAAATGAGTAACAAAATTCAGTACTAAAAATCTACTGGAATCTTGAAAGTAAATAAAAGGGGCTAAACCGCCTGGGACCCTGAACGAGCGCCTTCCCCAGCCCAATTGCTTCCTAAACGGAGGGGATAATGGAACTAGGTTTTATTTAAATCCATTACAGTAATTAAATGAAACAAAGGCTCCTCTTTGATTAGACCACTTTAGGCTGGTCCAAAAGGCTGTGGAGATCGGGGGGGGGAGGCGGGGGGTGCTGGAGAGATCGGGGGGTCCGTGGATAGATGACAGGAGTCCGATCGCGGGGAGTGGGTAACAAGTTAACCTGAGGGGCCGGGGGTGGGGGGGGGGGAAGCACTCCTGCTCCTCCTGGCCCACAAGCAGTGCTGCCAAGGTACTTACCTGTTGGATCCGGCCGTTCTCGCCTCCCTTCAGCTGCCGGGTTTCCCGAGCCCTGGGAAACCTGGCTCGCAGGGGTGACAAGTGAAACTGCTAAAATTTGAGCCACACATCCTCATTATCATATTTAAATTAGGGACGTGCCTCTGGGGAGCAGGTTAGTTACCCGCCCCCGCCCCGCCTCCGTTAAAACCAGAAGTGGGCGCATTGGAGGCGGGCTGCGGTGGGGTTTCTGATATTTGAATTTTTAACCCCTCCTGCACCCATCTTGGGGGGTGAAAACTCCCCCCTGGCTGTCTGTTCATTTTTTTTAAAGTTACTCTTCAAAGACTAACAGAGATTTAAGAAATGTGTCCACACTAACTTCAAGATGTCTCTTGAAGAAATTTGGGGTGTTGGATTAAGGACATCACACAACAATGAAGCAGATCAGCGAAGGCATCACATTCTCAACATCCTCCGCACTATGGAATGTAGCCTAGTGTTAACAACGTTTCACACTTCGTACCATGTACATTGAATGATTAGGATTGTCTATCAGTCTGTGCGACTGCGCAGATACCGCACAGGTACTCTCCCTTAAATGAGAGGTGCTGCAGCCTTTCCCATACATGTTTTTTCTGTCAACTCCTGTACATACAAAGTACACAGCAAGTGAAAGATAACAAGTCACTCCTGTATATTGCAGGGTGGCCCATTCGTAATTCAGTGTTTTCTTATTGGGTCAATCGATGCTGCAATCAATTGGGGTCACTTGGGTTCATGTTTTGATGCTTGTGTAGTCCATTTACAACCAGCCAAAACATTACTAGTCAGTCACAGCTGGAACTGTGTGTGTGTACACGTGTGTGTGTGTGTGTGTGTGTGTGTGTGTGTGTGTGTGTATACGTGTGTGTGTGTGTGTGTGTGTGTGTGTGTGTGTGTGTACACGTGTGTGTGTGTGTACACGTGTGTGTGTGTGTGTATACACGTGTGTGTCTCTGCGCTAATTGCTGCTTAGGTTTGCAGCAAAGATGGTATGATGGATTCTTACTGCTGTAGGAGGCTACATTTGATCACCAGGTGTGCTACATTGGTGACGGAGGAGCCAGTATTAAACTATCTGGGTGCAGCGGCTTTATGAAATGTCCAAGGTCTCCCATATAAATGGGGTGTGTCTCCTGTGAAACAGTGGCCGGATATACACAGCAATAAGAGCCTTTGTGCAGTGCACTGTGAATGGAGATGAAATGTACCATAAAAGCATGCAAGAATTATGATGAATGATCTTGATTGATTGCAGCTTTAATGCACACACTACAGTTACAGAACACTCGAGCTGGATGTGTTTTAAGATCGTTATATCACTGCGGAAAACATTGGATTCTTTACTTTACAGGAAACCTCAGCATGAAGGGTTCAGGCAGAGCTAAACATTCCCGAGTCAGGAGGTCATGGGTTCAAACCCCATTCCAAGACTTGAGCACATAATCCAGGCTGACACTTCAGTGCAGTACCGAGGGAGTGCTGCATTACCAGAGGTGCTGAATTCCAGATGGTTAACATAAGAGGAGTAGACCATTTGGCCCTTCGAGCCTGCTCCCCCATTCACTAAGATCATGGCTGATCTTCTACCTCATCTCCACTTTCCCACACTATCCACATATGCCTTAATTCCCTTCGTACCCAAAAATTTACCGACCTCTGTCTTGAATATACTCAATGACTGAGCATCCACAGCTCTCTGGGGTAGAGAATTCCAAAGATTCACCACCCTTTGAGTGAAGAAATTTCTCCTCATCTCAGTCCTAAATGGCCGACCCCTTATTCGGTGACTGTGGCCCCTGGTTCTAGACTCCCCAGCCAGGGGAAACATTTTCCCAGCATTAGCGCTGTCACAAGCCCCTTAAGAATTTTATATGTTTCAATTAGATCACCTCTCATTCTTCTAAACTCTAAGGAATATAGGCTAAGTCTACTCAATCTCTCCTCATAGGGCAATCCCCTCATCCCAGGAACCAGTCTGGTGAACATTCGCTGCACTCACTCTAAGGCAAGTATGTCTTTCCTTAGGTAAGGAGACCAGAGCTGCATACAGTACTCCAGGTGTGGCCACACCAATGCCCTGTATCATTGTAGTAAGACTTCTTTACTCTTATACACTAATCCCTTTGTAACAAAAGCTAACATACTACAGTATTTGCTTTCCTAATTGCTTGCTGTATGTGCATGTTAACTTTCTGTGATTCATGTACAAGGACACCCAGGTCCCTGAGTGCAAACATTTCCCAGTCTCTCACCATTCAAAAAATATTCTGCTTTTTAGTTTTTCCTACCAAAGTGGGTAACTTCACACTTCCCCACACTGTATTCCATTTGCCATGTTCTTGCCCACTCAGTCAATATCTCTGCAGCCTCTTTGCGTCCTCCTCACAGCTAACTTTGTATCATCAGCAAACTTGGATACGTTACACTCAGTCCCTTCATGTAAGCCACTAATATAGACTGTGAATAGCTGAGGCCCAAGCACTGATCCTTGCGGTATCCCGCTAGTTACAGCCTGCCAAGCCAAAAAAGTCCCGTTTATTCCTACACTCTGTTTTCTGTCCAGTAGCCAATCCACAATCCATGCTAATATACTACACCCTATCCCATGAGTCCTCATTTTGTTTAATAACCTCTTGTGTGGCACTTTATCGAATGCTTTTTGAAAATCCAAATACACTACATCCACTGGTTCCCCCTTATCCACCTTACTAGTTACATCTTCAAAAACTTGTAACAGATTTGTCAAACACGATTTCCCTTTCATAAAACCATGTTGATTCTGCCTAATCATATTATGATTTTGTAAGTGCCCTGTTATCACGTCCCTAATAATGGATTCTAGCATTTTACCGACTACCGATGTCAGGTTAACTGGCCGATAGTTCCCCGTTTTCGCTCCTTCCTTAAGTAGCGGGGCTATGAATCGTTAAACCCAAGCTCTGCGGGCCTGTCCAGTGAATGTTAAAGACTCTGTGACACTTTCTGAGGAAGAGTGGCGAATTTCTCATGGACGGTGCTTGCTCCTCAACCAATGCTGGTCGGCCATCTCTTGTGGATCTTGCTGTGTGCAAATTGGCTACCGCATTTACCTACAAAACAGTCACTGCACTTGAAGTAATTAATTGTATGTGAAATATTGAAATGTTTGAGAGAGATTTCCAACAATTGCAAGTCCTTCCTTCCCCTCGCAATGCACGCTCCATGAGCCGCGACCGCTTGAGTTTTCTGCCTGGAATTCTTGCCCCAGTTCGGCAGGCTCCAGCTGTTACTTTGCACTGTAATCCGGCAAAAAGATTAAAACAACATCCTGGCAAGATAAAGTCACTAGGGCTGGCTGAATAGAAACATAGAAGATAGGATCAGGCGTAGGCCATTCAGCCCCTCGAGCCTGCTCCGCCATTCAATGCGATCATGGCTGATCAGCCAAATTCAGTACCCGATCCCTGCTTTCTCCCCATACCCCTTGATCCCTTTAGCCTTAAGAAATATATCCAACTCCTTCTTGAATATATTTAATGAATTGGCCTCTACTGCCTTCTGTGGTAGAGAATTCCACAGGTTCACCACTCTCTGGGTGAAGAAATTCCTCATTTCTGTCCTAAATGGCATACCCTTTATCCTCAGACTGTGACCACTGGTTCTGGACTCCGCGACCATCGGGAACATCCTTCCTGCATCTAGTCTGTCCAGTCCTGTCAGAATTTTATAAGTTTCAATGAGATCCCCTCTCATTCTTCTAAAGTCCAGCGAGTACAAGCCCAATCGACCCAATCTCTCCTCATACATCATTCCTGCCATCCCAGGTATCAGCCTGGTGAATCTTCGCTGAACTCCTTGCATGGCAAGAATATCCTTCCTCAGATAAGGCGACCAAAACTGCACACAATACTCAAGATGTGGTCTCACCAAGGCGCTGTACAACTGCAGCAAGACATCCTTGTTTTGTACTCGAACCCTCTTGCTACGAAGGCCAACATACCATTTGCCTTCTTAACCACCTGCTGCACCTGCATGCTTACCTTCAGCGACTGGTGCACAAGGACACCCAGGTCTCGTTGCACTTTCCCTTCTCCCAATCTATTGCCATTCAGATAATAATCTGCCTTCCTGTTTTTGCCACCAAAGTGGATAACCTCACATTTATCCACGTTATATTGCATCTGTCATGCTTCTGCCCAATCACCCAACCTGTCCAAATCATCCTGGAGTTTCTCGGCATCCTCCTCACAGCACACACGCCCACCCAGCTTTGTGTCGTCTGCAAATTTGGAGATATTACATCTACTTCCCTTGTCTAGATCATTAATATATATTGTGAATAGCTGGGATCCAAGGACTGATCCCTGCGGTACCCCACTAGTCACTGCCTGCCACTCGGAAAAAGACTCGTTTATTCCAACTCTTTGCTTTCTGTCTGCCAACCAGTTCTCTATCCAAGTCAATACCTTGCCACCAATCCCATGTGCCTTAACTTTACACGCTAATCTCTTATGCGGGACCTTATCGAAAGCCTTCTGAAAGTCCAAATATACCACCATCCACTGGTTCTCCCTTATCTATTTTACCAGTTACATCCTCAAAAAATTCCAGTAGATTAGTCAAGCACGATTTACCTTTTGTAAATCCATGTTGACTTTGTCCGACCCTGTCACTGTTTTCCAAGTGCTCTGCTATTACATCTTTTATAATGGACTCTAGCATTTTCCTCACTACCGATGTCAGGCTTACCGGTCTGTAATTCCCCGTTTTCTCCCTACCACCTTTTTTGAATAGTGGGGTAACATTAGCTACCCTCCAATCCATGGGTACTGTTCCAGATTCCATCGAATGTTGGAAGATGATCAGCAATGCATCAACTATTTCTAGGGCCACTTCCTTAAGTACCCTAGGATGTAGATTATCAGGCCCTGGGCATTTATCGGCCTTCGGTCCCATCAATTTCCTTAACACCATTTCCTTACAAATACTGATTTCTTTCAGTTCCTCCCCTTCATCAGACCCTATGTTCCCTGACATCTCTGGGAGGTTATTTGTGTCCTCCTTTGTGAAGACAGAACCAAAGTATGTATTTAATTGGTCTGCCATTTCTTTGTTACCCATTATAGATTCCCCTGATTATGACTGCAAGGGACCTACACTTGACTTCACCAATATGTCGAGGAACCAACCAGAGATCAGGCCATCTTAGACTGGGTATTGTGTAACGAGAAAGGATTAATTAGCAATCTTGTTGTACGAGGCCCCTTGGGTCAGAGCAATCATAATATGATCGAATTCTTCATTAAGATGGAGAATGAAGTAGTTGACTCAGAGACTAGGGTCCTCAATTTAAATAAAGGAAACTACGATGGTCTGAGGAGCGAGTTGGGTAGGATTGATTGGGGAATGGCACTCAAAGGGTTGATGGTGGATAGGCAATGGCAAACATTCAAAGACCGAATGGATGAGCTACAGAATTTGTTCATCCCAGTTTGGCATAAAAATAAAACAAAAAAGGTGACTCAACCGTGGCTAACAAGGGAAATTAGGGATAGCATAAGATCCAAGGAGAGGACATATAAATTGGCCAGAAAAAGCAATAATCCTGAGGATTGGGAACAGTTTAGGATTCAACAAAAGGAGGACAAAGGGATTAATTAAGAAATGGAAAATAGAATACGAGAGTAAGCTTTCAGGGAACATAAAAACTGACTGTAAAAGCTTTTATAGATATGTGAAGAGAAAAAGATTGGTGAAGTCAAGCGTAGGTCCCTTGCAGTCAGAATCAGGGGAATTTATAATGGGGAACAAAGAAATGGCAGACCAACTAAATACATACTTTGGTTCTGTCTTCACAAAGGAGGACACAAATAACCTCCCAGAGATGTCAGGGAACATAGGGTCTGATGAAGGGGAGGAACTGAAAGAAATCAGTATTTGTAAGGAAATGGTGTTAAGGAAATTGATGGGACCGAAGGCCGATAAATGCCCAGGGCCTGATAATCTACATCCTAGGGTACTTAAGGAAGTGGCCCTCGAAATAGTTGATGCATTGCTGGTCATCTTCCAGAACTCGATAGACTCTGGAACAGTACCCATGGATTGGAGGGTAGCTAATGTTACCCCACTATTCAAAAAAGGTGGCAGAGAAAAAGTGGGGAATTATAGACCGGTAAGCCTGACATCGGTAGTGGGGAAAATGCTAGAGTCCATTATAAAAGATGTAATAGCAGAGCACTTGGAAAGCAGTGACAGGATTGGACAAAGTCAACATGGATTTACAAAAGGTAAATCATGCTTGACTAATCTACTGGAATTTTTTGAGGATGTAACTGGTAAAATAGGTAAGGGAGAACCAGTGGATGTGGTGTATTTGGACTTTCAGAAGGCTTTCGATAAGGTCCCGCATAAGAGATTAGCGTGCAAAATTAAGGCACATGGGATTGGGGGCAAGGTATTGACTTGGATAGAGAACTGGTTGGCGGACAGAAAGCAAAGAGTTGGAATAAACGGGTCGTTTTCCGAGTGGCAGGCAGTGACTAGTGGGGTACCGCAAGGATCGGTCCTAGGACCCCAGCTGTTCACAATATATATTAATGATCTGGACGAGGGAATTGGATATATCTCCAAATTTGCAGACGACACAAAGCTGGGTGGGAGGGTATGCTGTGAGGAGGATGTCGTGAAACTCCAGTACGATTTGGACAGGTTGGGTGATTGGGCAAAAACATGGCAAATGCACTATAATGTGGATAAATGTGAGGTTATCCACTTTGCTGGCAAAAACAGGAAGGCATATTATTATTTGAATGGCAATAGATTGGGAGAAGGGGAAGTGCAAAGAGACCTGGGTGTTCTTGTGCACCAGTCGCTGAAGGTAAGCATGCAGGTGCAGCAGGCGGTTAAGAAGGCAAATGGTATGTTGGCCTTCGTAGCAAGAGGGTTCGAGTACAGGAACAAGGATGTCTTGCTACAGTTGTACAGGGCCTTGGTGAGACCGCACCTTTAGTATTGTGTGCAGTTTTGGTCGCCTTACCTGAGGAAGGACATTCTTGCCATGGGAGGAGTGCAGCGAAGATTCACCAGGCTGATACCTGGGATGGCAGGAATGACGTATGAGGAGAGATTGTGTCGATTGGGCTTATACTCACTGGAGTTTAGAAGATTGAGAGGGGATCTCATCGAAACCTTTAAAATTCTGTCAGGCCTGGACAGACTAGATGCAGGAAGGATGTTTCTGATGGCCGGGAAGTCCAGAACCAGGGGTCATAGTCTAAGGATAAGGGGTAAGCCATTTAGGACTGAAATGAGGAGGAATTTCTTCACCCAGAGAGTGGTGAACCTGTGGAATTCTCTGCCACAGAGGGTGGTGGAGGCCAGTTCATTAAATATATTCAAGAAAGTGTTGGATATATTTCTTAAGGCTAAAGGGATCAAGGGATATGGGGAGAAGGCAGGGACAGGGTAATGAATTTGGATGATCAGCCATGATCTCATTGAATGGCGGAGCAGGCTCGAAGGGCTGAATGGCCTACTCCTGCTCCTATCTTCTATGTTTCTATGTTTCACATATCTATAAAAGCTTTTACAGTCAGTTTTTATGTTCCCTGAAAGCTTACGCTCATATTCTATTTTCCCCTTCTTAATTAATCCCTTTGTTGAATCCTAAACTGCTCCCAATCCTCAGGTTTACTGCTTTTTCTGGCCAATTTATATGTCCTCTCCTTGTATCTTATGCTATCCCTAATTTCCCTTGTTAGCCACAGTTGAGTCACATTTTTTGTTTTATTTTTATGCCAAACTGGGATGAACAAATTCTGTAGTTCATCCATGCGGTCTTTGAATGCTTGCCATTGCCTATCCACCGTCAACCCTTTGGGTGACATTCCCCAATCAATCCTACCCAACTCGTGCCTCAGACCATCGTAGTTTCCTTTATTTAAATTCAGGACCCTAGTTTCTGAGTCAACTACTTCATTCTCCATCTTAATGAAGAATTCCAACATATTATGATCGCTCCGACCCAAGGGGCCTCGTACAACAAGATTGCTAATTAATCCTTTCTCGTTACATAATACCCAGTCTAAGATGGCCTGATCTCTGGTTGGTTCCTCGACATATTGGTCCAGGAAACGATCCCGTAAACACTCAAGGAATTCTTCCTCCACAGTATTGTTACTAATTTGGTTAGCCCAATCTATATGCAGATTAAAGTCACCCATGATAACTGCTGTGCCCTTATTGCACGCTTCTCTAATTTCCCTTTAATGCCATCCCCAACCTCCGCATTACTGTTTGGAGGTCTATATACCACTCCCACTAACGTTTTCTGCCCCTTGGCATTTCTCAGTTCTACCCATACAGATTCCACATCATCAGAGCTAATATCCTTCCTTACAATTGTGTTAATCCCTTCTTTAACCAGCAATGCTACCCCACCTCCCTTTCCTTTTTGCCTATCTTTCCTGAATATTGAATACCCCTGGATGTTGAGTTCCGAGCCTTGGCCACCCTGGAGCCATGTTTCCGTAATCCCAATCAAATCATATTCGTTTACCTCTATTTGCGCAGGTAATTCATCCACCTTATTCCGAATGCTCCTCGCATTAAGACACAAAGCCTTCAGTCTTGTTTTTTTAACGCTCTTAGGCCTATTAGAATCATTATTTACTGTGGCCATATTTGATTTAAACCGTTGATTTCTCTGACTGCCACTTTCGGTTTTCTCCTTCCTATCTTTTTCTTTTATCCTTGTTTCCCTTTCCTCTGTCTCCCTGTTCAAGTTCCCAACCCCCTGCCATTTTAGTTTAAACCCTCCCCCTAGGACATCAGTCCCGGCCCTGCCCACGTGCAAACCGTCCGGTTTGAACCGGTCCCACCTCCCCCAGAACCGGTTCCAATGTCCCAGGAACTTGAATCGCTCCCCCTTGCCCCATTCTTCTAGCCACGTATTCATCTGAAATATCCTTCTATTTCTACTCTGACTAGCACGTGGCACTGGTAGCAATCCTGAGATTACTACCTTTGAGATTCTATTTTTTAATTTACCTCCTAACTCCCTATATTCAGCTTTTAGGACCTCATCCTGTTTTTTTACCTGTATCGTTGGTACCTATATGCATCACGACAACTGGCTGTTCACCCTCCGCTTCCAAAATGTTCTGCAGCCGCTCTGAGACATCCTTGACCCTTGCACCAGGGATGCAACACACCATCCTGGTGAACAGAATAAGAACATTGGTGGGACTGACTCGAAGGTGAAGGGACGCACGTTAAAAGTTAGGATATTGGGGCAAGGGAGGAGTGAAGAAGCCGTTACCCCCCAGAAGATAGGTGTTGTGGAATAAGTTACCTCGGAAGGCCCTTTAAATTTGCAAGAGACAATGGATGTGTTTCTGGAGAGAGGGGGACGGAGGACTATGATCAGGAGGTGGAGTTATTCGAGACCTCGTGGCCTTTTCTGCTCCTGAAGAATTCTTCGGCTCTTCTTTTCTTGAAGTTTTCATCACATTAAAGCGAGGGACAAACGTGCTCCAGTGCAGACACTCGCACTCCCTTTTCTTCCTGTGTCAGAACTGAAGCACCGTGCAGCTCAGGTGCAGTACTTTAGATGCAGAGTAGAGCTCCTTCTGCCCTGTCCTGACCTCAGGCATGTGTTCTCTGTTAAAACAGTGCTATACTTTCATTTCCCACACCATCTTTGAGACCCCTCGGAGTGCTAACCTGCGTCGACCTGTTTTTGTGGCGTGAGCGGAAGTGGTTGAAACTTTACCAAACCCCATCACACACGGTGCCCTTCGTTCCCATATCAAGCAGAGATGATAACGCCAGCACCCACTGGATTCAATCGCATTTTCTGTTCCAGCACTTTATCAAGTCCTGAACATTTTGTTCCTGTCCTCAGACTGGGATTCGGTTGAATCATGCATGCAGCTATTTTTGTTGGCTCCAAGACCTTGCAGCTGATAGTTAGCTGAAGATAACTTGGGCTCCACCATATGGTCCCATCAAACAAGCAAAACTCGGCTGCAACATTTTCTTTGGGAGAGAGGCTGTGTTTGCAAGAGAACCCAGTGACCCGGTTAAAATTGTATCTGTTCCTGTGCTCCTCGGGGGAAATTGGGTGGGATTACGGGAGTCCAGGAACTTAGGGAATAAGGGAGCAATTTCCCAGAGCTTTTTCTGAAATTGGTCACAGGTTTTTATTCTGTTTTCTCACCCCTCAGAGTGACTGGGAATGGCAGTACACTAGCCTGCAATATTGAATGGGTAGGGTAAACATGGTGGGTCTCCCTTTCTTCATGTGTAGCAGAAGGCTCCAATTTAACTTGGGATTTCAGATGACAAGTGATAGCCACTCAGATGCAGAACTTTACGCTGCCTGAAAGACGGAGTCCGTTCTCACTAAGGCACAACTGAAGAGCTGATCCATGTGTACCTGCACCAACAAAGTGCACACTTCAAATGAGTTCAAACCTGCCGAGGCTGGCCTGTCGTGGCTGTGTACGATGCACAACTACACAACCATCAGAGGCCGCTCGACCCGTGCTGCTGTGTACGGTGCACAACAACACAACCATCGGAGAACACTCGCCCCGTCGTGGCTGTCTACGGTGCACAACGACACAACCATCAGAGAACACTCGCCCCGTCGTGGCTGTCTACGGTGCACAACGACACAACCATCGGAGAACTCCTCGCCCCGTCGTGGCTGTCTACGGTGCACGACACAACCATCGGAGAACGCTCGCCCCGTCGTGGCTGTCTACGGTGCACAACTACACAACCATAGACCGCTCGGCCCGTCGTGGCTGTGCCGCCTCTTTGCTCGAGAAATCCCAAACTAATCCCACTGGCCTGCTCTCTCCAGACAGCCCTGCACCTGCTCCTGTTTCGACCATTTATTGATTCTCCCCTCAAGCGATGCAATGATCTCGGCCGTACCCAGTGTGATGAAATATTCCATTCATCACTGCCTGTGACTGTGGTTGGTTTCAGTTTCATTTCCCTTACCTCTGTTCCGTTTCCTCACCATTGTATTGTACTATGTGTAGGGCTCCGCCCATACCTGGCCCATTGTATTGTACTATGTGTAGGGCTCCACCCATACCTGGCCCCTATGTAAGCTGGCCCAGCCTGCAGCACATCTAGTACGGCAGAGCTCTGGATGGAAGATACCTCTCTCCTGTGTGTTACCTTCTAAGTCAATAAAAGCCTTTGTTTCGCTAACATCGAGTCTCGGATTTATTGAGGCACATCACCCAGTCCCCGTGGCAACAACTCGCTCCGTAAAGAACTTGCTCCTCGTTCTCTATCGTATAAGGATTAGCGCCAGCTACATGCTCGCGGTCTCATGGAACAGATCAGTATTATTTTTCAAATCTGTGAACTCGTATAACAGGAGTCACAGAGTCACGTGGTAGGAATGTCAATACACAGACGTGGAGGACTTAACGTGGTCCCATCACATCGACGTCGTAACCAAGAAGGCATGCCGATGCCTGTTCTTCCTCAGGAGACTGAAGAAATTTGGAATGGCCCCCCCAGATTCTCACCAACTTCTACCGGTGCACCATCGAGAGTATCCTGTCCGGCTGCATCACTACCTGGTATGGCAACTGCACCGCCATAGACCGCAAGGCTCTACAGATGGTAGTGAAAGCTGCACAACACACTTTTGGAATTAAACTACCTGCTGTGCAGGATATCTGCCCCGAGAGGTGCCGGGGGAAGGCCCTGAGAATCATCAAAGACGCGAGCCACCCCAGCCACAACCTCTTCGCCCTGCTCCCGTCCGGGAAGAGATATCGAAGTATACGGTCTCGTACCAGCAGGTTTCGAAACAGCTTCTACCCCCAGGCCATAAGACTCATGAACGAATAATTTATTATTTATTACTGTTGTTTTATTTATTATTACTGTATTTCTATTAGTATTTTTATCATTGTTATGCCATATTTATTCCAATGTTGGGAGGACTCGTAAAAATCATCATTTCATTGTACAGTACACACGTCTGCTGCATATATGATAAATAAAATTGAATTGAATTGGAGGGTGAAATTGGTTTTGCACTTTAGCACGAAACAGGCAAAAACCAATCAGCAGCCGCTTTTACACCATGACTACTGACATCATTGGAAACAAAAATCGGGTTATCGCCTGCTCCGTGCTAAAACCGAACACCAACTTCACCACCCATGGTATTTGTGAACTTGCTTTCATTTTGCACTGTTAACGAGTGAAAACTTGACAAAGTATGCTTCACCGTGGATCAGCATCAGCCACCTCCTAAACTCAGTTCAGAAAGTGTCATTTAGACACATCACAACCTATTAATACATCTGATATTTGGAATCATTTTTTGGTTGCACAATTTGGAGTATCTGGATTATACAAAAGTGTAAACTTCAATCATGCCACGCTAATAGCAGATTGAATGTCAGCAGGTGCAGAAAATGTTGGCAGTTCTGCCTCGAATGATCATCCTTTGTACATAATCACTCACAATAATCTCTTTAGGGAATTGAGTAAAGCCATGCTTCACAAAGATAACGTGGGCACGGTAACCGAGTGCTTACGGTACTGGACTAGTGACCCCGACGTCATAAAGACAAATCCGACCATGGTAATTTGTGAAACAGAATTTAATAAATCAGGCCATTTATGGGCTGGCACCAGGACAGCAAGCACGAAGTTGCCAGATCATGTGAAAACCCAACTGGTCATCAGCGAAGGGAACCAACGACCCCGATCTAGGCTGCCCCACGTGATTGTAGTCCAACACTATGTGGTCGACTTATACTGCCCTTGGAGGCAACTAGGATTGGGCAATAGATTGCCAATGTTGCCCAAATCTCCTCAATGACAAAATAAGTACAGACAGGGCAGGTCACTCAGCCCATGCAGATCGTCAGTCCATAGAAAACTATGGTCTTTTCAACATAGCCCCTTGAATGATTTCAGAGTCTTTTGCCTCTTGGATTTGGCCTTCTCATGTGAACATATGTTGCATAACAAACTGGGCTAGATACCAATGGTAACACATCTCCTCGGTACCAGAGCAGATCATAGCAGCAAGTGAAGCCCTTTCTCACCAGGCCAGCCAGTGTCTTTCCCCCACTGTCTCCGTGTCACTCCAAGCCTTTATCTTGACTTCTCTAGGCCAGTCCATCACTAAGTAATTAAAGCAGCAGGGGCAAACGTTAGCCACTGGCCTATTGATGTGACCATACAAAATGTCTACACCTTGATGCATGCTTAGCAACTGCACTCTGCCTAACACGGAAAGCAATTTTACCCCATAAAAGGTACTAAATACACTGTAGGCTTTTAAATAAAGTAAAAATGTTCGCAATTTGAGTCCTCCAACAGTCCCCACCAGTGACGGCTCTTTAGTCGAAGGGATTGTCTTGGTCCAGTTGGTTCTGGATTATTGGACTGACGTTTACATGGGTTTTATATCCCAGGTCTGGCAAGGAATGGACCTGTTGCTGCAACGTCAAGCCAGAGGCTTTGTGCACACTTGGGTGCTGAGAATATTCTGATCTGGTTCAACAAAGTGGATTTAGTCTCCCATGTCCTTGACTTCAACACAATCTACAGCAGAAACATTCATCCAATTTGTGGAACTTTTTTTTTTTAAATGACAGAAAATGCTGGAAATACTCAGCAGGTCGGGCAGCATCCGTGGAGAGAGAAACCGAGTTAACGTTTCAGGTCGATGACCCTTCGTCAGAACTGGAAAAAGTTAGAGATGTAACAGAGTTTAAGCAGGTGCGGGGGCAGGGAAAGGGGGGAGGGGAAGGTCTGTGATAGGGTGGAAGGCCGGAGAGATTAAAAGACAAAGGCCTAGAAATTCAGTTGGTAGCGCCAGCCGTTGGCGCCTTAAGAGGGCGATAAGTGGGGCGCGAAGCGGCTAGCGCCCAGGCGCAGCGCGATCTGCGCCTCTCGCGAACTTGAGAGAACATTTAGCGGCGGCGCAAAACCGCAACGCCCGCTCAGCTGCGCGTGCAGATCCTGACATCATTTCATGGTGCAACGCCGTTGATGTGCCCCGAACCGGAACTTCAGTGGCGCCCCCCTTCTTTCCGCCTGGTGCTCCCAGCGACTGGAACGGTTCCCAGTCGCTGTGGGGCTGGGGGGGTGGGCGCTATTTAAAGGGGGCTATTCCTGCCTTCTTAGTGGTAGCCATTTTGTTCCACTCCTTCTGTGAGAGAGAGAGAGATTTGCAGAGAGACCAAAGGGAGAGAGCTTTCTGCATTGACTCAGCGCTCGCACAGGAACTTCTGGCTTCGGGCCAGAGCTTTGAAGGTGGATTGATTTTTCAGTGCCATAGCCTTGAGTGGCCACATATAATGGGGGCTGCAATGGGTGGAAACGTTGGGTTTCTCCATTGCATTGAGAGGGCTCAGAGACGCCGTGAGAGAGAGTGCCAATCATGGCCAGACGGAGGAGGGCCAACAGGCGTCGGCACAGGAGGCCTTACCCTCCCAGGGTATACCGCCAGCAGTTCTCATACCTCAACATGTCTGAGGAGCAGTGCATTCGGAGGCTTCGATTCAGAAGGGAGGTCGTAACTGAGATCTGCCACCTGCTTCAGAGAGATCTGCAGCCTCAGCTGAGGAGCAGGACGTCTCTGTCGGTGGCAGTAGCTCTGAACTTCCATGCCACCGGCTCCTTCCAATCCGCTACTGGGGACATTGCCAATGTCTCCCAGTTCGCGGTGCATTGCTGCATCCGCCAGGTCACGAATGCCCTCTTCAAAAGGAGACGTCAGTACATATCCTACCCCATGACCCCGGACAAGCAGCAGGAGCGCGCAATGGGATTTGCAAGAATAGCAGGCTTCCCCATGGTCCAGGGCGCCATTGACTGCACGCATGTGGCTTTGCGGGCGCCTCTAGAGAATGCCGAGAATTACCGCAACCGGAAGGGATTCCATTCGTTGAACGTGCAGTTGGTGTGTGACCACAGGCAGCTGATACTAGCTGTCAATGCCCGCTTTCCAGGCAGCAGCCACGACGCCTTCATCCCGCGCCAGACTTCTGTAGCAGACATTTTCGAAGCCCCGGCTCACCCAGGAGGCTGGCTGCTTGGGGACAAGGGCTATCCTTTGTGCACCTGCCTGATGACCTTGCTCCGTGCGCCCAGCACCCCTACTGAAGAGCGATACAATGACAGCCAGCAAGTGACCAGGAACATCATTGAGCACACAATCGGCGTGCTAAAGCAACGGTTCCGCTGTCTGGACCATTCCGGGGGAACCCTTCAGTACTCGCCTGAGCGATTCTCCCATTTCGTTGTAGTGTGCTGCATGCTGCACAACCTGGCTATCCTCAGGACTCAGCCACTGCCAGCAGACATTAGAGGACCATCAGCGGAGGAGGAGGAGGAGGAGCAGCAAGACGGGAGGGAGGCACAAAAGTGCAAGGGCCGTCCGTCAGCGGCTTATTGCAAGTCAGTTCTAGGCCCCCTCTCAGGGAATGGCTTGTGCCATTGAAAGAACATGAATGGACCCACTCCGCAAACCCTGAGCCGGTCAAGGCAACAAATAGTTCAAAGTGCAAACATGCACAATCTGAATAAAGACAATTATTTATTTAACAAACTCTGTGCCCTTCCCGCATGACAAACAAATAGAGAAACTCCCAAAAAAAGTCAGACACATAACTGGCTCTCACAACCTGGAGACAATGAACAAGAGTTAAACAAAAATGACCATGATCCTCAGCCTTCGCAAAAAAAAAAAACATTTTGCCACACCTCCTACTTTTTGGCCTGCGAGAATGATCTGCCTCGCTTCCGAGATTGGCCCCTTCCCACCCTGCAGCTCCTCCGCAATGGGACCCCAGTGGCTGCAGCAAGGCTGGGGAAGGCTGCTGAGTGTCAGAAACTGAGTCGGCAGATGCCCTTGGGGGACGGCCTGGACCAGCTCTGGGCCTGGAGGGCCCGGCTGCTGACTGCTCCAACTCTGCTTGGGCGGCAGCAGTCTGTCCTACGGGTGGTGGCAGCTGCAGTGGAGGAGTGACAGTGTTGGCAGCAGGAATGCTGCCAACCTGACAGAGCACAGGCACTCCCTGGTCGGCCGAGACACTGGCACTCGCACGGGGCATCACTGAAGCATGCGCAGCAATCTGCTGAAACACAGACTGCTGGCCTGCTGCGGCGCGGCGAGGGCCCCGGCGAATCCTGGCCGATCCAGCGAGGGTGGCAGCAGTTAGTGCCCGTGTAGCCCTGATCTGTTTCTGCATCAGACCAGCCAGTGACTGCATGGCACGACTAAGCACTTGGCTGGAAGCCGCCTGTGCTGCACCGAAGTCCTGCAGACTCCTGGCCTGTGCTGCCCCGAATTCCTGTACACTCCTTGCCAGTGACTCTATGGAGTCAGGCATCCTTGCCACTGCAGCCATGAGCTCAGTGTGCCTGCACTCAGCCTGGGTGCCCATTTCAGCAAGGAGCCGCACCTCCTCTGCGCTCACTGTAGCAGGGCTGGAGGCCACACTCTCCCTCCGGGGAGAAGGCTGCCGAGCTTCCCTACCCACCCCCCCCCCCCCGCGTTGCTGCAGCCCGCTGGGCCCTGGAGCTTCACCCTCCTCAGACCCTTCCCCCCTGCTCCCCTCCAGGGAAGACATGTCCCCATCATGGCCATGGGCTGCCTCGGCTGAGGGTGGCACTGATGGTCCGGCTTCCTCTTCCTCCTCCTTGCCTTCCGATTCACTCACAGTGGCAGTTTGAGGGCCCGCCTCCTCACCTGGCGAATCAGCATCTGAAAGCAGGGAGGTACAAGAGTTGCTTTAGCATGAGGACAGGGCGGCAGCGAGGGAGGCAGGAGTGCTGCAATGCACTGCATTGGTTCGATAGTGGCAAAGGATGTTTGTGTGAGGCGCAAGTGGAAAGAGAGAGGTCAAAAAGGTGATGACCTTACCATTGCTGTCCAGGACGGGTTCGGCATCTCCAGTGGCGACGGGGCCAATCAGCCGGCCTGCCATTATCCGTTCCACTCACTGCTCCAGATTGCTGAGGTCTTTAAGTTGAGGACGGCCTCCCCCAGTCCGTTGCTGCTGCCTCCTGTTATGGGCCAGCTTGCCCTGCAAGAGAAAGGACGGGCTCTGAGTACAGTGTGAAGCCCTGATCTTGGCTGCACTGCCTCCCATGGTGGAATAGCCCTGACAGTGTCAAGCCCTGATCTTGGCTGCACTGCCTCCCATGGTGGAATAGCCCTGACAGTGTCAAGCCCTGATCTTGGCTGCACTGCCTCCCATGGTGGAATAGCCAGCTAATTTTAGCGCACACTCGACTGTAGTGCCCCAAACGTGGCGATACTGAATTTCTAGGCCAAAATATATGATTGTACAAAGCAGAAGGAGATGGTAATGGGACAAGTAAAGAAACAAAAGATGGGTCTAGAAGGTGTAAATGGGGATGGCAGAATCAACAACTGCTATGTGAAAAAATAGGGGCCGGGATTACAGTCTGAAATTGTTGAACTCAAAGTTGAGTCCAGAAGGCTGTAAAGTGCCTAATCGAAAGATGAGGTGCTGTTCCTTGCGCTTACGTTGGAACAGTGTAAGAGGCCGAGGACAGGGAGGTCAGAGTGTTTACTTTTAAATGGGTTTTCCTTTGCCTGAATCTAAATGCTCAGCCAGTTTGTGACTGTCAGGGATTTTACTATCACTTTAACCTCTTGGCATTGAACCATTTTCCAGACTTATAATGTGTGCCAATTTCTCTCATTTGTCAAAAGGTCCAGTCCACCAGCCACAAGTTCAGTCAGCGATGCTGTTATTGTATCTCGTGCCATGGCTTTGTCTGTTGGGAACAGTCCAGCCTGCAGGCACTGCGCAAATGGAAATAGTCATTTCCTTTTACCGTCAGCTTAATGCAACTTGGAAGCATTCCAGTTATTAAAGAGCATTATCTTCATGAAAATGCACTTGGAGGGGAACAGCGATTGAAGGTGGGGCAGCACCGTTAGACGCAAGAGCAATGGAAAGATGTTTTTCTTTCTGTTCCCATCATCTTTCTCTCCCAAAGGATTTCACTCCTTAGGGTACAGCGATTGCAGGGGCTACCACGGATGAGCCCAGTGCTGCTGAGCAAAGCTGGCTGGATCGGGATCAGGAGACAGATGCCTGGCTGATTTTCCACTCCCGAAGCTGGGGTCAACTGCCAGATGCCCACCTCCACCCTTACTGAGATCAAATAATGTAGCTCAGGATTGAACCTTGGACTTCCCTGGTCTGTATCCCTCAGCGACCAGCTGACCCAATGCCAATAATGCACTTTGATGCAGTTTATAAAATAATAAAATGGAGCACTGCATTTATTTAGCACCTTTCACGACCTCAGGCCGTCCCAAAGCTCTCTACAGCCAATGAAGTACTTTTTGAAGTGTAGTCACTGTTGTAATGTAGGAAACACGGCAGCCAATTTGTGCACAGCAAGCTCCCACAAACAGCAATGTGATAATGACCAGACAATCTGTTTTAGGGATGCTGGTTGAGGGATAAATAGTGGCCAGGACCACGGGGATAACTTCCCCCCCCTGCTCTTCACATAACGCCATGGGATCTTTTATGTCCACATGAAGGGTCAGACGGGGCCTCGATTTAACAGGTCACCCGAAAGACGGCACTTTCGACAGTGCAGCACTCCCTCGGTACTGCACTGGAGTGTCAGTCTAGATTATGGACTCGAGACTCTGGAGTGGGACTGTGAACCCATGACCTCCTGACGCAGAGGCGAGAGTGCCACCCACGGAGCCACGGCTGACACTTTTATGTTCCTGCATTGTGTGTTTGTGAGTAAATTTTAAAAAAAAATTGCACAACACTTTTTTATGGAAACAGTGTCCCTTTAATGTTAGCACGTGGGCCAATGCCATCACCACTCAGTGGCCCTTTCAAGTTAGAGCACGGATGTTGCATCTCTGAAATACAGGGCTAAATAAAGGCAGGACATGGGTTCACGTTTGTAATTTCCTCAGCTGATGAGTTCCTGATTCCAGTCGCGCTATTGGCACTGTTGAGAGTGCGGGGGAGTGGAGACAGAACGAGCACAAGAGGCGGCCAGATGTTGCCCCAAAAGAAAAAGGAGAAAAACTCGTAAAGGAGGTCACTTCAGGGCCCGCTTTCCCTCACATCCTTACGGCCAGCTACGGAGTGGCCTCGGCAGAGGAATGGGCCTCCTGCCACTGATGGTGGAACGGAGACACTTAAAAAGGAAATCAAGGAAAAAAAAAACCTAACCTAGCAATGTTAGATAAATAGTTGATTCTGTCTGGTCCACACGCATAGATACCAGGGGAGGGACTGCAGTTACGTGGAGAGACTGGAAAAGCTAGGCTTGTTCTCCCTAGAGCAGAGATGATTAAGGGGAAATTTAATGGAGGTGTTCAAAATTAGGGGTTTTGATAAAGAACTGGTTCCAGTGGCAGGAGGGTTTGTAACCAGAGGACACAGATTTAAGATCATTGGCAAAAGAACCAAAAGGAGAGATGAGAATTTATTTTACGCTGTGAGTTATTGTGATCTGGAATGTGCTGCCTGAAAAGGGCGGTGGAAGCAGATTGAATAGTAACTTTTAAAAAGGAATTGAATATATACTTGAAAAGGAAAAGGCTGTGGGAAAAGAGTGGGGGGGGGGGGGGGGGGGGGAGTGGGACTAATTGGAGAGCTCTTTCAAAGGGCCAGCACAGGCATGATGGGCCGAATGGCCTCTTTCTGCGGTGAGATTCCATGATTCTACTTTCTCTCGTGTACTTTTGTAGCAGTTTGATTGTACAACATATGATGCAAGGTGCCCCACATTAGAACAGTGACCACACCTCAGAGATACTTCATTGGCTGTGAAGCGCTTTGGGACGAGCCGAGTTTGTAAAAGGCGCTCTAGAAATGCAAGATCTTTCTTTCTAAACCATACTTCATCTGCAACTTCAGCACCTTCATCGGCTGAGCTGCTCACTCCGACATCAGAAATACCTCTCCAACGCCAGGTGCCTCAGAAGTCGAAGGGTGTAGGGCACGGACTGTGTAATATCGTCAACTGAAGCAAAACGGTCATTGGGGGGGGGGGGGGGGGGGGCGGGAGTGGGATAATTGAGCGAGAGGCTGCTTTATTAATTCAGTGCACTGCAGAATGGTCCAAGCTGGGCTTTAGTACCGAAGTCAGCTGAATGAGCTCAAACATACCTGTCTGGTACTCTCCGTAAGGTGAAGAGGAGAAACTGATGGACAAATCGCCCCGAGCTGCGATCGTCGTGGCTCCTGGTGGTTGGCTGAGATGAGCTTTGGCCGAGGGCTGGGAGGAGGTCGTCACCACCCTCCCCTGCAGCGTTGCTTGAAGTAGTGGTTGCCAATCCTCCAGGATCGGCCTAGAGTCTCCAGGAATGAAAGCTTAATCTCTGGGACATGGCTGCCCGGGAGAAAAACGAAAAGAAATAGTGTAGGTCTTGTTTTGATTTTCACTGAACACTTTTGTTTATTAGGGATAAAAATATTGGCGATGGGGAAAAAGACAACATTCTGATTTGGGAGCAATTGGAGGCGGAATGCCACACGGATGAAGCCTCCAGGACTAAGTCCAACCAGAGTTGGCAACCCGACATTGAAGAGATTAGAATTGGAGCAGAAAACAAATTGAAATATAAATTTTTGAAACGACTATTAAAGACACAATTTACTTTTATTTATTTGAGAGTTAAGCTGCTCTGTCTGCCGGTCAATACACAGGGGAAGAATATAATTCTAAGCAATGTAGGTTCAAGTGTATTGAGCAAAGATTTGGACAGTGTCCACATCACGATAGTAAAGTTCCACACATCTGCCGATCACAAGAGATCGCTGCAGGGTGCTCTTGTAAATCAACAACAGCTTGAATTTATATAGTGCCTTTAACGTAGTAAAACGTCCCAAGGTGCTGCACAGGAGTATCTTAAGAGAAAATATTTGACACCGAGCCACATAAGGAGAAAGGAGGGCAGGTGACTGTAACATTTGCATATTGAATTATCATTAGCCCGCAGGCATCTGTAAGGAATACCTATTATATTCACATGTGATCACATGCTGAGTTGTCATTGGCCTGCAGGCATCTGTAAGGACTGCTATTGTTTGGAAGACCCAGGCTAGGGGTTGTAACGCTATCTTTTTCCCACTGTACTGTTATGAGTAAGATCACAGACCTAATGCTTCAATAAAGAGTTAAACTGTAACACCCCGTTGGCCTGCAATTTATTATTTTTGTACAAAGTGTGCAAAACAAGACATGGTGTCAGAACAGGGATTTGAAATGGACATCGTTGGAGCTCCCTTGCCTCGAATGAATTGGGAATCTTTGAACTTACCTAGAGAATGGAGCAAGTTCAAGCAACACGTGGAGTTGATGTTCTCGGGTCCACTGAAAAGCAAAAGGGGAGGAAGAAAGATCCAGCTACCTACTCCTGTGGATCGGAGAAAAATGGAGAGACATTTTTAACACATGGTCTCTCACCGCGGATGAAGCAAAGGTACTGAAAAGTTATTTTGACCGTTTTGAATCATGTGATGCCCAAGACAAATATGATATTCGCTGGGTACAAGTTTCAGGAGAAAGTACAAAGAGCTAGTGAGTCATTTGAACAGTTCGTGACTGAGTTAAAACTGCTGGTAAAAGACTGTGAATAGGCACAAGATAAAGATGAGATGGTCAGAGACCGCATCGTGTTTGGAATACATTCAGCTAAAGTGAGAGAGAAACTTTTGAATGTTGGGTCCGGGCACGGTGGCATAGTGGTTAGCACTGTTGCCTCACAGCGCCAGGGACCCGGATTCAAATCCGGCCTCGGGTGACTGTGCAAACTCCACACAGACATTCTCCCCGTGTTTGCGTGGGTTTTCCGGGTGCTCCGGTTTCCTCCCACAGTCCAAAGATGTGCGGGTTAGGTTGATTGGCCATGATAAAAATTGACCCTTAGTGTTAGGGGGGATTACGGGGATAGGGCTTGGGTGGGATGGCATGCTAGGGTTTGGATGATCAGCCATGATCTCATTGAATGGCGGAGCAGGCTCGAAGGGCCTACTCCTGCTCCTATCTTCTATGTTTCTAACGCTGGACAAAGCTAGATCGCACGAGATAGCCCAAGCACAGTTGAAAAGCATAACCGGCGCCACGAGCAGCTCGTGTGAACAGACAGTGCATGCAGTTAATAGACACACACCAAAGAACACCGCCCAGAGAGCGTGTTTCAGAGTTCTAAAAATGAGCGACACAGACATAAAATGCTTCAAAAACTGTGGATATTGTGGAAACAAGATGCATGGAGAAAAGGAGCATTGCCCTGCCAAAGGAAGTAAATGTGGTAAACGGAACCACTTTGCGAAAGTTTGCAGGACTGTTTTTGGAAAAACCGTACACACAGTGAGTGATAGCCAAATGCCAGATAGAGAGCCAAATGCAGAGGAACTATTTATTGATTCTGTGTCACAGAAAAAACAGATTTCAGAGACGGAGCAAGCCTTTGCCAATATTGAGATAGGAAAACAGGGCACAGAGCTTAAGTTTAAACTAGACACTGGATCTCAGGTTAATGTAATTCCTCTGAGTGAGTATCACAGCTTGAAGGATGAGTGTGAGCTACAGTCCACCTCACGCAGACTGACCAGCTATGGGGGTGAGCAGCTCATTGTAAAAGGCACATGCGTGATGAAATGCAAGTACAAAGAAAGCGAAATGATGTTGGACTTTTACATTGTTGACACTCGAGCACCTCCAGTGCTAGGTCTAAAGGCATATTTAGACATGGACCTCGTCAAGCTAGTGCTATCATTGACAGCACCAGTTGAGAAGCAGACAGTCATGGAGGAGTTTGCTGACGTTTTCAAAGGAATCGGACTATTCCCAGGTGAATGCACTATTCACCTTGACCCAGCAGCAACCCCTGTGGTTTGCCCACCGAGAAGGCTACCCCTTGCTCTACGTAGTCGCCTGAAGGAGGAGCTGTAGAGCATGGAGAATACAGAAATCACCATCCAGGAAACAGAACCGACAGAATGGGTCAACGTGTTAGTAGTGGTTGAAAAACCACGTACAGGCAAGCTCAGAGTCTGTCTCGACCCCAGAGATTTGAACAAGGCTATCAAATGCCCTCACGACCCTCTACCAACACTAGATGACATCACACCCAAGCTAGTGGGAGCACGTTGCTTCAGTGTAATGGATGCACAATCAGGATACTGGACTGTCAAGCTCACAGAAGAGTCATCTAAGCTAACAACGTTCAACACACCATTTGGATGCTACCGATTTCTGCGTTTACCATTTGGTCTTCTCTCAGCTCAGGATGAATTCCAGTGGAAGATCGACGAAACCTATGAAGGCCTCGACGGAGTAGTCGCAATCGTAGACGACATCCTCATCTATGGCAGGAATAGAGAGAGGAACATGACAGGAACCTCCGTGCGATGCTACAAAGATCACGGGAGAAAGGTATCCGGCTCAACCCCAAGAAAAGCATAATCGGATCCACCGAGATCAGTTATTTCGGGCATCGCCTCTCAACTGATGGCATTAAGCCGGATCCAGAGAAAAGCTCCGCCATCAAGAAGATGGAGCCGCCAAAGAACCGCACAGAGCTAGAGACAGTACTAGGCATGGTTAACTACTTAGCCAAGTTTGCCCCGAGCCTCTCCGAAATCAACGCACCCATGCGTCAGTTGCTCAAACAATCCAATGAGTTCCTGTGGGACAAACAACATGACACAGCATTTCAGAAAATGAAAGACCTAATCACCAGAGAACCAGGACCAGTTCTTGCCTACTTCGACCCCAACAAAGAGCTCAGACTACAAGTGGACGCGTCAAAGTACGGACTAGGTGCAGTATTATTGGAAGAAGGAAAGCCCATCAGCTACGCTTCCAGCTCTCTCACAGTGAAATCAACTATGCTCAAATCGAGAAAGAGCTATATGCAATTCTGTTTGGATGTAAGCGTTTCCACCAGTACGTCTATGGCCGACAAGTCATTGTGGAATCCGACCACAAGCCCCTCGAGTCAATCATGAGGAAACCACGAGCCGCAGCCCCACCAAGGCTACAGAGAATGATCCTTCAGCTACAGAAGTACGACTTCACAATCATTCACCGTCCAGGCAAAGACATTCCTGTCGCAGACACGCTCTCCAGAAAGTCTCTTAGCTACCAGGACAGCAGCCTCAGTGAAGGCATGGGTGTGCAGGTGCACATGGTGTACAACAGCTTACCTGTGAGGGACTCAAAACTGAAGGAGATCCGAGCAGGAACAGAGAAAGATGCACAACTCACACTGCTGAGCAAAATCATACATGAAGGATGGCCTGAGGAAAGGAGGAAATGCCCTCAGAGCATATCTGAATTCTGGAACCACAGAGACGAACTGTCACAAATCAACAGAATTGTCTTCAAAGGGGAGAAAATCATCATTCCTACCAGTCTCAGAGAAGAGATGTTGACAAAAATTCATGCTGGACATATGGGCATGGAAAAATGCAAACAAAGAGCACGTTGATGCGCTATCAATTACTCATAAAAGACTGAGAGTTAAGAGAGTAACTAAAGGCTTTTATTAACAAAAGAATGAAGGTCTGCCTCGAGTGGTCGACCGGTCCAGAAATACAAAGGGCTGAGGAGCAGTCACCTTTATACTAGGACTTGTGGGAGGAGTCAGCCGAGGCATGTCCAGGCATGTACACAGTGGAATACAAACAGTGGTTTACCACATTCACCCCTTGTTTAAAATTGAGTCCGGCGGGGTGAAGTGTATTAAAAGTTAGTGTATTGGAGTCTCTCCGGAGGTCTTGTCTGCCGCTGTGATCGGCGTGGCGACGGCAGGGGTAGTGGAGCTTCCGGCGTCGAGTCCTGCGTAGGCTGTGGCACAGGCGTGTCGTCCTCGTAGATGTCGAGCGGGTCGCGGGGCCCAGGCCTGCCGTCTGCTGGGGCTGGATATCGGATCGTGGGGGGGGGGGGGGGGGGGGTGGTAGTGAGTAGTGGGTTACTGCGGCCCCCGAGGGTGCAAGGTCTCTTATGGAGACTGTGTCCTCCTGCCCGTCCGGGTATGCAATGTAAGCATACTGGGGGTTGGCGTGGAGGAGGTCGACCCTCTCGACCAGGGGGTCCGTTTTATGGGTCCTCACGTGTCTTCTCAGTAGGACCGGCCCTGGGGACGTCAGCCATGGCGGGTAGCGATGTCCCCGATGTGGACTTCCTTGGGAAGACAAACATTTTCTCATGAGGGGTGGCGTTAGTGGCAGTGCAGAGCAGTGACCGAATAGAGTGGAGCGCATCGGGGAGCACATCCTGCCAGCGGGAGGTTGGAAGGCCCCTAGACTTTAAGGCTAGCAGGGCGGCCTTCCAAACTGTCGCATTTTCTCTTTCCACCTGTCCGTTCCCCCGGGGGTTGTAACTGGTGGTCCTGCTTGTGGCAATACCCCTAGTTAGCAGGTACTGACGGAGTTCGTCGCTCATAAACGATGAGCCCCGGTCGCTATGGATATAGCTGGGGAAACCGAACAGGGTGAAGAGGTCGTTCAGACATTTAATGACCGTGGCACTGGTCATGTCCGGGCAGGGGATGGCGAACGGGAAACGGGAGTACTCATCAATAATATTGAGGAAGTACACATTGCGGTCGGAGGAGGGGAGAGGCCCTTTAAAATCAACGCTCAGGCGCTCGAAGGGGCGAGTGGCTTTTATCAGGTGGGCCCTGTCTGGTCTATAAAAGTGCGGTTTGCACTCAGCGCAGACTTGGCAGTTCCTGGTCATGGTCCTGACCTCCTCAATAGAGTAAGGCAGGTTGCAGGCCTTGATGAAGTGGAAGAACCTGGTGACCCCCGGGTGGCAGAGGTCATTGTGGAGGGCCCGCAGTCTATCGATCTGCGCGCTGGCACAGGTGCCACGCGATAGCGCATCCGGGGGTTCATTTAGCTTCCCGGGCCGGTACAAGATCTCATAATTGTAGGTGGAAAGTTCGATTCTCCACCTCAAGATCTTGTCATTTTTGATTTTGCCCCTCTACTTGTTGTTAAACATGAAAGCAACTGAACGCTGGTCAGTGAGCAGGGTAAATCGTTTTCCGGCCAGGTAGTGCCTCCAATGACGCACAGCCTCCACAATCGCCTGGGCCTCCTTCTCAACAGCGGAGTATCTGGTCTCCGGGCCTTGGAGGGTTCGTGAAAAGAAGGCCACGGGTTTCCCCGCCTGATTGAGGGTAGCGGCCAGGGCAAAGTCGGACGCGTCGCTTTCCACCTGGAAGGAGATGGATTCGTCCACTGCGTGCATGGTGGCTTTGGCAATGTCCTCCTTGATACGGTGGAAGGCTAAGTGGGCCTCTGCCGTCAAGGGAAAAGAGGTGGACTTGATCAGCGGACGGGCCTTGTCCGCATAGTAGGGGACCCACTGGGCGTAATAGGAGAAAAACCCTAGGCACCTCTTCAGGGCCTTGGGGCAGTGGGAGTTCCATAAGGGGACGCATCCGGTCGGGGTCGGGGCCGATGACTCCGTGTTCCACAACACAGCCAAGGATGGCGAGGCGGTTTGTGCGGAATATGCACTTCTCCTTGTTATATGTCAGGTTCGGGAGTTGGGCGGTGCGGAGGAATTTTTCGAAGTTTGCGTCATGGTCCTGCAAGTCACGGCCGCAGATGGTCACATTGTCCAGATATGGGAAAGTGGCCTGCAACGCATTTTGATCTACCATCCGGTCCATCTCCCTTTGGAAGACGGTTGGTGACGCCAAAGGGAATCCTAAGGAAGTGATAGAGGCGGCCGTTTGCCTCAAAGGCAGTATACTGGCGGTCCTCAGGGTGGATAGGGAGCTGGTGGTACGCTGATTTCAGGTCAATGGTCGAGAAGACGCGGTACTGCGCGATCTGGTTGACCATATCAGCTATACGGGGGAGTGGGTAGGCGTCCAGCAGGGTGTAGCGATTTATTGTCTGGCTGTAGTCGATGACCAGGCGCTGCTTCTCGCCGGTCTTAATGACCATAACCTGGGCTCGCCAGGGGCTGGTGCTGCCCTCAATAATCCCTTCCTTCAGGAGCCGCTCCACTTCGGTTTTAATGAAAACCCTGTCCCCGGCACTGTATCGCCTGCTCTTTGTGGCGATGGGCTTACAGTCAGGGGTGAGGTTAGCAAACAGTGGGGGGGGGGGGGTGACTCTGAGTGTGGAGAGGTTGCACCTGGTGCGCGGCGGGCAATTTGGGAGCTGCTGGCTGCGGACTGTGAGTGGGGGTAGGGGTCCACCGTACGCCATCGTAACACTTTTAAGGTGGCACTGAAAATCTAACCCCAGCAGGACGGCAGCGCAGAGGTCGGGCAGGACCAGAAGTTTAAAATGATCGTACACAGTCCCGTCTACTACGAGTGTCACCACGCAGTAGCCGCCGATGTCCGCCGACTGGGACTCGGAGGCCATAGCAATCCGCTGATGCACAGGCAGGACTGGGAGAGAGCAACGCCGCACCGTGTCGGGGTGGATGAAGCTCTCCGTGCTCCCAGAGTCAAAAAGGCAGATTGTATCGTGACCGTTTACTTTAATGTCCATTGTGGAACTGGCCAGCTGGTGCGGTCTCGCTTGGTCCAGTGTAACGGATGCCAGCGTAGGGGTCGGTGTGTCGCTGCGGCTATCAGATGAGGCGGTGTTGGGAGCCTGCTGCGTTCCGGCTGTCGTCCAAGATGGCGGCGTCCATGATCCCCATGTGGCTGGAGGCGTCCAAAATGGCTGCTGTACCGGTGGTTCGCACATGGCCGGGGAGGCCCAAGATGGCGGCCCGCATGGCCCACACACGGCGCTGCTGGGGTTCGGGGTGGCTTTGACCCTGCAGACGCTAGCGTAGTGTCCCTTCTTCCCGCAGCCCGAGCAGATCGCGTTTTTCGCCGGGCAGCGCGCTCTGGGGTGTTTTGCCTGGCCACAGAAGTAGCATTTCTGGCTTTGGGGCACTGCTGTCTGGCCTTGGGACACTGCTGCGGTAGTTGGGCCGTTGCTGGGGTGTGGTTGGGGTGGCACGGCGCTATGAGGCGGTCCTACCGTGTCCCAGGCTGTCATTCCCCGCGGCGTCCACGGTGCAGAGGAGTAGGCATCCATCCAATGATAGTGCGAGTTCAGAGGCCTTGTTGAGGTCGAGGTCACTCTGCCCCAACAGTCGCTGTCGGGTGTAATTGGATCTGTGGCCCGCTACAAAAGCGTCCCGGATAAGTTCCTCTGTGCACACGGCGGCCTTTACATCCTTACAACCACAGGCCCGGCCAAGCACAGACAGTGCCTGAAGGTATTCCACGGTCGATTCCCCAGGTTGTTGTTTACGACTCCCCAGAAGGTGCCTGGCGTACACTTCGTTCACTGGGCGCGTGTACTGGTCCTTGAGGAGCTTGATAGCGCCCGCGTACGAGGTCGCGTCTTGGATGACCGAGTACACTCGGTGGTTCACTTTGGAGGTCAGGACATCCAGTTTGTCCTCGTCCGATTTGATTGCTGCGGAGGCGGTCAGGAATTTTTCGAAACACTTAAGCCAGTGAGTAAACTTGGTGGATGAGTCCGCCTCCCGATGATCTAAGTCCAGGCATGCTGGTGTGAGGATCTTCTCCATTATAAAAATGTTGTTAATAAAATTGATGCGCTATCAATTACTCATAAAAGACTGAGAGTTAAGAGAGTAACTAAAGGCTTTTATTAACAAAAGAATGAAGGTCTGCCTCGAGTGGTCGACCGGTCCAGAAATACAAAGGGCTGGGGAGCAGTCACCTTTATACTAGGGCTTGTGGGAGGAGTCAGCCGAGGCATGTCCAGGCATGTACACAGTGGAATACAAACAGTGCTTTACCACACACGTGACATTATGTTTTGGCCCAGAATGTGCAAACACATTGAGGACATTGTCGGAAAATGTTCCATTAGTCTAGAACGCCGCCCATCAAATGTCAAAGAGCCCATGATACCTCACCGTATCCCAGACAGGCCCTGCCAGGTCCTGCCAGGTCGCGGCAACGGATCTGTTCACATGGAACAACGAGGACTACATAGTGACTGTTGATTACTACAGCAGATTTTTTGAACTGGACAAGCTTCACAGCACCACATCTGCAGCTGTGATCCACAAGCTAAAGGCAGCCTTTGCCAGGCATGGCATGGTAGAGACTTTAGTCTCAGACAATGGCCCCCAATACAAATCAAAAGAGTTCGAGTCATTTGCCAAGGCATGGGATTTCACACATGTCACATCAAGCCCACATTACCCTCAAAGTAATGGCCTTGCTGAAAAAACTGTCCAGATTGCAAAAACACTCATGGACAAAGCCAAAGCGGACAAAAGAGACCCCTACATCAGTCTCCTTGAGTACCGCAACACTCCGGTTGACAACTTCAAGTCACCAGCACAGCTGTTGATGAGCCACAGACTTCGCTCAATCCTTCCAAGCACCAACCAGCAGCTGCAGCCAGAGGTCGTCAGCTGCAAGCAAGTGCATGCAAAACGTGTACAGAGACAGCAACACCAAAAGAGATACTATGACAGGTCAGCTAGACTACTGCCGCCGCTGCACAATGGAGAATCCGTCAGAATCCAGGAGCATGACTACAGGAAGCCAGCAGTCATCATCCAGCCAGCTGACACTGAGCGATCGTATCACGTCCGCACCCCAGAAGGACAGGTGTACCGCCGCAATCACAGGCACCTCCTGAACACCAAGGAACAACACCGTCATTCCGATGAGAGGATCAGTTCAACAGAGTGTGATGAACAGAGCAATACACAAAACACATCATACTTACCTGAACCTAAACCTGAACCTGAATTGTTGACCGATTCAGGAGCATGCTCAGTTCCATACCACACAAGGTCGGGACGAGAGGTCAAGCCTAGAGTTATCCTTGACTTGTGAACTGTCAAAGGGTGTAGGTGGATCGCTGCCCTAAAAAAAAAACTGTACATCATTATTGAAACGTTGAGATGTTTTCAGTGCTAGTTAAATGCTGAGTTTACTTACATGTTTATGCTACCGAGAACATTATGTAGAAAAAAGGTTTAAAAGTAATGCATACCATTTTTCTTTTAAAAGGGGATGTACCATTTGCATATCGAATTATCATTGGCGCGCAGGCATCTGTAAGGAATACCTATTATATTCACATGTGATCACATGCTGAGTTGTCATTGGCCTGCAGGCATCTGTAAGGACTGCTATTGTTTGGAAGACCCAGGCTAGGGGTTGTAACGCCATCTTTTTCCCACTGTACTGTTATGAGTAAGATCACAGACCTAATGCTTCAATAAAGAGTTAAACTGTAATACTCCGTTGTCCTGCAATTTATTATTTTTGTACAAAGTGTCCAAAACAAGACAGTGACCAAAAACTGTCAAAGAGGTAGGTTTTATGGAACGTCTTAAAGGAGGAAAGAGAGGTAGAGAGGTTTTGGCAGGGAATTCCAGAGCTTAGGGCCTGGGCAACAGAAGGCACGGCCACCAATGGTTGAGCAATTATAATCAGGGATGCTCAAGAGGGCAGAATTAGAGGAACGCAAGTCACACTTCACTGTTAAAAATAAAAGCCTTTCCTTTTTCTGTGATCCCACCCAGCTCACTGTTTTATTCTTCAGCAATGTTAATTGTAACTGCAGCACGCGCTCCTACTGCTTGTAATCGATTGCCTGCGGGTTTTAGTTCCAGCCGTGTGCAACTTCAGGAGCAGCCTGAGGTTAGCTGCTCCAACCTGCCTCAGATTGAGAGTGGAGGCCTCCTTCCTGCTGCTCCCCTTGAACCTTTATTGACGTGCACACTGACACACGGCTCAATCCTCATCGATGCGGAACTCATTTGCCAAAGCTCGTTTAGAACTTGCTGGTCATTCTGCCCAGATTAGGATTATGACAACCCGCAACTACAAGTCGCAATTGGGCAAAGGTTGAACCGGTCTCGTCGCCCATTCGTCGCCTATTCTCAACCAAAACAACTGGAAACAGTGGCAGTATTCTCCAAAAATAAACCGCTTTCCACAATCTGCCACTTTGGCAACGAGGACAACACTTACAAGAAAGACTTGTATATTCATATACAGTAGTGCCTTTCACACCCACCGGATGTCTCAAAGCGCTTTATGAAGTATTTTTCAAGTGTTTTAATGTAGAAAAAGCGGCAGCCAATTTGCACACAGCAAGGTCCCACAAACAGCAATGAGATAAATGACCAGATCATCTGTTTTAGCGATGATCGAGGGATAAATATTGGCCAAGACACTGGGGAGAACTCCCCTGCTCTTCTTCCAATAGTGCCGTGGGATCTTTAATGTCCAACTGAGGGGCCTCGGTTTCACTTTTCATCCGAAAGACGGCACCTCTGACAGTGCAGCACTCCCTCAGCACTGCACTGACATGGCAGCCTAGATTTTCTGCTCAAGTCTCTGGAATGGGGACTTGAACCCACGACCTTCTGACTCAGAGGCGAAAGTGCCGCCCACTGAGCCACGGCTGACCCCTAAAGAGTTAGTATCTAAAATGTCGTTACCTTCTATTGTGATGAGTCGTTAACAATTACTTGTCAGTGTGGAAGTCTTTCTTTTAAACGTTGTCCTCATCTCCAAGAGGAAGCAGCACATTTAAAGCTGCTTATTTTGAGGAGAATACGGTCATTGTTTTGGTTGAGAATTGAATTGTGGAGTGGATGAGGAGACAGGTTCAACCTTTGCTCAACAACAAAGGATTTGGTGGCAAATTGTTAACCAGCGCCCGACTGGAGGAAATTTCAGCCTCAGATAATTAAGGAACCTTTGGTGATGAGCTGGTGCTGCCCAAGAGGGAGGAACCCACTGGCTGAGTGGGTGAGCGCACTGGCAGTGTAAGTGCCGGGAAACATGGGGGCGCTGGGCTGAAGAGCAATCAGTTAAGGAGGAATTTGTGCTGGAATACCAGAGGTTGGCACAAAGCCTGTGCTCCTAGGCACCCAACAACCACGGAGATCAATAGATTGGATGTCTGCCTCGGGCCAGGCATCGGCTGGTGCTCCTGCCGCATAGAAATACAAAAGAATAAAATAAAATACCGGGCACAAGTACTAACTGCTGACAGTTCTTGTTTTATTCATTCTTAGGGTGTGAGCATTGCAGGCAATGCCAGCATTTATTGCCCAACCCCAGTTTCACAGAGTAGGTGGTGGTGGGCATTCTCCTGAAGTAACTGAGTAGCTTGCTGGGCCACTTCAGAGGGGAGTTAAGATTCAACCACGTTGGTGTGAGACTGCAGTCACATAGAGTCATAAAACAGAGAGTCATAACGGCACAGAAGGAGGCCATTCAGCCCATCGAGTCCGTGCCGGCTCTCTGTAGAGCAATCCAGTCAGTCCCATTCCCCCACTCTATCCCCGTAGCCCTGCAAGTTTATTTCCCTCAAGTACCTATCCAGTCTCCCCTTGAAAACATTCAGTGTCTCCGCTTCCACCACTTCGGTCGGCAGCGAGTTCCAGGTCCTCACCACTCGCTGCATAAAAAAGTTTTTCCCTCACGTCCCCGCTGTATCTCTTGCCCAAAACTTTAAATCTGTGTCCCCTAGTCCTTGTACCATCAACTAGTGGGAACAGCCTTTCCCCGTCTAGCCTATCCAAACCCGTCATAATCTTGTACACTTCTATCAAATCCCCCCTCAACCTCCTTTGCTCTAATGAAAACAAATCCAGCTTCTCCAACCTGTCCTTGTAGCTAAGATCCCCCATCCCCGGAACCATTCTGGTAAATCTCCTCTGCACCCTCTCGAGGGCCTTCACATCCTTCCTAAAGTGTAGGCCAGGCCGGGTAAGGATGGCAGGTTTCCTTCCCTCAAGGACATTTGTGAACCAGCTGAGTTTTTCAAATTCAAATTGCCATGGTGGGATTTGAGCTTGCGTTCGCTGGATTACGAGTCCAGTAACATAACCATGACACTGCCGCATCTTGGAGTGATGTAGCCCTTTGCAGAATGTGCTGCATGAAAAAAGCAGCACTGCTTCCCCCGCTCCCAGCCGAGAAAGTGCAACAATGCTACAAGCTGCAGCCACATTCACTACTGCAAACAGCTCAGAACACGAGGACAATAATGTTTTTGAGAGAATAGAGTCAATGAAATGCGGTGTGCTGCCAATCCACGAGCCCATTCATTCATCTTTCCGGTGCACATCGTCAACAGGTAATAAAGTCCCAGGAACAAATAGTTAACGTCAGTTTCCCTCTTGGGGAACGTGAACGCAGTTCTTGGTGCCTATGTGTCAGTCCAAGAGTGCTGCTTCAGTTAATGACATAAGCCTCTCTAGCGAGATGCCCATCGTGCCTGGTTGTGGTTCTGTTGTCACCTGTTATAAGCTGCGCATCATCCCGTTTAGAGCAATGTAATCATTACAGTGGCTTTGAATACATGACAGTTAATGCTCTCGGTTCAATATTTGTTCTCCGAGTGGTAATGGCTTAAGGGGGGCCCATCCGATCTCCTGGCAGGAAGAATTTTATCCAAATGACTGCAGGAATATCTGATTGCAGGAATGGGTGAAGGACAGAAGGCAACAGCTGCTGGAAAATATATTTTAGACCATGTGGGATCGTTTTCTTTCCTCCTTTTGATAAAGTAAGCACACCTTCAAACAAGTTCCTTAAGGGACTCATTCACTGACTAGGTGGCTTCCAGGCGAGTGGCAAGGTGCTGCACTTACTGCAATGACCCCTAGGTTAAGGAAGGAGTGGGAAAGCGCTCTTGATCGCTGTCTAGCAACCCCCGGTGGTTGTGTGTGAACATCAAAATCGAGTGAGAGCGGGATCAAGCTTGGGTAAATGTTGTATCTATGCTTTAATACGTTCAAATCAAGCATGTAGATACGTCAAATTAAATCAGAGTCAGGCAGACAGGCTTCTAACTGTGATCTTTACTTTATTCCTAAAATGGCTGACTGCAGCTTTCCCGGGTAATTCCCATAATGCAATGCACATTACATTACCGTATTAACTGGTGTTAAACTCGCACATTACATTACCGTATTGACTGGTGTCAAACTCGCAATCAATACACGACATCCCCCTTTTCCTTGGAAACAAACTTGCAGTTTACAAACAGTTGCTTACAATAACACTGCATAACTTATTTTGATTTATAAACTTTTTACAAACTTGTGTCTTACCACACAACTAAATAATTCCCAGGTTTAAACATTTAACATCAACCATGCAATTCTTGCAGTTTATGTTGAGACATAATCAGACAGTCTTTGGGGTTTTCTTTTAACCCTTTGAGGTCTGGCTGTATTGGGTATGTCTGACATGTTGGTGTCAGTGGGTATTGCCTGTGTCACAGTGGCATGTTTGTCAGGGTCTACTATACTGTCCTCAGTCCCTTGTGTTTCCTCCTGCTCATGGAGTGTCTCCTTTGGTCCATTGGTTCTGTATTTCTTCACAAATGTATTGTTTCTCGAGTAGCGTGCTCCGTCTGGAGATTCTACTACTACTTGACTCCCTGTTTTACTCAAAACTTTGTGGGGTGTGGCATTAAAAGGAGTGGTGAACTTGTCCACTTTGTCCTGCCGTACCAGCACCGTGTCGCCAACTTCCACCTCTGAGTATTGTGTTCTCCGCTGTTCATCTGCGTACAGTTTGGACTTGCCTTTTTGTTCTGCGTCCCGGTCACGTACTTCCATATCTGCGCGCGACTCTGTGATGTCTGGCAGCTTTCCTCTCATTTTCCGTTTAAAGAGCAGCTCTGCCGGGCTCTTTCCTGTCATGGCATGGTCAATGCTCCTGTACACAGTCACATATTTTCTAAGTTCACATTTCCAATCTAGTCCTTCTGACTGAGCAATTCTAATTCTCATCAGCGATGCATTCTGGTGCTCGACTTCTCCGTTAGCCTGAGCCCATTTTGCTGTCGTTTTCAGGTGTTTGATCCCGTTGTTTTTACAGTATTCTTTGAATAATTCAGATCTGAATTGGGGACCATTATCAGATTTGCAGGTGATTGGCAAACCATGATGGCTGAAGATCGACTCTAAACTATCAATAACCTTCTCTGTTGTTGTGGAGGTCATGATGTCGTATTCATAGTAGCGACTATAATCATCAACTACCACAAGAATGGAGTGGTTGGATGGCAAGGGTCCCAGTAAGTCTATAGCTACATTCTGCCAGGGGCCCTCCGGTAATGGTGTTGGTCTCAACGGTTCAGGTGGGTCGGGTCTGGCTACTATCTGACAGCCGTGGCACGCTTTAGTGTTTTTCAGCTGCCTTGTCTATGCCAGGCCACCAAACCTTGGTTCTGAGATGTTGCTTTGTTCCAACTATTCCCAAGTGTCCTTCATGTGCTAACACCAGGGCTCATGCGTGTAACACTGGGTAGCACAATGCGTGTTCCCCGAAGAACTAGGTACCCCACTACGCACAGCTCGTTTGCAATTGCTGCATAAGCTTTACAGTTCACGAAATGTCCGTTTGTGATTGCCTTCTGTACCTCAATCAGCTCTGGGTCGGTAGCAGAGGCTTCCTCCACCTCTCTAGTAGTGAGTGCTTTTGGTATCGCACTCACAGCTACAAACCTCACATATTCATCTGAGCCATGAGAATGTCTCTCCTGTTTTGCTGTCTCCCCCAGCAATCGTGACAGTAGGTCTGCAATGTTTTGCTTGCCTAGAATGTGTATCACCTTAAAATCGTACGGCTGTAATCTAAGTACCCATCTCTCTATACGGGCACAGGGTTTAGAGTGTGGGCCATATATCACTTGTAATGGCTTATGGTCAGTTACCAAGTTAAATTTTCGGCCACACATATGGATGCAGCCTCTCACAAGCCCATGCAAGAGCTAAGGCCTCTCTCTCTGTTTGAGAGTATTTCCTCTCACAGTCTGTTAAACTACGACTTACATAGCATATTGGCACCTCTTGTCCCTGCTGGTTCTGAACTAGTACTGCGCCTAAGCCTACAGGACTGGCATCTGCTATCACCTTGGTTGGTGCGTCCTTATCAAAATATGCTAAAGTGCCGGCTCTGGCCAACTCTTCCTTGAGTGCACTGAATGACTGTCTCTGTTGTGATCCAAATTTAAATGGTGTGTCCTTTCTCATCAGGCGTCGCAGTGGCTCTGATAGCGTTGCAAACTGCGGGATGAATCTGCTGCTGTACCCAACGAGTCCCAAGAGACTCCTCACCTCTGTAGTATTCTCTGGCTCCCGGGCTTCTGCCACCGCTCGCACTCTCTCTGCTGTTGGTCCGATGCCCTTTTCAGACAACAGGATTCCCATGAAAATTAATCGGTCCATGTTGAATTGGCACTTCTCTGAGTTTAGTGTCAGTCCACTTTCCATTAGTCTGGTCATGACAGCGTGCAGGCATCTGTCGTGCGTTTCCTGGTCGTGTGCATGCACGATAATGTCGTCCGAGATGTTTTCAACACCCTCTATTTCAGCTAAGGCATTAGCTATCTCGTGCTGATATTGCTCACTAGCTGAAGATGCACCGAATATCAGCCTCTTGTACCTGTATACTCCGTTATGTACTGCAAACGTTGTGATTTCTCGTGACTCGGGTCAGTTCTCGTTGGTGATAACCCCATTTCAGGTCTAGCTTACTAAACACCGTCGAGCCGTTCATACCTTGGAGTATCTCATCAACGGTGGGGATTGGATATCGTTCCCTCACTATTGCCTGGTTTGCTTGTCTCATGTCTAGGCATAACCTTACATCCTTATCCGCTTTTGGTACAATAACCACAGGATTTACCCATTGGGTCGGACCAGTTACAGGTTCAATAATGTCCATGTCCCTCAATTGTTTTATTTTGGCTTCTACTGCCCCCCCCTTAAGTTGAATGGTATACGTCCGAGTGGCTGGGCCACAGGCTTCACTTGTGGGTCGATATACAAACTGAACTTGTGTTCAGCCTTCCTACTCCCTGGAACACCTTTGGATACCATCTGCGCCTATTTTTTAAAACTCCCAGTTTCATGGCTGTCTCCCTTCCTAGCAACGGCTCTCCGTGGCCTTTAACCACAATGAACTCCGCCTGCTCAGTTCTCTTACCTATTGTAATCCCACATGTGAATACACCTTTAACTGACAGTGGTCGGCTAGAAGCATAAGAGAATAACTTTCTCTGTCTTAGGGACATGTGACTGACACTTAATGTGTTCTGACTTTAATCCTTCCCATGTATTCTCACCTATCACATTATTAGTTGCACCCGAATCGATTAACATTCTCAGGTTTACTCCCCCCACACAAAAGGGAAGTCTCTCTGTCACGTTATTTCCAGTAACAGCCAATGCAAAGTCATTTTGTTCCTCTACATTGTTCACACTGTGTTTCTTTGTACCCTTTGTGCGGCATACTTTGGAGAAATGATCCTTTCCCTTGCACTTATGGCACGTTTGTCCGCGTGCTGGGCATTTCGGATCTCTGCCCATGTGGTCTGTGTGTCCACATCTGTAACATTTCCTTTCGTTCCTATCGCCATTTCCCTTTGGTTTCTCTGTCGAGCTTTTCGCATAATACCCTCTTTTCTGTGCAAAACGATGAACAGTATCTGTCTCCGCCTTCTCTGTACATGACATGGCTAGACATCTGCTCCTCGACGTTTTCACATTGTGAGGCCAATTGTAATGTGCGGGCGAGCGTTAGACCATGCACTTCCTCTAGCAATTTCCTCCGCACATAGGCTGATGTGCACCTACTCAGGATAGCGTCTCTTATTTGATTATCCGCATCCCCCCCCAAAAGCACAGTCTTTAGCAGCCTGCCGCAAGCGAGTAGCAAATTGTTGCACAGTCTCACCTGCCTTCTGGGACAACTTATGAAAAGTCTGTCTAGCAAATGCTGCGTTGACCTGGGGCACGAAGTAGTGATTCAAAGCACTAACCGCCGCCGTGTAGTCTGCTAGCTCTCCTGTGTCCGGTAGGGTCAAAAAGATATCCTGGACATCTGGTCCTGCTAGGTATAGAAGAAGAGCTCTTCTCCTCTGCTTTGTGGCAGCTGTAGAAGTATTGTCGATAATGAGTCCTTTGCCGTCGGCATAAAGCTCAAAAGACGTTAACCACCTCATCCATCTTGGACCCAACGTGGCTGGCTCGGCGAAACATGCAAAATTTTGAATGCCGGTCTTCTCCATCCTAGCTAACTAAAACTTGGACAACTACTTATTTAAAATGATTCCTTTCGTTATCCTCGTCGCCAATGTTGTATCTATGCTTTAATACGTTCAATCAAGCATGTAGATACGTCGAATTAAATCAGAGTCAGGCAGACAGGCTTCTAACTGTGATCTTTACTTTATTGGTAAAATGGCTGACTGCAGCTTTCCCGGGTAATTCCCATAATGCAATGCACATTACATTACCGTATTAACTGGTGTCAAACTCGCAATCAATACACGACAGGTAAGAAGGCTCTTTGCAATATGAACAGCATGGCTGAAGAATGTCCACTTTGGCAAGGCACTGGAAGCCACCTGGCACGAGTCGTGCAGCAGCTGTCCTCCGGAAACTTGGCTAAAGTGGGCCTTCTCCAGCCAGGCTATTTCACAGCATGGATTGAACAACTTCAGAAGGAATTGGGGAACACACTGACAGGAACAGAGAGCCTTGAAGGGTCTACCCAAGATAGAAGGGGGGTGGGGCCTTTATGGAACGGCTGGATAATGGTTTTCTGCCATAATTTTCCAATAAGCGAGATACCGATCTCAGTAATGGGGAGGAATTTGTTGGAAAGCCGGTTACAGAAAATTGAAGAGGAGATTTGTTTGGGACCCAGCTGCTTATAAATGTCAATGGCAGAGGTGCAGGCGAGGGTTCCTGCTCTTCGACTCTGCACCTCCCCCTACCTGTGACTGGTTGCCACGGTGAAAAGGCCAAACAAGTGGTGAGAAAACAAATACAAAAGAAAAGCACTCACTTTTTCCACCCTACATGTGAAGAACTCTTTCTGCTCCATTCACTCAGTGAGATGAATCAGACGCTCTCCATGTCTGTTTTGGGAATAGTTAACCGCAGCGCAGAGTAGTCCTGAATGGTCGGCCCTCCCTCGCCTGAACCACCACCTTCTCCTGCTTCAGCTCAATGTAGGAACATCAGGAAGCACTCAGTGTGAAAAGGCCAATTGCTCCACCAGGCCCATTTTTCTGATGTCTGATTTACACAGTCAAGGCCTCTACTGATGTTCCTCGGGAATCTAAATAAATGCATGCAAGACTATTCATCCAATCAGCGCCAACAATTTACTCATCGCTTCATTCCGCGCCTCTAGCCAAGCTGTTCCAGTACAGCCACAACACTGGCATCTATCCGACAATGTGGAAAACTGCCCAGGTATGTCCTGTCCACAAAAAGGACAAATCCAACCCGGCCAATTACCGCCCCATCAGTCTACTCTCAATCATCAAAGTGATGGAAGGTATCATCGACAGTGCTATCAAGCGGCACTTACTCACCAATAACCTGCTCACTGATGCCCAGTTTGGGTTCCGCCAGGACTACTCGGCTTCCGACCTCATTACAGCCTTGGTCCAAACATGTCCAAAGGAGCTGAATTTCAGAGGTGAGGTGAGAGTGACTGCTCCTGACATCAAGGCAGCACTTGGCCGAGTATGGCATCGAGGAGCCCTAGTAAAACTGAAGTCAATGGGAATCGGGGGGGGGGGGGGGGGGGGGAACTCTCCACTGGCTGGAGTCATACCGAGCACAAAGGAAGATGGTTGTGGTGGTTGAAGGTCAATCATCACAGACCCAGGACATCGTTTGCAGGAGTTCCTCAGGGCACTGTCCTCGACCCAACCATCTTCAGCTGCTTCATCAATGACCTTCCTTCCAACATAAGGTCAGAAATGGGGATGTTCGCTGATGACCGCACAGTGTTCAGCGCCATTCGCAACTCCTCAGATAATGAAGCAGTCCATGCCCACATGTAACAAGACCTGGACGATGTTCAGGCTTGGGCTGATAAGTGGCAGGTAACATTCGCGCCACACAAGTGCCAGGCAATGACTATCTCCAACAAGCAAGAGTCTAACCACCACCCCTTGACATTCAACGGCATTACCATCGCCGAATCCCCCACCATCAACATCCTGGGGTCACCATTGACCAGAAACTTAACTGGACCAGCCACATAAATACTGTGGCAACAAGAGCAGGTCAGAGGCTAGGTATTCTGCGACAAGTGACTCACCTCCTGACTCCCCAAAGCCTTTCCACCATCTACAAGGCACAAGAAAGGAGTGTGATGGAATAATCTCCACTTGCCTGGATGAGTGCAGCTCCAACAACACTCAAGAAGCTCGACACCATCCAAGACAAAGCAGCCCACTTGATTGGCACCCCCTCCACCACCGGCGTACCGTGGCTGCAGTGTGTACCATCTACAGGATGCACTGCAGCAACTCGCCAAGGCTTCTTCGACAGCACCTCCCAAACCTGCGAACTCTTCCACCTAGAAGGACGAGGGCAGCAGGCACATGGGAACACCGCCACCTCCAAGTTCCCCTCCAAGTCACACACCATCCTGACTTAGAAGTATATTGCTGTTCCTTCATCGTCGCTGGGTCAAAATCCTGGAACTCCCTCCTTAACAGCACTGTGGGAGTGCCTTCACCACACGGACTGCAGCTGTTCAAGAAGACGGCTCACCACCACCTTCTCAAGGGCAACTAGGGATGGGCAATAAATGCCGGCCTTGCCAGCGACGCCCACATCCCAGGAGCAAATTTTTAAAAATTCCCCTTTGCTACGGCTATGGAGCTGCTCACAGGCATGTTCTGATGAGAAGTAGAAAGCGTGCGCACAGGTAAGATGACCACCTGGACGGCTCCACTTTGAACTGATAACTTACCTTCTCAAAATGTCACTTTACATGACTGGTGTGGGAAAAATTCTGCTACCTAACAGAGCATTATGGATTTTAAACCATGAATTTTATAGTTGGATCGAGCCTCTTGCTATACCTACAGGCTGTAGACGCCAAACATTTCTACACAGGCACTTTTGCTATTGATTGACCAGCCAGTCTGGATCGATGCTAGATCGGGCCTGGAGGGATCGATCTGCTACTGCAAACTGTAATCCTTCCCAATAGCAAAATACTGCGGATGCTGGAAATATGAAATGACAACAGAAAATGCTGGAAGCACTCAGCAGGTCTGAAGAAGGGTCCCAGGCCTGAAACGTTGACTCGGTTTCTCTCTCCACGGATGCTGCCTGGCCTGCCGAGTGCTTCCAGCATTTTCTGTTGTTTGTAATTCTTCCCACTTGGCTTCAAATGAGCCTGCAAGGCAGAGGCTGGCGTGGACCAGCAGCAGTAAGTTCAGCATTGCTGATGAGCTGTGCGGTTTCAGTTGGTACACGTGGGGTTCTCAAACCTTGGCTCTTGCCCACCTGGGCCCAGGCCGAGCCAAGTGGTTTGTGTTGCTGCAGAGGAGAATGTGCATTGCATCTCAGGCAATGAGAAGCTCGGCTTGTGTGGATTTCTCAGTAGTTCTGGTTTGGTTTGAAGACTCTTAAAGGTGCTTCTGTGTCACACTCGTGCTGCTAGCTTCCCAAAGTGCCAGTTTTGACGAGTGCTCACGGTTTGATAAGCTGGATACTCGAGCCCCACACTTCAGGCCCTGACGGCACCAGCACAGTTCTCAACACAATATCAAAGCCCCTCTGAGCTGGTGGGTCTCTGTGTGTATCAGACAGCCAGCTGATCAAGTACAACCCGTGCTCCAGAATTTATAAACAGTAAAGGGCTAATGGTATTCTGTGACTCCATCAAGCAGCGAGTGCAGATGGCGGATTTATCAGACGCCACTTAATGAGCACAAGGGAAACTCGTTATGATATAATTTGCTTTCGATGTCATTTCTATTAAAATGTGAATCAAATACAACAGAGAAAGCCGGCACTTTGCAGATCGTAATGATTTCCATCTGTTAACAGGAAGAGAATGAGATGTACACAAGGAACGCTTTCTGAACGTGATCTGGTTGAAACACAATAGTCACCGGCAGAATCTGAAATCCAGATGGGTGCAGTTATGATGATCTGGAATATGCTGCCTGAAAGGGTGGTGGAAGCAGATTGAATCGTAACTTTCAAAAGGGAATTGGATAAAGACTTGAAGGGGAAAAATGTGCAGGTCTATTGGGAATGAACGGGGGAGTGGGATTAATTGGAGAGTTCCTTCAAAGAGCCGGCACAGGCACGATGGGCTGAATGGCCTCCTTCTGTGCTGCAAGGTTCTAAGAGCTTATTGGCTCAAACAACCGTATACATTAATTCTTTTGGAAAACTGTCAGATATTACAGATACCCGACACGGACTGCAACCAAAATGTATTGATCCATTACACTGCACAGTCATTTCGACACAAGTTTTAGTTGAAGGCAGAGGTGCAACTGGATGTGCTTCCTGGATAAGAGAAGCGAAAGTCTGAAAAGACCAATTCCTGCCCATCTGGTACTGTAGGCTTCATCACCAGTCCTGGTCCCAGTATCTCGCAATGCTAACACCCAACCATGCAGAGTAGACAATTGGGAACTGGGAATACTTCACTCCCACGTGTGTCTCCGCAGATTACATTATGCTTTTGTTTAATTCATTACTTTTTCAATGAATACATAAAAGCCATAAGCAGTTCCATTGTAACTCAGCAAAAAGGTGATAATGTATCGACGTGCCGCAATGTAGCGGAAACATAGAAACACTGGCAGTGAAAAACAGTCAAATGTACCTGCAAATCTTCACATCCACAAAATGGATTGTTACACAATTGCTTTCAAAGCCAACCCTATGATACCCCTGTAGACATGATGTACCTTAGAAGTGCAATACAGAGTGTATGATGTAACACACGAGGGAGTGTTATACCCCAGTAACAGGCGTATTATAGAACACAGAATGGCATGCAATAGTTTGACAAATTCACCAAATATATGAAAATTTGCAATTTCTAACAGATTGCATCGATAGCAAAAAAGTACAATTTGTCATTTCCGATGGACACACGAAAATCTCAGTGAGAAACACCAGTGAGTAGAAAGGCAAACAAGCCCAGCCTTACATGAAGCACAGTGAGTGGACCTTTCAACGTACCGTAGAAGAAACAGAAAAGGGGAGGGATGCAAGTTCGATGTAAATCTAACTGCTGACCATGCAGCAATGCAATTACTTGGATATCATTGCATCTACATCACTGCCAAATTGGGCTCTTTCCATTTAGCTGCAGGTGTACAAAAGGGGACAATAATTTCACTGTTTGGCTTCCATGCTGATATTCTGAACGATCTTGTTACTGGCTGTTTCTGTCATGCTTCACATTACCTGCACCAGCTAATTCAACGTTTAATGCTTCAACAACTTTAACACAAAACCAAACCTCTTCACTTCATAGCCCTCAACTCAAAAATGATCTTGTCCCCGAGGCCTGTGCTCTTGACACGCTCGGCTGAACGTTTCTATCCATCTCAGGCACATATTTCGGGTCACTCCGTCTCTCGACTTTACAGGGGTGTAAAGCACGGATTCAAACTTTTAGTACTACAACAACTTGCGTCTTTAACATAATAAAATGTCCTAAGGAGCGATTATCAAACAAAATTTGACACCGAGCCACATAAGGAGCTATGCAGGCAGGTGACCAAAAGCTTGTTCAAAGAGGTAGGTTTTAAGGAGCGTCTTAAAGGAGGAAAGAGGTAGCGAGGCGGAGAGATTTAGGGAGGGAATTCCAGAGCTTAGGACCCAGGCAACAGAAGGCATGGCCACCAATGGTGGAGCGATTAACATCAGGGATGCTCAAAAGGCCAGAATTAGAGCAGCGCAGATATCTCGGGGGGGTTGTGGGGCTGGAGGGGATTACAGAAATAGGGAGGGGCGAGGCCATGGCGGGATTTGAAAACAAGGATGAGAATTTTAAAATCGAGGCGTTGCTTAACCGGGAGCCAATGTCGGTCAGCGAGCACAGGGGTGATGGGCGAACGGGACTTGGTGCGAGTTAGGACACGGGCAGCCGAGTTTTGGATGACCTCAAGTTTACGTAGGGTAGAATGTGGGAGGCCAGCCAGGAGTGTGTTGGAATAGTCAAGGCTAGAGGTAACAAAGGCATGGATGAGGGTTTCAGCAGCGGATGGGCTGAGGCAAGGGCGGAGACAGGTGATGTTACGGAGGTGGAAATAGACGGTCTTAGTTATGCTGCGGATATGTGGTCAGAAGCTCATTTCAGGGTCAAATATGACACCAAGGTTGTGAACAGCCTGGTTCAGCCTCGGAGAGATGTTAGGGAGAGGGATGGAGTCAGTGGCTCGGGAACGGAGTTTGTGGCGGGGACTGAAAACAATGGATTCGATATTTCCAATATTTAATTGGAGAAAATTTCTGCTCAGCCAGAGCTGGATGTCGGACAAGCAGTCTGACAATTTAGAGACCGTGGAGGGGTCGAGAGAAGTGGTAGTGAGGTAGAGCTGGGTGTTGTCAGCGTACATGTGGAAACTGACGCTGTGTTTTTGGATGATGTCACCAAGGGGCAACATGTAGATGAGAAATAGGAGGGGCCAAGGATAGATCCTCGGGGACACCAGAGGGAACGATGTGGGAGTGGGAAGAGAAGCCATTGCAGGTGATTCTCTGGTTACGATTAGATAGATAAGAAAGAACCAGGTGAATGCAGACCCACCCAGCTGGACGACAGTGGAGAGGCGTTGGAGAAGGATGGAGTGATCAACTGTGTCAAAGGCTACAGACAAGTCAAGAAGGGTGAGGAGGGATAGTTTACCTTTGTCACAGTCACAAAGGATGTCATTTGTGACTTTGATAAAAGCCATTTCAGTCCTGTGGCAGGGGCGGAGACCGGATTAGAGGGATTCAAACATGGAGTTCCAGGAAAGATGGGCACGGATTTGGGAGGTGACAACATGTTCAAGGACGTGAGAGGTAAGGGAGGTTGGAAAGGGGGCGGTAGGTAGTTTGCAAGGACAGAGGGGGTCAAGGGTTGGTTTTGGAGGAGAGGGGTGATGATGGCAGATTTGAGGGAGAGGGGGACAGTTTCTGAGGAGAACCCTTAACAATGTCAGCTAACATGGGAGCCAGGAAGGGAAGTTGGGTGGTCAGCAGTTTAGTGGGAATATGTTCAAGGGAGCAGGAAGTGGGTCTCGTGGACAAGGTGAGCTTGGAGAGGGCACAAGGGGAGATCGGAGAGAAACTGGAGATAGATGCAAGTTCAGGGCTAGGGTAGGGTGGAACCTTCGAGGAAGTTTGGCCCGGTGGGCTAGGGGAAGGGAGGGAAGTGGCAGAGGCAGCTGAATGGATGGTCTCAGTCTTAGAGACAAAGAAGTCCATGAGCTCCTCGCACTTGTTGGAGGCGAGGGTGGAGGAGACAGGGGAGAGGGGTTTAAGACGACAATTTGCAGTAAAGAAAAGCCAATGGTTTATCTTTGCATTCCAGAATGACCCTGGAATAGTGAGCAGTTTTGGCAGACAAGAGTAGGACCCGATAATGCTTTAAGTGGTCCAGCCAGATCTAGTGGTGAATGGCTAAACCAGGTGCCCACCATATCCGTTCAAGTCTGCGTCCCTTGGACTTAAGGAAGCGGAGATGAGGGCCTAACCGGGGGGAACGGCCAGGGTGAGAGATTAATGGTTTTAATGGGGACTAGGGCATCAACGGTGGAGGTGAGGGCTTTAGCCGCTTAGGAATAGATTACAGAGCTCGCACTGCCAAATCTTCACAGCACTTACAAGAAGAAAGTTAATCAATAACAACTTGCATTTACACAGCGCCTTTAACGTAGTAAAACGTCCCACAGCGCTGCACAGGAGCGTCATCAGACTAAAGTTGAAATTGAACACAGAGATATTTGGACAGGTGACCAAAAGCTTGGTCAAAGAGGCAGGTTTTAAGGAGCGTCTTAAAGGAGGAGAGAGAGGTAGCGAGGCGGAGCGTTTTAGGGAGGGAATTACAGAGCTTAGGGCCTCAGCAGCTGAAGGCACGGCCACCAATGGTGGAGCAACGGAATTCAGGGATGCACAAGAGGCCAGAATTGAAGGACACAGAGATCTCAGAGGGTTGTAGGGCTGGAGGAGGTTACGGAGATGGGGTGGGGCGAAGCCACAGAGGGATATGAAAACAAGAATGAGAATTTGAAAATTGTTAAGGGTAATGTTTTCAATAATATGGAAATTCTGCAGTCAGTGTTACAATACCGTAACTTTGTATTCCAACAATTTAAGGACTATATATTGTACTTTGTAGGTTGATATGTCTAATTTTAAAAGTTCAAATTTTAAGAGGGACAGATGTATGCAGCTGGAACATGTTCAAGAAAAATCTCAGTTATATTACTTAGAACTTGCCAATAACGTTTGACTGTGTCTCAGCTTAAAGACACTGCTAAGTGGAATTGTTGGATGACAACTTTTATTTTTGTAAAGCCTTTGATTACAGTGGAGTAATCATGGGGAAAGTTGGGGCAGGAGTGAATAAAATGCAACATTTCACAGAAAATCAAACTGAATTGGAGAATATAGACCTGGGGGGTGTGTTTCTTCGACAGCACCTCCCAAACCCGCGACCTCTACTACCTCGAAGGACAAGGGCAGCAGGCGCATGGGAACACCACCACCTGCAAGTTCTCCTCCAAGTCACACACCATCCTGACTTGGAAATATATCGGCAGTTCCTTCATCGTCGCCGGGTCAAAATCCTGGAACTCAGGTTAATAGGAGATTCAATAGAGGTCTTCAAAATCATGAAGGATTTTGATGGAGTAAATAAGTAGAAACTGTTTCCAGTGGCAGGAGGGTCGGTAACCAGAGGACACAGGTTTAAGGTGATTGGCAAAAGAACCAGAGATGACATGAGGAAGCGAGTTGTTGTGATCTGGAACGCGCTGTCTGAAAGGGCGTTGGAAGCAGATTCAATAGTAACTTTCAAAAGAGAATTGGATAAATACTTGAGAAAAAAATTACAGGTCTCTGGGGAAAGAGCAGGGGAGTGGGATTAATTCAACAGCTTGACCAAAGCGCCGGCACAGGCATAATGGGCCGAATGGCCTCCTTCTGTGCTGTATCATTCTATGATTCTGTGTGATCCTAAAACAATACTAAAAATCCATGTAAAAAAAAGGAGTTTCCCCCCCCATTCAGTCACCCTGAAGCATGGCCTTGGTCATTGGCCTGTATTGGCAGCTTCTCAATGTCAGTCAGCTTTTCCAAGTTCTGTAGGCTGGTACATACAGTCTCAACTACCTTCCTGCAACGGCCACTACACAATTCTGCAGTCCATTTTGGCATTAAATTGACAGCTGATAAGGAAATATACACAACATGCTATCTGGGGAGATGCACTGAGACTGAGAGAGAGCAGTAACATGCTGTGATAAAGAACTTTCAAAATCTCGCCCTCTCCGTCTCTCCACCTCTCCTTTAAAACTTGATTTTAAAAATGCCATCTTTTACTCGAGGAAGCAAGGAATTTTGGCCGACTCCTGCTCGGGACTGTAAACCCACAGAGGTTAAAATACATTTACGTTCTGCACTAATTAATACCATTGTGCATTGCAGACTGGTGCCTACTGGGAATGGGATCAGGACTGACAACAAACCATTTGACACCGAAAGGCAGATACCCCGTTGCCTCAGCTGGCAAGGCTGCGTCCCCCCTACTCCCTGGGGTGAACTATCCTTTCCGAGTCTGCCAATGAGTGATCTTGTTCAGCAGTCGGGGTGGGACATGTTTCGGTTACAGATTTAGGCAGCGCTAATCATTCGTTATCAGGTTTTTCATCTGTCTCAAATGGCTGTTTGCTCGTCATGTCGGCGATTAACAACAACAACAGACACATTGGCAAGCACTCAAGGTGGAGTGTGTTCAATTAACCTAATGAAAACATCTGTATTAATGAGATATCTTTAGAGCACCTACACATCAGCATGTCTGCATGATGCTTAGCAACAGCACTGCAACCTCAAACACTCTCGACTCTTGTGGATCTGTAAATGGTCCTGCTCCTGTCATCACAGGCAACCCCCTCTGCAGATTGAAACCATTTTATGAAACGAGCTACAGGGACACGATAGAAGTAATCCAAGGGGAATGTTTAACCTTTCTCCACATCAGGAGGTAGTCTGCGCGAATAAGAGGGGTAACATCTTTTTGGTTTATGGCCAGTATTAAAAGGCCCTTTGTACTTGTTGACTGATAACACCTCCTGCGTCAGGCATCTAACTGCAACCAGAACTGCACTGTTTTTCCAGCTACATTTTATACATTTTGATACACCAATAAGGAGCTAAAAGTGTCAGCCATGGCTCAGTGGGCAGCACCCTCGCCTCCGAGTCAGAAGGTCGTGGGTTCAAGTCCCACTCCAGAGACTTGAGCACATAAAGCTAGGCTGACACTCTAGTGCAGTACTGAGGGAGTGCTGCACTGTCAGAGGTGCCGTCTTTTGGATGAGACGTTAAACCGAGGCCCCGTCTGCTCTCTCAGGTGGAGGTAAAAGATCCCATGGCGCTATTTCGAAGAAGAGCAGGTGAGTTCTCCCCGGTGTCCGGGCCAGTATTTATCCCTCAACCAACATCACTAAAACATTATCTGGTCAGTCTCACATTGCTGTTTGTGGGAGCTTGCTGTGCGCAAATTGGCTGCTGCATTTCCCACATTACAACAGTGACTACGCTTCAAAAAGTACTTCATTGGCTGTAAAGCGCTTTGAGGCGTCTGGTGGTGGTGAAAGGTGCTATATAAATGCAAGTCTTTCTTTCTAAGAAGGATCAATGGGATATGCACTCTTGCTGCACAGCTGAAATGATTTGATAGAATCAGAGAATGAAACAGCACAGATGGAAGCCATTCAGCCCATCCTGCCTGTGCTGGCAGAGGGTACGTGTTACATTTTACTTGAAAGATCAGACTCTATCCATTGAGCATGATAGAAACAAGCGTTGATCCCATTTCAACTGTGACTGGGATTCTCCTCGGGGAGCAGCATTCTCCCGATCGGCCACCGTTAACTGCGGTGGAAACTGCGTGCACCCGTCTAACCGAGGTTTCTGCACAAATGGCGTGGCCGAGCGGGAGAACCCGGGAGGAAATTTCCAGTGTGTGTCTTTCCATTTATGAGCGTGCGAAAATGATGGACAGGAAAAGAGCAGCTGGTCTATCGAGCCTGTTCCCACATTACACCGAGCACCATGATCCCCAATGCTCCCCATCCACCATCAGCTGGTCTATCGAGCCTGTTCCCAGGTTACACCGAGCACCATGATCCCCAATGCTCCCCATCCACCATCAGCTGGTCTATCGAGCCTGTTCCCACATTACACCGAGCACCATGATCCCCAATGCTCCCCAGCCACCATCAGCTGGTCTATCGAGCCTGTTCCCAGGTTACACCGAGCACCATGATCCCCAATGCTCCCCATCCACCATCAGCTGGTCTATCGAGCCTGTTCCCACATTACACCGAGCACCATGATCCCCAATGCTCCCCATCCACCATCAGCTGGTCTATCGAGCCTGTTCCCAGGTTACACCGAGCACCATGATCCCCAATGCTCCCCATCCACCATCAGCTGGTCTATCGAGCCTGTTCCCACATTACACCGAGCACCATGATCCCCAATGCTCCCCATCCACCATCAGCTGGTCTATCGAGCCTGTTCCCACGTTACACCGAGCACCATGATCCCCAACGCTCCCCATCCACCATCAGCTGGTCTATCGAGCCTGTTCCCAGGTTACACCGAGCACCATGATCCCCAATGCTCCCCATCCACCATCAGCTGGTCTATCGAGCCTGTTCCCAGGTTACACCGAGCACCATGATCCCCAACGCTCCCCATCCACCATCAGCTGGTCTATCGAGCCTGTTCCCAGGTTACACCGAGCACCATGATCCCCAATGCTCCCCATCCACCATCAGCTGGTCTATCGAGCCTGTTCCCAGGTTACACCGAGCACCATGATCCCCAACGCTCCCCATCCACCATCAGCTGGTCTATCGAGCCTGTTCCCAGGTTACACCGAGCACCATGATCCCCAACGCTCCCCATCCACCATCAGCTGGTCTATCGAGCCTGTTCCCAGGTTACACCGAGCACCATGATCCCCAACGCTCCCCATCCACCATCAGCTGGTCTATCGAGCCTGTTCCCAGGTTACACCGAGCACCATGATCCCCAATGCTCCCCATCCACCATCAGCTGGTCTATCGAGCCTGTTCCCAGGTTACACCGAGCACCATGATCCCCAACGCTCCCCATCCACCATCAGGTGCATATTCTCCTGGGAAAGCCAAAAAAAAGATAAAAAGAACCCCAGGTCAATTCAGGAGGAAGAGAAGTCCTGGGAAGCTCCTCTACAATCCCGAATTCAAGAAGCATTTGGATGAGCACTTGAAATGCCATAGCATACAAGGCTACGGACCAAATGCTGGAAAATGGGATTAAATTAGACAGGGCTTGATGGCCGGCGTGGACGCGATGGGCCGAAGGGCCTCTTTCTGTGCTGTATAACACTATGACTCTATGAATGGTGATTGAAATGAGTTCCAGGAGACCACAGAGCACATCATCCAACATTCCCTTCCCTTTTGTATACAATAATATCAACCAGAGTCAGGAATGGGTCCATCTTCCTTCTGAACCTGTGAAATGAATCTACTCTCGCTTCACCAGCCGGCAACTTGTTGCCATGGTCAATCACCCTCTGCCAAAAGAATGAATTGCCAACATCTACACTTACTCTTTCTTTACATAACTTATACGCTTGTCCCCTGGGTTTCCTTAACCTATCTAATCCATGTGGACACAGTCTAGTCCCTTCATTATTTTAAATACCCCAATCAAATCTCCCCAAAGACCCAGCTCGCTAAGCCTATCCTGGTAACCAAAGGATATTAAACTCGGCATCGAGTTAGTTGACCTCTTCTGCATCTTTTCCGAAGTCTCGACATGATCCGCCATGCGAGGGGACCAAAACTAGACACTGTGTTCTAGGTGAGGCCTAACCAAGGTCTTCTACAAGGACCTTGTGTTTTATATTGGAATGTCCTAGCAATACATCCTAATACTCTATTAGCTTCTGCTAGAGCTTCACAGCACTGATTGTGAACCTTCAGAGACTCTCGTGCTCAATGAAGCGAGGCCACAGCATTGGGATTTTAACAATGGAAACCATGGCTGCTGTTTGTTACATTTTCCTTCGTTTCCCCTCTTAAACCTCCCCCCCCACCAAACTTGTTTCCTTATTATGTGACTCTAGCCTATCCCCTCTCCTCACACATTCCCTGCCTCAGCTCATGGGCCCATCAAGATGAACGCATGTTCTCAGTGCGCCTGCTGTTCGGCGGGTGCAAAACTCAGTGGCCCAGAAATTCGGGTCCCAACGCGCGAGTACGCACGGGGTAGTCACGCGTGGACCCGATGGAAGTGCCGGTTTCTTGCATGCACGGGAAACCGGCACTTCCGATCCTCTGAACGAAGGGGTTCAGAGGTCGAACGCGTGCGCGCGGGAGTCTCCGCGTGCGCTTTGAACTTACATGTTTTTTTTGTTTTTTTTTTTAAAAACAGGTTTTTCCGTGAGGGTAAGTCTTTAGGTTTTAGAAATGTAAAAACCAGGCGTAAGGCCTGCATTTTAAAAGGTAAGTGGTCAATTAATTAAAATTAAAACATTTTTTCCACAGGTTTATTATTTTTAAATACTTTTAAAATAGATAAGGGAGAACCAGTGGATGTGGTGTATTTGGACTTTCAGAAGGCTTTCGTTAAGGTCCCACACAAGAGATTAGCATGCAAAATTAAGGCACATGGGATTGGGGGCAAGGTATTGACTTGGATAGAGAACTGGTTGGCGGACAGAAAACAAAGAGTTGGAATAAACGGGTCGTTTTCCGAGTGGCAGGCAGTGACTAGTGGGGTACCGTAAGGATCGGTCCTAGGACCCCAGCTGTTCACAATATATATTAATGATCTGGACGAGGGAATTGGATGTAATATCTCCAAATTTGCAGACGACACAAAGCTGGGCGGGAGGGTAAGCTGCGAGGAGGATGTCGGGAAACTCCAGTACGATTTGGACAGGTTGGGTGATTGGGCAGAAACATGGCAAATGCACTATAATGTGGATAAATGTGAGGTTATCCACTTTGGTGGCAAAAACAGGAAGGCAGATTATTATTTGAATGGCAATAGATTGGGAGAAGGGGAAGTGCAAAGAGACCTGGGTGTCCTTGTGTACCAGTCGCTGAAGGAAAGCATGCAGGTGCAGCAGGCGGTTAAGAAGGCAAATGGTATGTTGGCCTTCGTAGCAAGAGGGCTCGAGTACAGGAACAAGGATGTCTTGCTACAGTTGTACAGGGCCTTGGTGAGACCGCACCTTGAGTATTGTGTGCAGTTTTGGTCACCTTACCTGAGGAAGGACGTTCTTGCCATGGAGGGAGTGCAGCGAAGCTTCACCAGGCTGATACCTGGGATGGCAGGAATGACGTATGAGGAGAGATTGTGTCGATTGGGCTTATACTCACTGGAGTTTAGAAGATTGAGAGGGGATCTCATCGAAACCTATAAAATTCTGTCAGGTCTGGACAGACTAGATGCAGGAAGGATGTTTCTGATGGCCGGGGAGTCCAGAACCAGGGGTCATAGTCTAAGGATAAGGGGTAAGCCATTTAGGACTGAAATGAGGAGGAATTTCTTCACCCAGAGAGTGGTGAACCTGTGGATTTCTCTGCCAGAGGGCGGTGGAGGCCAGTTCATTAAATATATTCAAGAAAGAGTTGGATATATTTCTTGAGGCTAAAGGGATCAAGGGATATGGGGAGAAGGCAGGGACAGGGTACTGAATTTGGATGATCAGCCATGATCTCATTGAATGGCGGAGCAGGCTCGAGGGGCCGAATGGCCGACTCCTGCTCCTATCTTCTATGTTTCTATGTCTCTATGTAAGTTTATTTTTAGCCCCTTTTTTTATAAAATTATTTTTTCAAAAATTTAAATTATTGTTTAAAATAGTTATTTAATGTAATTTATAGTTTATTTAAAAAGTGTGATTTAAAAAAAAAATTATTTGAAGGTTTACTGTTATTTTGGGGCCTGTATATTCATAAGTTTAGACAGGTCTTCCTGTCAATCTTATGAATGGGCTTTTCCCTCCTCTGATTGGCTGCCCATGGCTCACGTAATCCCAGGGGACGCATCGCACTAACTACGCCCCTGGGACACGCAAGCACAGCGCGCCGGTAGCTGGGCCAGGCCCCGGAGCAGAATTCCACGGGGCCCTACAGCTCAACAGCCGGCGCGCAAGGTAAGTGCAGGTCGGGGGCATACACCTGCGGGAAGCCCCCAACCCGAATTTCTGGGCCAATATGAGGACTGCATCAGAAATGCCTGTAATTCCACCTCCCCTTCTCCAAACTCATAACAAAATGCAACAGATGCAACAGCACGTGGGCTAATTCACGTAGATTCCATTTTTCAAGTACACAAAGAATTCCTGACATCAGTCGTTGCCTCTCATCTCACAGGGGCCAGAGCCCCACCCCACCCAACCTTCATGAGGCAAAAGATTGAAGCATTTTCTCTCTTGAAGCTTTAAGTTTGATTCTTGGTTTTTTTGAAGTTATAACTGATAAAGGCACGTATAGGTAGCGAAGAGCATCACCACTAAAACTATTGATCAGTCCAGAGATTTCATGGATGCCTGCACCGTCAACAGGTGATCTTCAACATTCACACAACGGCCATCTTTTTATCTGCTGAGATTTGTGGGTAAATGATGGCACCGTAGACGCCTCGGTCCTGTGCAACAGTCAACTTTTTGAGACACTATTTAAGTGCAAGAGTTTTCTTGCTGTTTGGGAAAGGGGACGATGCCCTCACACAGTAACGATGAATTGGGTCTTCGGAATGATTTACTACAATTCTTGGCGGAATTAGGAAGTCTGGGCGCCCCAGCTGACTGGAAATAATGTGAGGCTCAGTTAATTCAGTCACATTAATGAAAATGTTCTGTTAGTCGAGTATCGCTCCCAGCTGTCACCTCTTCTGTTGGGTGCGGTGAGACTTTGAGTGGCATTGACACAAATGATCTTTGTCAAGTTTCATTCAAAATCACAATTACGGTGTGGTCACAGATGCAAAACCACGTCAGGCTAATTAACGCAAATTCCATTTCTCAAGCACACAAAGAACTCCTGACATCAGTCGCTGCCTCTCACCTCGCTGGGCCTCCAGAACCCCCCAACCTTATTGAGACAAAAGATTGAAGCACTTCATCTTGCTGCAGACACACTGTGCAGTGCATGACAACATCGTGTCTGCAGCGCACGTACAGTCTACTGGACTCAGCTGGCCTTTAACATTACAATCTCACCGATAACGGATGCCTGAAACCAGCCTTTGCCAAGTTGCTTTTAGCCATCTATAATGTGCATTGTCTGTTTGATTGAATAATTTTTTCTAATTCAATGCGGTCATGGAATTTAAACACCGCCTTTGGTGAACCCCGAACACACTGTTCCTTCCAGGAACAAAAAAAAACCACAATACAAAAAACTCAAGACTCAAACGTAAAGCGATTGAAGTCTCTGCAAAATTCTACCAGCAAAGACAGCACGCAACATCGGGTCAGTACATCGGATGCACATAGCACGCAGTGGGAAAATCACACCGCCATCTATATCACAGAAATCACAGAAACCCCAGTGCAGATAGAGGCCATTTCGGCCCATCGAGCCTGCACCGACACATATCCCACCCGATCCCCATAACCCCTACACCAACACATATCCCACCCTATCCCCGTAACCCCACGTATTTAATCCCCCTAACACTAAGGGTCAATTTATCATAGCCAATCAACCTAACCCGCACATCTTTGGACTGTGGGAGGAAACCGGAGCACCCGGAGGAAACCCACGCAAACACGGGGAGAATGTGCAAACTCCACACAGACAGTCACCCGAGGCCGGATTCGAACCCGGGTCCCTGGCGCTGTGAGGAAACAGTGCCAACCACTATATCTGGAGGGAAAGAATGTGTTTAGGAGGAGCATCTCTCCGACATGCTAATTGTAAGAACACTGGTTCCTTTGTCATCAGCAACTCAACTCAAGAGGAAGTGGGGCGGATTCTGGACTCGAGGCAGAGACTGCATCATACAGAAGGTAAGCAGCTTTACAGATAACACCTTGTTCATGTGATCTCCTGGGCTGGTTTTGATCGTTTGAGGGGGGGGGTCGGTGTGGTAAACCACTTTTATCGTTCACTATCGTTACTCTATAGTTATCACTGTTGTATTGTTATCACTGTTCTCACTGTTGTATCACTATACGAGGTCGCCTCTTGTCGCGCTGTTATACCTGGGCTGACCACCTCCGACTCCGCCCATGGCTCCACCTACCTGCCCAGGTATAAAGGTAGTCGACTGGCTGGTATTCCTCCTTGTTGGACCCGATCACCCACGAGGGTGGGCTCTGTTATTTAGTCAATAAAAACCTTTAGTTACGTTCCTAACTCGTCGCTTTTTATTGGGCGAATTGATAGGTATATCAGTCGGAGAGTGGGGAGCGGCGGTGGGAGGTGTCTAGTCATGATGATCCAGCCATCGTGGTGTGGGGCAGGCTTGATGGGCCAGCTGGTTGTTTTCTGCCTGCCAATTTTGTATGTTCTTATGTTCATATTCTCAGAGGCCCAACTTCGCTGCAGCGCTGGGCTGGTAATATCTTCAGCTCACAGCATGCAGAGCCATCCAAAGCCAGATGCTTCTCCGACAGAGAAGAAAAACGAGAGTCAATGAGAGAGATGCCACAATGCATCTATTGCCTGGTTACAGCGTGGCAGTGACGGGGCCTGGCACCGACGAGGCCTGGCACCGACGAGGCCTGGCAGTTGGCCATTCACCTAGATTGTTGTCCGAACTTTGCATGATGTTCCAAGCTCATAAAACAAAGAACAAAATACAAGGTTAGGATCAATAAAAGGCCATTCAACCAATCGGATTTGTTAAGCAGGTGGCTTCAGCTCAAGTTTGCCCTCGTGATTTCTGCCTTGGCACGTTCTTCACCACAGCCGGATGAGGCAGAGGATGTGTGGTGTGGAGGCCAGGCACTACACTTGGAGGGAGGGTGGGGTAAAGGCACTACACCGAGGGAGGGAGGGGTAAAGGCACTACACCGAGGGAGGGAGGGGTAAAGGCACTACACCGAGGGAGGGTGGGGTAAAGGCACTACACGGAGGGAGGGTGGGGTAAAGGTACTACACCGAGGGAGGGCGGGGTAAAGGCACTACACCTGGAGGGAGGGCGGGGTAAAGGCACTACACCTGGAGGGAGGGAGGGGTAAAGGCACTACACGGAGGGAGGGTGGGGTAAAGGCACTACACGGAGGGAGGGTGGGGTAAAGGCACTACACCTGGAGGGAGGGCGGGGTAAAGGCACTACACCTGGAGGGAGGGAGGGGTAAAGGCACTACACGGAGGGAGGGTGGGGTAAAGGCACTACACCGAGGGAGGGTGGGGTAAAGGCACTACACGGAGGGAGGGTGGGGTAAAGGCACTACACCGAGGGAGGGTGGGGTAAAGGCACTACACCTGGAGGGAGGGAGGGGTAAAGGCACTACACCTGGAGGGAGGGAGGGGTAAAGGCACTACACGGAGGGAGGGTGGGGTAAAGGCACTACACGGAGGGAGGGTGGGGTAAAGGCACTACACGGAGGGAGGGTGGGGTAAAGGCACTGCAGGAAGGGAGGGTGGGGTAAAGGCACTACACCTGGAGGGAGGGTGGGGTAAAGGCACTACACGGAGGGAGGGTGGGGTAAAGGCACTACACCGAGGGAGGGAGGGGTAAAGGCACTACACGGAGGGAGGGTGGGGTAAAGGCACTACACGGAGGGAGGGTGGGGTAAAGGCACTGCAGGAAGGGAGGGTGGGGTAAAGGTACTACACCGAGGGAGGGTGGGGTAAAGGCACTACACGGAGGGAGGGTGGGGTAAAGGCACTACACCGAGGGAGGGTGGGGTAAAGGCACTACACGGAGGGAGGGTGGGGTAAAGGCACTACACCGAGGGAGGGTGGGGTAAAGGCACTACACGGAGGGAGGGTGGGGTAAAGGCACTACACCGAGGGAGGGTGGGGTAAAGGCACTACACCGAGGGAGGGCGGGGTAAAGGCACTACACGGAGGGAGGGAGGGGTAAAGGCACTACACCAAGGGAGGGTGGGGTAAAGGCACTACACGGAGGGAGGGAGGGGTAAAGGCACTACACCGAGGGAGGGTGGGGTAAAGGCACTACACCGAGGGAGGGTGGGGTAAAGGCACTGCAGGAAGGGAGGGTGGGGTAAAGGTACTACACCGAGGGAGGGTGGGGTAAAGGCACTGCACCGAGGGAGGGTGGGGTAAAGGCACTGCACCGAGGGAGGGTGGGGTAAAGGCACTGCACCGAGGGAGGGTGGGGTAAAGGCACTGCACCGAGGGAGGGTGGGGTAAAGGCACTACACCGAGGGAGGGTGGGGTAAAGGCACTGCAGGAAGGGAGGGTGGGGTAAAGGTACTACACCGAGGGAGGGTGGGGTAAAGGCACTGCACCGAGGGAGGGTGGGGTAAAGGCACTGCACCGAGGGAGGGTGGGGTAAAGGCACTACACGGAGGGAGGGTGGGGTAAAGGCACTGCAGGAAGGGAGGGTGGGGTAAAGGCACTACACCGAGGGAGGGAGGGGTAAAGGCACTGCACCGAGGGAGGGTGGGGTAAAGGCACTACACCGAGGGAGGGTGGGGTAAAGGCACTGCACCGAGGGAGGGTGGGGTAAAGGCACTACACCGAGGGAGGGTGGGGTAAAGGCACTGCACCGAGGGAGGGTGGGGTAAAGGCACTGCACCGAGGGAGGGTGGGGTAAAGGCACTGCACCGAGGGAGGGTGGGGTAAAGGCACTACACCGAGGGAGGGTGGGGTAAAGGCACTACACCGAGGGAGGGTGGGGTAAAGGCACTACACCGAGGGAGGGTGGGGTAAAGGCACTACACCGAGGGAGGGTGGGGTAAAGGCACTGCACCGAGGGAGGGTGGGGTAAAGGCACTGCACCGAGGGAGGGTGGGGTAAAGGCACTGCACCGAGGGAGGGTGGGGTAAAGGCACTACACGGAGGGAGGGTGGGGTAAAGGCACTGCAGGAAGGGAGGGTGGGGTAAAGGCACTACACCGAGGGAGGGTGGGGTAAAGGCACTACACCGAGGGAGGGCGGGGTAAAGGCACTACACCGAGGGAGGGAGGGGTAAAGGCACTGCACCAAGGGAGGGCGGGGTAAAGGCACTGCAGGAAGGGAGGGTGGGGTAAAGGCACTACACGGAGGGAGGGAGGGGTAAAGGCACTACACCGAGGGAGGGTGGGGTAAAGGCACTACACCGAGGGAGGGTGGGGTAAAGGCACTACACCGAGGGAGGGTGGGGTAAAGGCACTACACCGAGGGAGGGTGGGGTAAAGGCACTGCACCGAGGGAGGGTGGGGTAAAGGCACTGCACCGAGGGAGGGTGGGGTAAAGGCACTACACCGAGGGAGGGGTAAAGGCACTACACCGAGGGAGGGAGGGGTAAAGGCACTACACGGAGGGAGGGTGGGGTAAAGGCACTACACCGAGGGAGGGTGGGGTAAAGGCACTACAGGAAGGGAGGGTGGGGTAAAGGCACTACACGGAGGGAGGGTGGGGTAAAGGTACTACAGGAAGGGAGGGTGGGGTAAAGGCACTACACCGAGGGAGGGAGGGGTAAAGGCACTACACCGAGGGAGGGTGGGGTAAAGGCACTACACCGAGGGAGGGAGGGGTAAAGGCACTACAGGAAGGGAGGGTGGGGTAAAGGCACTACACGGAGGGAGGGAGGGGTAAAGGCACTACACGGAGGGAGGGTGGGGTAAAGGCACTACACGGAGGGAGGGTGGGGTAAAGGCACTGCACCGAGGGAGGGTGGGGTAAAGGCACTACACCGAGGGAGGGAGGGGTAAAGGCACTGCACCGAGGGAGGGTGGGGTAAAGGCACTACACCGAGGGAGGGTGGGGTAAAGGCACTACACCGAGGGAGGGAGGGGTAAAGGCACTACACGGAGGGAGGGTGGGGTAAAGGCACTACACGGAGGGAGGGTGGGGTAAAGGCACTGCACCGAGGGAGGGTGGGGTAAAGGCACTACACCGAGGGAGGGTGGGGTAAAGGCACTACACGGAGGGAGGGTGGGGTAAAGGTACTACACCGAGGGAGGGTGGGGTAAAGGCACTACACGGAGGGAGGGTGGGGTAAAGGCACTACACGGAGGGAGGGTGGGGTAAAGGCACTACACGGAGGGAGGGTGGGGTAAAGGCACTACACGGAGGGAGGGTGGGGTAAAGGCACTACACGGAGGGAGGGTGGGGTAAAGGCACTACACGGAGGGAGGGTGGGGTAAAGGCACTACACGGAGGGAGGGTGGGGTAAAGGCACTACACGGAGGGAGGGTGGGGTAAAGGCACTACACGGAGGGAGGGTGGGGTAAAGGCACTACACCGAGGGAGGGTGGGGTAAAGGCACTACACGGAGGGAGGGTGGGGTAAAGGCACTACACGGAGGGAGGGTGGGGTAAAGGCACTACACGGAGGGAGGGTGGGGTAAAGGCACTACACGGAGGGAGGGTGGGGTAAAGGCACTACACGGAGGGAGGGTGGGGTAAAGGCACTACACCGAGGGAGGGTGGGGTAAAGGCACTACACCGAGGGAGGGTGGGGTAAAGGCACTACAGGAAGGGAGGGTGGGGTAAAGGCACTACACCGAGGGAGGGTGGGGTAAAGGCACTACACCGAGGGAGGGTGGGGTAAAGGCACTACACGGAGGGAGGGTGGGGTAAAGGCACTACACGGAGGGAGGGTGGGGTAAAGGCACTACACGGAGGGAGGGCGGGGTAAAGGCACTACAGGAAGGGAGGGCGGGGTAAAGGCACTACACGGAGGGAGGGTGGGGTAAAGGCACTACACGGAGGGAGGGTGGGGTAAAGGTACTACACCTGGAGGGAGGGAGGGTGGGGTAAAGGTACTACACCTGGAGGGAGGGAGGGTGGGGTAAAGGCACTACACCGAGGGAGGGTGGGGTAAAGGCACTACACGGAGGGAGGGTGGGGTAAAGGCACTACACGGAGGGAGGGTGGGGTAAAGGTACTACACCTGGAGGGAGGGAGGGTGGGGTAAAGGCACTACACCGAGGGAGGGTGGGGTAAAGGCACTACACGGAGGGAGGGTGGGGTAAAGGTACTACAGGAAGGGAGGGTGGGGTAAAGGTACTACACCTGGAGGGAGGGAGGGTGGGGTAAAGGCACTAAAGCTGGAGGGAGGGTGGGGTACACCATTGAGCAGGCTGTAGAGAGACAGCGGAGGAGGCCTTGAAGCAGGCTGGCTGTTTACCTTCTCGGCTGGAGAGAGCACATTGCAAATATCTTTGTTGAGCAAAAGTCTCAGAGTTGGTTGTGTGTGCCACCCCATTGTTACTGCGACACGCGTTTGCACACACCACCAATTAAAAACTCCACCTCCCCTTTAAGAGGCGACATTAAGAAGTGCCAGATTTCCCACCCTCCTAAATGGCCAGCTGCCTAGAAGCGGTGCCACTGGCAGCTCACGACTCAAATTTAAATTGGGGCCTCCCACCGTCATTGGGCTGTACCCACCGCCTGCCCAAGATACGCTCCACACCAAAATCAAGCCTCATTAAGTGTGGTAGGGTGGCCTTTGCACCAGCCCGACTGACCCAGGCGACGTTTCCGGCACCAGCCTTAGTTATGTTTTTTGTGGGCGGCTCCTGGTGGGTTGCCCACCTGTGTTTGGGCGCTCACCATTTAGGCAGGTGAGAAATGGCCACCGCTGCAGGTGATGGAGACCGGCAGCAGCTTCAACGGGCGGGCGGCCTTGAAGAGGAAAAGAATTGCAGTGGATGATGTGGTAAAATTTATCACTGCAGGACGGTGTTCCCATGACAATAGAGTCATAACAGCACAGGAGGCCGCCATTCGGCCCATCGAGTCCATGCCGGCTCTCTCTAGAGCAATCCAGTCAATCCCATTCCCCCGCTCTGTCCCCGTAGCCCTGCAAGTTTATTTCCCTCAATGGAGGTAACATGAAATGAGGGGTGAAATTAGTCTCGGATGGTAGCGTAAAATGGGCATTAGTGAATCAGCAGGCCGCTTTATAAAGCAGGGGATTTCGAGCGGTGGGAACAGCTACGGTCCAGTTATGTGCTACCGTCCAAGGGCCATGTCTCCACCATGATTCTCGTTTCATTTCAACACACATGGGTGGGCGCTTCCGGCACAATGAAATCTGAAGATCCTGACAAATGTGGGGCTCCTGCAGAAAGGGTTCCCCGTCCAATGTTATGCCTCCACTTACCCGAGTCCAGTCTGGGAACGCTCCGCGCATGCCAAGAAGATGGACCCAGTCCTCAACGCAGCCTGCAGAGCTATTTCTGACTGCCTGAAACCTACAAAGGTGAAAGATCTTTGCCTGCTGGCTGGTATCGCCCCACCTTTCATAAGAAGGTGAGTTTCCTCAAGAGTGGAAAGGTCAAAGCAGACAAGTGATCCCCCTCATCCACTTTTTCAACACAAGCCAGCAACTAAGGGGCTCAAGTTCAGGAGCAGTTTCCTACATGCTGTCCAGCCCTTGGATAGTAACCTCCACAGCTGTAGACTAGATGCTTGGTCAAAGGGTCTGCAGACAAAGCCACACAAGCTATCATTTGATTCAGAGGAATCTCTTCCAACAGGAGCCAGTGAGATTTGGCCGACTTGGTTGTGTCTCAACCGCCTCAGGACTGGTGTCAGCTGCTGCCGAGCCCTCAGGCAGAAGTGGGGATACAGCCAAACCGATACTACTGACTGTGACTGCGGAGAGGCATCTCAAACAATGGAGCATCTCCTAGAACACCCGCTACTGCCAGAGCCATGCAGACCCAAAGATCTGAGGGACTGCAACTCTTGATTCAGAGCCTGCGTGGAACAGTGACAAGGGAAGGTGCTGCGACATGACATGATGACCCAAGTAACAGTGAAAAGCAGCATAACCTGGGAAGAAACTCGTGCCCATTTATCAGGAGAAAAGTTTGTCAACACAGGAGGCAAACAAACCCAGCCAGCAGAGTGTGTGCGTGCTGCCAAAAGAGAAAGGCTTTGCCAGCTCAAGCATCTCTCGGGAAATCCCTGAACTTTCAATAGCTCCAGCAGATGACTCTCAGGTGGCAGACCAGCGATCTTGTAAGCATTTCTATTTAAGGTGATACAATCCTTGTAACACAATCTTTGTCTCTGCTCCATGGGATAATGCTAAGATGGGCCACGCAGATGGGAATTACTGCTCGCTCAGTTATTCCAAGTACAATCATCAAACTGAACTGTGTGTCGATCTGATCTCATATTTTGCAGCATATATTTGTCCACATCTGGATGGCTTTTTTTTAGTAAATTGTTTTGCGCTTATCAAGGTGAGGAGTGTGTTGCAAAATGAAACAGGTGTCTATTTTGGGCATCCATGTCAGAATCAAGCTCGTCCAGGTCAGCTTTGGTACGACTCGGACCCAGAGTTTTACACTGGTACAACTTCCAACTTTACAAGAGCATTCCCTCGTGCACCGCTGAGACATTTTGAAGTCCCATGATGTACGAGTAAGACTGCCAAATAGCATCAAATCAGAGGTAGTTTGGTCTTGTGGGACCATGTCCACTCAGATCTGGTTGAAATAGCCCAAACTCATTTCACCTTGGACCCTAGTGCCAGGCGGCCGAGAAGACGTTCATCTAATTTGCCTGGGCTGAATTTCACCCAAGGTTTCCGAGGTGAAAGGGCAGCGGCGATCCACTTTCTCCCCCCTCTCCTGCCACTAATCTGGAACATCTCTTTAATTTCTTGTAAACTGAATACACAGCAACTGGAGTAGTGAGATTGATGCAAATGGAGCGCAGCCTGGAAATTAATTTAAAGACTGCAATGTGATCCAAGAATTCAACAACAATAACTTGTATTTATATAGCACCTCTAACGTAGTAAAACATTCCAAGGCGCTTCACAGGAGTGTTATCAGAAAAACCGTGTCACTGAGTCACACAAGATGACCAAAAGCTTGGTCAGAGAGGTGGGTTTTAAGGAGCATCTTAAAAGGAGGAGAGAGGTAGCGAGGTGGAGAGGTTTAGGGAGGGAATTCCAGAGCTTAGGGCCCAGGCAACAGAAGGCACGGCCACTGATGGTGGAGCGATTATAATCAGGGATGCTCAAGAGGCCAGAATTGGAGGAGCGGAGATATCTCGGGGGGGGGGTTGTGGGGCTGGAGGAGATTACAGAGATAGGGAGGGACGAGGCCATGGAGGGATTTGAAAACAAGGATGAAAATTCAGACAGTTAATACATGTAATGACGAACCCCTGGGAGTGATTACAACACGGCAATCTGAATTCTTGGATGATACAAGCTTTGAGCACGAGGCTGAAGTCCCAGACCATCTTCTGAAGCCAGAGATTAGATTACAGTCAGTTATTCCTTTCGGGTCTCTTGTTCTTTAAAATGTTTAGCTTGGGAGGAGTCCTCAGTTTTTGTGCTGACCGTGGCTGGCATGACTGATGCCAAGAGCACAAAGTCCTACTTTGTTCAATTTGATGGAATCGACAATGAAAGATCAACGACGCCAATGTCGTGATTGTAATTTTAACAAACATCTGATTTCCTGGAAAATCAAATGACTTGCGTACATCAGGAGCAATTGTGCTTGGCATGGAGACAGTCATTTCCGCACCTCCTGTCAGTGCAGTAAAAAGGATGCATTTGTTTAAATTATGACTATGGAGCCAAACAATAAACCAGACGCACTAGAAGTGGCAACGCGGTCCCAGTTCGCCTCTGCTCTACGCAGTTTGACCCCATGCTGTTGCTGCAGGCAATGTAAACTTGGGCCACATACCCGATTGATGGCCAAGGTTTCAATAAGATGCCACTGAAAGTGATAAAAAGCAATCAAAGCAAAAAAATACATCAATAAGAAAATACTGCTTTTTGCTGCTTTGTCACTCGGTGAAAGAAGATATAGTGCACCGCACTGGAAAGCATAAGGCATTAAGAGCCATATTATGTTCACTACAATGATTTTATCCTCTGCTGAAGTCCAATTAATCCAGTCTTCAAATTGGGCATGGATATCTGAATGGACTCCTGAAATTAGCGCCTTATGATCAATGCTCAACCCTAAAGGCCTGATTTTAGCCCAGCGAGCGCACAGTGGGCGGGGCTTTAAAACGGCCGGGGTCATTTCACAACGGTTAAGGACAGATTGTTTCACTCATGGGGCGAGACATTTCCCCCCCCCCCCCCACAGTTGGGAACCAAGCTAACACATGGGGAAAGTAGCTGGGAAACTAAGCGGAAGAGCGGGAACTTTCAACAAGGCTCGGTCCTTTTCTTTCCCCCCAGTATTGCGGTCATCAAATGCTCGACAAAGCTTTAATGCCTTGTTTAACTGGAGAAAGAGCGCTCTGGCTTCTGAATTCATTGCAGGGTAAATGCTATGCAGCAGGGGGACTGGATGAAGAAAGCTATCCCCACATCAGAGATCATTCCCGGTGTGCTCGCACCCACCGCCGGGTTTTAGACAATGTAGAGGCTGCTAACTGTAGGAAGGTGGGGGCCTGATTAATATTTAGAAGTCAAGGTCCAATGATGTAATTTGGACCTCGACATGATTTTAACCGACACTCACTGCCGGGCCCGTCGGTGAAACCAGAAGCCCTAGTAAATTGAAATGTTTGATTATTGTACCGTTTCCTTGCGGGCCAGGAGGAGCACGAGCGCTTCTCTGGGCCTCAAGGCACCTTGCACCTCCCCCGCCCAGAGCTACCCTTTCCCTCCCACCTCCCCCCATAGCTGTTCCTTCGGGTCCCCGCCGGTGGCCTCTCGTAAGCTGAAAATCCTGCTCCCACCCACCAGTCACCTCGTCATTCCTAGCAGGTTCAGCAGGAGTCCTGCTTCCGACGTGGTAATAAGGTCCAGGAGTTTTAACGTCCCGGGCTTCCCACCATTATGGGCACTTCCCGTCTACGCCAGTCCACACACTAATGCCCCGAGTTCATAAGCGAGGCTCAAATCTTACCCACCTGAAGTAGCTGTGAAGAGAAGAGGAGCAATAAATATACATCATTCTGCGCCTCGAGTGGAACTGCGCATCCTGCAAAAATTAATTTCTAGTTTTATTTGCTCGTCCTTCAGTCACAAGGTAACCTCTTTTTCAAAAGGTACAAAAATGTCTGGACACAAATTTCTGTAAATAATTAAGTTTTACAGTGTTGTTTCACAATGGTTAAGAACAGACGGTTTCACTCAGGGCTGGAAATTTTTTCCCAGTTAGTAATCCAGTCTAAACTGCATTGGGAAAGGTAGCTGGGAAACCAAGTGGAAGAGCAGGGACTTTCAAAAAGGCTTGGTCCTTTTTTTTTCCCAGAATTGCCATCATCAAACGCTCGACAAAGCTCACATCTGCCCAGCGATGGACCATTAACGGCCTGTGTAACTGAACTCAGTACAGGGCAAATGCTATGCAGCAGGGGGACTGGATGAAGAAAGCTATCCTCACATCAGAGATCATTTCTACAGCACTGCCAAAATGCAGCCAGGCTGTCAGTCCTCTTCAACACCTACACGACAAGAGTTACCATCATTTGAGCTGGGTCTTCACATTTACTCTACTCACTGAGCAAAACTGAGTCAAAACTGGCTCAAAGGGAAAACTCTTCAGTGACTGGAGCCACACCTGGGACAAAAGGAAGATGGTTGTAGTTGCCAGCTTTCACATCCCAGGACATCGCTGCAGGAGTTCCTCCAGGAAACATCCTTGGCCCAACCATCTTGAGCTGCTTCATCAATTACTTTCCCTCCATCAGAAGATCAGGAGTGGGCTGATAGCTAACAATTTCAGAGTGTCCAGCTCCATTCACAACTCCTCTAACAATGATGCCGCCCACAGCAGGATTTGATTAACATACAGTTACAGCTGAACCCATCCTGCAATCTCCTTAAAGAACCGAAGCACAGGGAGAAAAATCTCCTCTTAAATTTTCAGCAACTACTTCTGCTCCAACAATCTTTTACAGCGGTGCCACCACTGGCAAAATGATGCTGGGGTCACAGGAAGCTCCCTGCTTTTGTGGCATTATCAGCTCATGTTTCCTTTCCAGCCCAGCGTGACCTCTTGTTTGTGATCTGTACTTAGCAAATTTCAAGATTGCTCCCTCAATTCCTGTGACACTAAAACAGTGAGCAAGACTGTGAAGACTGCAGGAGGACATGGGAAGCCTCGTAGGGTGAGCAGGCAATGTTTCTAAAATGATTGATTTGTACAAAAGATTTGCATTTTCTCCGAGAAACACAGAGATCATTTTGAAACAGCCCTTTACAGAAATCAGGAAAGAGGGACAAGACGACAAAACGCACTGAATTCACCTCACAAGTAACTAGGATTTTGTTTTCAAACCTAAACACCATCATAGTTTCTTAGAAGTTCTTAAATTATGAACAGATGAATGTTTCATATTGAACTTAAAACATTTGCTCAACTTTTGTGCTTTAGATCTCAACCGTGGCTCAGCGGGCAGCACTCTCGCCTCCGAGTCAGAAGGTTCAAGTCCCACTCCAGAGACTTGAGCACAAAATCTAGGCTGACACTCCAGTGCAGTGCTGAGGGAGCGCTGCACTGTCAGAGGTGCTGTCTTTTGGATGAGACGTTAAACCGAGGCTCCGTCTGCTCTCTCTCAGGTGGATGTAAAAGATCCCATGGCACTATTTTGAAGAAGAGCAGAGGAGTTTTCTCCGGTGTCCTGGTCAATAGTTATCCCTCAATCAACATCACTAAAACAGATTATCTGGTTATTATCACATTGCTGTTTGTGGGAGCTTGCTGTGCGCAAATTGGCTGCTGCATTTCCTACATTAAAACAGTGACTACACTTCAAAAAGTACTTCATTGTGAAGCGCTTTGGGATGTCCTGAGATTGTGAAAGGCACTATAGAAATGCAAGTCCTTTCTCTCAGTTGTAAATAAATGTATTACTTGTTGTAGTCCTTAATACCCAATCTGTGTTTAAGTTCAACAACAACAACTTGTATTTATATAGCGCCTTTAACGTAGTAAAATGTCCCAGGGCGCTTCACAGGAGTATCAGAAGACAAAACATTTGACACTGAGCCACATAAGGAGAAATTAGGGAAGGTGACCAAAAGCTTGGTCAAAGAGGTAGATTTTAAGAAGCGTCTAAAAGGAGGAAAGGGAGGTAGTGAGGCGGAGAGGTTTAGGCAGGGAATTCCAGAGCTTGGGGCCGAGGCAATAGAAAGCACGGCCACCAATGGTTGAGCGACTATAATCAGGGATGCTCAAAAGGGCAGAATTAGAGGAGCGCAGATATCTCGGGGGGTTGTGGGGCTGGGGGAGATTACAGAGATAGGGAGGGGCGAGGCCATGGGGGGATTTGAAAACAAGGATGAGAATTTTAAAATTGAGGCGTTGCTTAACCGGGAGCCAATGTAGGTCAGCGAGCACAGGGGGTGATGGGTGAACGGGACTTGGTGTGAGTTAGGACATGGGCAGCCGAGTATGAGATGACCTCAAGTTTACGTAGGTTAGAATGTGGGAGGCCAGCCAGGAGTGCATTGGAATAGTCAAGTCTAGAGGTAACAAAGGCATGGATGAGGGTTTCAGCAGTGGATGAGCTGAGGCAAGGGCGGAGACGGGCAATGTTATGGAGGTGGAAATAGGCGGTCTTAGTTATGCTGCGGATACGTGGTCAGAAGCTCATTTCAGGGTCAAATATGACACCAAGGTTGCGAACAGTGTGGTTCAGCCTCAGACAGATGTTAGGGAGAGGGATGGAGTCAGTGGCTCAGGAACGGAGTTCGTGGCGGGGACCATAACAATGGCTTCGGTCTGCCCAATACTTAATTGGAGAAAATTTTTGCTCATCCAGAATTGGATGTCAGACAAGCAGTCTGACAATTTAGAGACCGTGGAGGGGGTCGAGAGAAGAGGTGGTGAGGTAGAGCCGGGTGTCATCAGCGTACATGTGGAAACTGACGCTGTGTTTTCGGATGATTTCGCCAAGGGGCAGCATCAAGATGAGAAATAGGAGGGGCCAAGGATTGATCCTTGGGGGACACCAGAGGTAACGATGCGGGAGCGAGAAGAGAAGCCACTGCAGGTGATTCTCTGGCTACGATTAGATAGATAAGATTCAAATTCCTGAGACATTGGAACCAGTTCTGGGGGAGGTGGGACCAGTACAAAGTGGACGGTTTGCACCTGGGCCGGACCGGGACCGATGTCCTAGGGGGAGTGTTTCTAGTGCTGTTGGGGAGGGTTTAAACTAAAATGGCAGGGGGTTGGGAACCTGTGCAGGGAGACAGAGGAAAGGAAAGCAAGGATAGAAACAAAAGACAGGAAGGAGAAAAGCAAAAGCGGAAAGCAGAGAAATCGAGGGTGTAAATCAAACAGGGCCACAGTAAATAATAATCCTAAAAGGACTGAGAGTGTTAAAAAAACAAGCCTGAAGGCTTTGTGTTTTAATGCGAGGAGCATTCGTAATAAGGTGGATGAATTAGCTGCGCAAATAGAGGTAAACAAATATGATATAATTGGGATTACGGAGACATGGCTCCAGAGTGACCAAGACTGGGAATTTAACATCCAGGGGTATTCAATATTCAGGAAGGACAGGAAAAAAGGAAAAGGAGGTGGGGTAGCATTGCTGGTTAAAGAGAAGATTAACACAATAGTAAGGAAGGATATTAGCTCTGATGATGTGGAATGTGTATGGGCAGAGCTGAGAAATACCAAAGGGCAGAAAACGTTAGTGGGAGTGGTATATAGACCTCCAAACAGTAATGCGGAGGTCGGGAATGGCATTAAACGGGAAATTAGAGAAGCGTGCAATAAAGGCACAGCAGTTATCATGGGTGACTTTAATCTACATACAGATTGGGCTAACCAAATTAGTAACAATACTGTGGAGGAGGAATTCCTAGAGTGTATACGGGATGGTTTCCTGGACCAATATGTCAAGGAACCAACCAGAGATCAGGCCATCTTAGACTGGGTATTATGTAATGAGAAAGGATTAATTAGCAATCTTGTTGTGTGAGGCCCCTTGGGGAGGAGTGATCATAATATGATAGAATTCTTCATTAAAATGGAGAGTGAAGTAGTTGACTCAGAGACTAGGGTCCTCAATTTAAATAAAGGAAACTACAATGGTATGCGGCACAAGTTGGCTAGGATGGATTGGGGAACGTTACTTAAAGGGTTGACGGTGGATAGGCAATGGCAAACATTTAAAGATCGCATGGATGAACTACAGAATTTGTTCATCCCTGTTTGGCATAAAAATAAAACAAAAAAGGTGACTCAACCATGGCTAACAAGGGAAATTAGGGATAGCATAAGATCCAAGGAGAGGACATATACTTTGGCCAGAAAAAACAGCAAACCTGAGGATTGGGAGCAGTTTAGGATTCAGCAAAGGAAGACAAAGGGATTAATTATGAGGGGGGAAATAGATTATGAGAGTAAACTTGCAGGGAACATAAAAACTGACTGTAAAAGCTTCTATAGATATGTGAAGAGAAAAAGATTAGTGAAGTCAAGCGTAGGTCCCTTGCAGTCAGAATCAGGGGAATTTATAATGGGGGACAAAGAAATGGCAGACCAATTAAATACATACTTTGGTTCTGTCTTCACAAAGGAGGACACAAATAACCTCCCAGAGATGTCAGGGAACATAGGGTCTAATGAGAGGGAGGAACTGAACGAAATCAGTATTTGTAGGGAAATGGTGTTAGGGAAATTGACGGGATTGAAGGCCGATAAATCCCCAGGGCCTGATAATCTACATCCTAGGGTACTTAAGGAAGTGGCCCTAGAAATAGTAGATGCATTGCTGGTCATCTTCCAAAAACCTATAGACTCTGGAACAGTTCCCATGAATTGGAGGATAGCTAATGTAACCCCACTATTTAAAAAGGGTGGCAGAGAAAAAACAGGGAATTATAGACCGGTAAGCCTGACATCGGTAGTGGGGAAAATGCTATGGTCCATTATAAAAGATGTAATAGCAGAGCACTTGGAAAACAGTGACAGGATCGGACAAAGTCAACATGGATTTACAAAATGTAAATCATGCTCGACTAATGTACTGGAATTTTTTGAGGATGTAACTGGTAGAATAGGTAAGGGAGAACCAGTGGATGTGGTGTATTTGGATTTTCAGAAGGCTTTCGATAAGGTCCCTCATAAGAAATTAGCGTGTAAATTTAAAGCACATGGGATTGGGGGTAAGGTACTGTCTTGGATAGAGAACTGGTTGGCAGACAGGAAGCAAAGAGTTGGAATAAACGGCTCTTTTTCCAAGTAGCAGGCAGTGACTAGTGGGGTACCGCAGGGATCGGTGCTAGGACCCCAGCTATTCACAATATACTGTATATTAATGATCTAGACGAGTGAAAGAGATGTAATTATCTCCAAGTTTGCGGACGACACAAAGCTGGGTGGGTGTGTGTGCTGTGAGGAGGATGCAGAGAAACTCCAGTATGATTTGGACAGGTTGGGTGATTGGGCAGATGCAGTATAATGTGGATAAATGCGAGGTTATCCACTTTCGTGGCAAAAACAGGAAGACAGATTATCTGAATGGCAATAGATTGGGAAAAGGGGAAGTGCAACGAGACCTGGGTGTCCTTGTGCACCAGTCGCTGAAGGTAAGCATGCAGATGCAGCAGGCGGTTAAGAAGGCAAATGGTATGTTGGCCTTCATAGCGAGAGGATTCGAGTACAGGAGCAAGGGCGTCTTGCTACAGTTGTACAGGGCCTAGGTGAGACCACACCTTGAGTATTGTGTGCAGTTTTGGTCGCCTTATCTGAGGAAGGATGTTCTTGCCATGGAGGGAGTGCAGCGAAGATTCACCAGACTGATACCTGGGATGGCAGGAATGATATATAGAGAGAGATTGGGTCGATTGGGTTTATATTCGCTAGCGTTCAGAAAAATGAGAGGGGATTTCATTGAAACTTATAAAATTCTAACAGGACTAGACAGACTAGATGCAGGAAGGATGTTCCCGATGGTGGGGGAGTCCAGACCATGGGTCACAGTCTAAGGATAAGGGGTAAGCCATTTAGGACTGAGATGAGGAGGAATTTCTTCACCCAGAGAGTGGTGAATCTGTGGAATTCTCTACCACAGAAAGCAGTTGAGGCCAATTCATTAAATATATTCAAGAAGGAGTTAGATATATTTCTTAAGGCTAAAGGGATCAAGGGATATGGGGAGAAAGCAGGGTCAGGATACTGAATTTGGATGATCAGCCATTATCTCCTTAAATGGCGAACAGGCTCGAGGGGCCGAATGGCCTACTCTTGCTCCAATCTTCTATGTTCCTATGCTTCTATGATGGAGTGGTCAACCGTGTCAAAGGCTACAGACTGGTCGAAAAGGATGAGGAGGAATATTTTACCTTTGTCACAGTCACAAAGGATGTCATTTGCGTCTTTGATGAGGGCCGTTTCAGTACTGTGGCAGGGGCGGAAACCTGATTGGTGGGATTCAAGCATGGAGTTGCGGGAAAGATGGGCACGGATTTGGGAGGTGACAAACGTTCAAGAACTTGAGAGGAAAGGGAGGTTTGAAATGGGGCGATAGTTTGCAAGGACACAGGGGGTCAAGGGTTGGTTTTTGAGGAGAGGGTAATGACGGCGGGAGAGGGGGACAGTACTTGAGGAGAACCCTTAACAATGTCAGCTAACATTGGAGCCAGAAAAGGAAGTTGGGTGGTCAGCAGTTTCTACCACTTCAACGTCGAACTGGCAGCATTGTGCAAGACTACGTTTAGTCCAATATATATTTTACTGCAAGTCGGACAGCTGTTAATCCTTGGGATACGTATCTCTGCCAGGACAGGGGTCAGAAGAGATACAGCTTCTGGGATTTGGGGGCAAGGTCCATTTAAGGAACCTGCTGTTAAATTGAGAACAAAGATTGCTCTATTAAACTCCAACACCTCTTGGAAAAGGTGCAGCACTTTAATATATACACATATTTCAGTTGAGAATCTAGCAGCACAGCAACATATTACAGCAGAGCAAAAGGCCCTGGAATTGTGCCGTCAATCCCCGCTGAGTGGGATTTCATCAAGTCAAGGTGTTGAGCGGATGCCAGGTGCTTCCCTGTGGGGGAGAGAGGGTGGGAGAATGGGAAAACAATCCTGTGGATAGCACAAGAATGCCAAAGGCCTGCAAATGTGCCATCTGCTCACGTTGAGGAACGGAAGTAGGTGCAACAGAATCTACAATAGGGATTACAAATAATTTCAACGGTGGGAAGCTATTAAAAATGACATTTCAACATAAATATATATTTGGAGTTTTATCAGACCAAACAATGGTCCAAAAGATAGGAAGGAGAAAAACAAAAGTGGCAGTCAGAGAAATCAACGGTTTAAATCAAACGTGGCCACAGTAAATAATACTTCTAATAGGTCTAAGAGCGTTAAAAAAAACAAGCCTGAAGGCTTTGTGTCTTAATGCGAGGAGCATTTGTAATAAGTTGGGGGGGGGGGGGCATGGTGGCTAGCACTGTTGCTTCACAGCGCCAGGGACCCGGGTTCAAATCTGGCCTCGGGCGACTGTCTGTGTGGAGTTTGCACATTCTCCCCGTGTTTGCGTGGGTTTCCTCCGGGTGCTCCGGTTTCCTCCCACAGTCCAAAGATGTGCAGGTTAGGTTGATTTGGCTATGATAAATTGACCCTTAGTGTTAGGGGATTAAATACATGGGGTTACAGGGATAGGGTGGGATATGTGTCGGTGCAGGCTCGATGGGCCGAAATGGCCTCTATCTGCACTGTAGATTCTGTGAATCTGTGTGATTCTGTGAATCTGGACGAATTGGCTGCGCAAATAGAGGTAAACGAATATGATTTGGTTGGGATTACAGAAATGTGGCTCAAGGATGGCCAAGACTGGGAACTCAACATCCAGGGGTATTTGATATTCAGGAAAGATAGGCAAAAAGGAAAGGGAGGTGGGGTAGCATTACTGGTTAAAGAAGGGATTAATACAATTGTAATGAAGGATATTAGCTCTGATGATGCGGAATCTGTATGGGTAGAATTGAGAAATACTAAGAGGAAAAAAACATTAGTGGGAGTGGTATATAGACCTCTAAACAGTAAGGTGGAGGTTGGGGATGGCATTAAAAGGGAAATTAAAGAAGCGTGCAATAAGGGCACAGCAGTCATCATGGGTGACTTTAATCTACATATGGATTGGACCTGATGCGCTATCAATTACTCATAAAAGACAGAGTTAGAAGAGTAACTAAAGGCTTTTATTAACAACAGAATGGAGGTCTGCCTCGTGTGGTCGACCGGTCCAGGATACAAAGGGCTGGGGAGCAGTCACCTTTATACTAGGACCTGTGGGAGGAGTCAGCCGAGGCATGTCCAGGCATGCACACAGTGGAAGACAAACAGGAATACAAACAGTGGTTTACCACATTCACCCCTTGTTTAAAATTGAGTCCGGCGGGGTGAAGTGTATTAAAAGTTAGTGTATTGGAGTCTCTCCGGAGGTCTTGTCTGCCGCTGTGATCGGCGTGGCGACGGCAGGGGGAGTGAAGCTTCCGGCGTCGAGTCCAGCGTAGGCTGTGGCACAGGCGTGTCGTCCTCGTAGATGTCGAGCGGGTCGCGGGGCCCAGGCCTGCCATCTGCTGGGGCTGGATATCGGATCGTGGGGAGGGGGGGGTGGTAGTGGGTAGTGGGTTACTGCGGCCCCCGAGGGTGCAAGGTCTCTTATGGAGACTGTGTCCTCCCGCCCGTCCGGGTATGCGATGTAAGCATACTGGGGGTTGGCGTGGAGGAGGTCGACCCTCTCGACCAGGGGGTCCGTTTTATGGGTCCTCACGTGTCTTCTCAGTAGGACCGGCCCTGGGGACGTCAGCCATGGCGGTAGCGATGTCCCCGATGTGGACTTCCTTGGGAAGACAAACATTTTCTCATGAGGGGTGGCGTTAGTGGCAGTGCAGAGCAGTGACCGAATAGAGTGGAGCGCATCGGGGAGCACATCCTGCCAGCGGGAGGTTGGAAGGCCCCTAGACTTTAAGGCTAGCAGGACGGCCTTCCAAACTGTCGCATTTTCTCTTTCCACCTGTCCGTTCCCCCGGGGGCTGTAACTGGTTGTCCTGCTTGTGGCAATACCCCTAGTTAGCAGGTACTGACGGAGTTCGTCGCTCATAAACGATGAGCCCCGGTCGCTATGGATATAGCTGGGGAAGCCGAACAGGGTGAAGAGGTTGTTCAGACATTTAATGACCGTGGCACTGGTCATGTCCGGGCAGGGGAAGGCGAACGGGAAACGGGAGTACTCATCAATAATATTGAGGAAGTACACATTGCGGTCGGAGGAGGGGAGAGGCCCTTTAAAATCAACGCTCAGGCGCTCGAAGGGGCGAGTGGCTTTTATCAGGTGGGCCCTGTCTGGTCTATAAAAGTGCGGTTTGCACTCAGCGCAGGCTTGGCAGTTCCTGGTCATGGTCCTGACCTCCTCAATAGAGTAAGGCAGGTTGCGGGCCTTGATGAGGTGGAAGAACCTGGTGACCCCCGGGTGGCAGAGGTCATTGTGGAGGGCCCGCAGTCTATCGATCTGCGCGCTGGCGCAGGTGCCACGCGATAGCGCATCCGGGGGTTCATTTAGCTTCCCGGGCCGGTACAAGATCTCGTAGTTGTAGGTGGAAAGTTCGATTCTCCACCTCAAGATCTTGTCATTTTTGATTTTGCCCCTCTGCTTGTTGTTAAACATAAAAGCAACTGAACGCTGGTCAGTGAGCAGGGTAAATCGTTTTCCGGCCAGGTAGTGCCTCCAATGACGCACAGCCTCCACAATCGCCTGGGCCTCCTTCTCAACAGCGGAGTGTCTGGTCTCCGGGCCTTGGAGGGTTCGTGAAAAGGCCACGGGTCTCCCCGCCTGATTGAGGGTAGCGGCCAGGGCAAAGTCGGACGCGTCGCTTTCCACCTGGAAGGGGATGGATTCGTCCACTGCGTGCATGGTGGCTTTGGCAATGTCCTCCTTGATACGGTGGAAGGCTAAGCGGGCCTCTGCCGTCAAGGGAAAAGAGGTGGACTTGATCAGCGGACGGGCCTTGTCCGCATAGTAGGGGACCCACTGGGCGTAATAGGAGAAAAACCCATGGCACCTCTTCAGGGCCTTGAGGCAGTGGAAGTTCCATAAGGGGACGCATCCGGTCGGGGTCGGGGCCGATGACTCCGTGTTCCACAACACAGCCAAGGATGGCGAGGCGGTTTGTGCGGAATATGCACTTCTCCTTGTTATGTCAGGTTTAGGAGTTGGGTGGTGCGGAGGAATTTTTCGAGGTTTGCGTCATGGTCCTGCAAGTCACGGCCGCAGATGGTCACATTGTCCAGATATGGGAAAGTGGCCTGCAACGCATTTTGATCTACCATCCGGTCCATCTCCCTTTGAAAGACGGAGACCCCGTTGGTGACGCCAAAGGGAACCCTAAGGAAGTGATAGAGGCGGCCGTTTGCCTCAAAGGCAGTGTACTGGCGGTCCTCAGGGCGGATGGGGAGCTGGTGGTACGCTGATTTCAGGTCAATGGTACTGCGCGATCTGGTTGACCATATCAGCTATACGGGGGAGTGGGTAGGCGTCCAGCAGGGTGTAGCGATTTATTGTCTGGCTGTAGTCGATGACCAGGCGCTGCTTCTCGCCGGTCTTAACGACCACAACCTGGGCTCGCCAGGGGCTGGTGCTGCCCTCAATAATCCCTTCTTTCAGGAGCCGCTCCACTTCGGTTTTAATGAAAACCCTGTGTCCCCGGCACTGTATCGCCTGCTCTTTGTGGCGATGGGCTTACAGTCGGGGGTGAGGTTAGCAAACAGTGGGGGGGGGGGGTGACTCTGAGTGTGGAGAGGTTGCACCTGGTGCGCGGCGGGCAATTTGGAAGCTGCTGGCTGCGGACTGTGAGTGGGGGTAGGGGTCCACCGTACGCCATCGTAACACTTTTAAGGTGGCACTGAAAATCTAACCCCAGCAGGACGGCAGCGCAGAGGTCGGGCAGGACCAGAAGTTTAAAATGATCGTACACGGTCCCGTCTACTACGAGTGTCACCACGCAGTAGCCGCCGATGTCCGCCGACTGGGACTCGAAGGCCATAGAAATCCGCTGTTGCGCAGGCAGGACTGGGAGAGAGCAACGCCGCACCGTGTCGGGGTGGATGAAGCTCTCCGTGCTCCCAGAGTCAAAAAGGCAGATTGTATCGTGACCATTTACCTTAATGTCCATTGTGGAACTGGCCAGTTGGTGCGGTCTCGCTTGGTCCAGTGTAACGGATGCCAGCGTAGGGGTCGGTGTGTCGCTGCGGGTATCAGATGAGGCGGTGTCGGGGGCCTGCTGCGTCCCGGCTGTCGTCCAAGATGGCGGCGTCCATGATCCCCATGTGGCTGGAGGCGTCCAAAATGGCTGCTGTACCGGTGATTCGCACATGGCCGGGGAGGTCCAAGATGGCGGCCCGCATGGCCCACACGCGGCGCTGCTGGGGTTCGGGGTGGCTTTGGCCCTGCAGACGCTAGCGTAGTGTCCCTTCTTCCCGCAGCCCGAGCAGATCGCGTTTTTCGCCGGGCAGCGCGCTCTGGGGTGTTTTGCCTGGCCACAGAAGTAGCATTTCTGGCCTTGGGGCACTGCTGTCTGGCCTTGGGACACTGCTGCGGTAGTTGGGCCGTTGTTGGGGTGTGGCTGGGGTGGCACGGCGCTATGAGGCGGTCCTACCGTGTCCCAGGCTGTCATTCCCCGCGGCGTCCACGGTGCAGAGGAGTAGGCATCCATGCCCTGGTAGGCTGCATCCAACGATAGTGCGAGTTCAAAGGCCTTGTTGAGGTCGAGGTTACTCTGCTCCAACAGTCGCTGTCGGGTGTAATTGGATCTGTGGCCCGCTACAAAAGCGTCCCGGATAAGTTCCTCTGTGTACACGGCGGCCTTTACACCCTTACAACCACAGGCCCGGCCAAGCACAGACAGTGCCTGAAGGTATTCCACGGTCGATTCCCCAGGTTGTTGTTTACGACTCCCCAGGAGGTGCCTGGCGTACACTTCGTTCACTGGGCGCGTGTACTGGTCCTTGAGGAGCTTGATAGCGTCCGCGTACGAGGTCGTGTCTTGGATGACCGAGTACACTCGGTGGTTCACTTTGGAGGTCAGGACATCCAGTTTGTCCTCGTCCGATTTGATTGCTTCGGAGGCGGTCAGGAATTTTTCGAAACACTTAAGCCAGTGAGTAAACTTGGTGGATGAGTCCGCCTCCCGATGATCTAAGTCCAGGCATGCTGGTGTGAGGATCTTCTCCATTATAAAAATGTTGTTAATAAAATTGATGCGCTATCAATTACTCATAAAAGACTGAGAGTTAGAAGAGTAACTAAAGGCTTTTATTAACAACAGAATGGAGGTCTGCCTCGCGTGGTCGACCGGTCCAGGATACAAAGGGCTGGGGAGCAGTCACCTTTATACTAGGACCTGTGGGAGGAGTCAGCCGAGGCATGTCCAGGCATGTACACAGTGGAATCCAAACAGGACAAACAGGAATACAAACAGTGGTTTACCACAGGGCCAACCAAATTAGTAACAATACTGTGGAGGAGGAATTCCTGGAGTGTTTACGGGATGGTTTCCTGGACCAATATGTCGAGGAACCAACCAGAAATCAGGCCATCTTAGACTGGGTATTATGTAACGAGAAAGGATTAATTAGCAATCTTGTTATACGAGGCCCCTTGGGTCGGAGCGATCATAATATGATCGAATTCTTCATTAAGATGGAGAATGAAGTAGTTGACTCAGAGACAAGGGTCCTCAATTTAAATAAAGGAAACTACGATGGTCTGAGGAGCGAGTTGGGTAGGATTGAGTGGGGAATGGCGCTCAAAGGGTTGACGGTGGATAGGCAATGGCAAACATTCAAAGGCCGAATGGATGAGCTACAGAATTTGTTCATCCCAGTTTGACATAAAAATAAAACAAAAAAGGTGACTCAACCGTGGCTAACAAGGGAAATTAGGGATAGCATAAGATCCAAGGAGAGGACATATAAATTGGCCAGAAAAAGCAGCAAACCTGAGGATTGGGAGCAGTTTAGGAGTCGACAAAGGGATTAATTAAGAAAGGGAAAATAGAATATGAGAGTAAGCTGGAAGGGAACATAAAAACTGACTGTAAAAGCTTTTATAGATATGTGAAGAGAAAAAGATTGGTGAAGTCAAGCGTAGGTCCCTTAGTCAGAATCAGGGGAATTTATAATGGGAAACAAGGAAATGGCAGACCAACTAAATACATACTTTGGTTCTGTCTTCACAAAGGAGGACACAAATAACCTCCCAGAGATGCCGGGGAACATAGGGTCTGATGAAAGAGAGGAACTGAAAGAAATCAATATTTGTCGGAAAATGGTGTTAGGAAAATTGATGGGACTGAAGGCCGATAAATCCCCAGGGCCTGATGGTCTGCATCTCAGGGTACTTAAGGAAGTGGCCCTAGAGATAGTAGATGCATTACTGATCATCTTCCAGAACTCGATAGACTCTGGAACGGTACCCATGGATTGGAGGGTAGCTAATGTTACCCCACTATTCAAAAAAGGTGGTAGAGAAAAAGCGGGGAATTATAGACTGGTAAGCCTGACATCGGTAGTGGGGAAAATGCTAGAGTCTATTATAAAAGATGTAATAGCAGAGCACTTGGTAAGCAGTGACAGGATCGGACAAAGTCAACATGGATTTACAAAAGGTAAATCATGCTTGACTAATCTACTGGAATTTTTTGAGGATGTAACTGGTAAAATAGATAAGGGAGAACCAGTGGATGTGGTGTATTTGGACTTTCAGAAGGCTTTCGATAAGGTCCCACATAAGAGATTAGCGTGCAAAATTAAGGCACATGGGATTGGGGGCAAGGTATTGACTTGGATAGAGAACTGGTTGGCGGACAGAAAGCAAAGAGTTGGAATAAACGGGTCGTTTTCCGAGTGGCAGGCAGTGACTAGTGGGGTACCGCAAAGATCGGTCCTAGGACCCCAGCTGTTCACAATATATATTAATGATCTGGACGAGGGAATTGGATGTAATATCTCCAAATTTTCAGGCGACACAAAGCTGGGCGGGAGGGTAAGCTGCGAGGAGGATGTCGGGAAACTCCAGTACGATTTGGACAGGTTGGGTGATTGGGCAGAAACATGGCAAATGCAGTATAATGTGGATAAATGTGAGGTTATCCACTTTGGTGGCAAAAACAGGAAGGCAGATTATTATTTCACAGAATCACAGAAACCCCACAGTGCAGATAGAAGCCATTTCGGCCCATCGAGCCTGCACCAACACATATCCCACCCGATCCCCGTAACCCCTACACCAACACATATCCCACTCTATCCCCGTAACCCCACGTATTTAATCCCCCTAACACTAAGGGTCAATTTATCATAGCCAATCAACCTAACCTGCACATCTTTGGACTGTGGGAGGAAACCGGAGCACCCGGAGGAAACCCACGCAAACACGGGGAGAATGTGCAAACTGCACACAGACAGTCGCCCAAGGCCGGATTCGAACCCGGGTCCCTGGCGCTGTGAGGCAACAGTGCTAACCACTATGCCACCGTGCTTTGAATGGCAATAGATTGGGAGAAGGGGAAGTGAAGAGAGACCTGGGTGTCCTTGTGCACCAGTCGCTGAAGGTAAGCATGCAGGTGCAGCAGGTGGTTAAGAAGGCAAATGGTATGTTGGCCTTTGTAGCAAGAGGGTTCGAGTACAGGAACAAGGATGTCTTGCTACAGTTGTACAGGGCCTTGGTGAGACCACACCTTGAGTATTGTGTGCAGTTTTGGTCACCTTACCCGAAGAAGGACGTTCTTGCCATGGAGGGAGTGCAGCAAAGATTCACCAGGCTGATACCTGGGATGGCAGGAATGACGTATGAGGAGAGATTGTGTCGATTGGGCTTATACTCACTGGAGTTTAGAAGTTTGAGAGGGGATCTCATCGAAACCTATAAAATTCTGTCAGGTCTGGACAGACTAGATGCAGGAAGGATGTTTCTGATGGCCGGGGAGTCCAGAACCAGGGGTCATAGTCTAAGGATAAGGGGTAAGCCATTTAGGACTGAAATGAGGAGGAATTTCTTCACCCAGAGAGTGGTGAACCTGTGGATTTCTCTGCCAGAGGGCGGTGGAGGCCAGTTCATTAAATATATTCAAGAAAGAGTTGGATATATTTCTTGAGGCTAAAGGGATCAAGGGATATGGGGAGAAGGCAGGGACAGGGTACTGAATTTGGATGATCAGCCATGATCACATTGAATGGCGGAGCAGGCTCGAAGGGCCGAATGGCCTACTCCTGCTCCTATCTTCTATGTTTCTATGTTATTATGGCCTGAAATGATCAGCAGTGGTGGAGTATTTTGCACCAACACTCTCCCAATCTCCTGTGCCACAATGGGTTGACACACCATCTTTCTCTCTGGGACCTGGATCTGAATGAAATCCAGATAGTCGAGGTGAAAATTTCCTTTCCCTACTGTTGGAAGATTTCTATGGCACTCTCGACACAGTCCCTAGTGGGGATAGCAACATGTGCTGGCATATAATTCCAGCTAAGGATGGTGCTTACTTTGTAATAATTCTCCTCGGTTTCCACTGATGACATTTCTTTGAATGACATTTTATATAACAGAGAGGCAGATTTTGATGGGATTTTCAGTGGCCTTGGTCAATCACATTGCTTTTACTCCCTCCTGTAATATCCTCCACTTACTCCATTCTATTCACACAGGTATGGTGCCACAGTTGGCAGTCCTTGGGTAACATACCTTACTGGGCAATCATCACATATCAGCCTGCACAGTTAGTGCCAGCTTTTTAACGGTGGGGTCAATTACAACCACAATCTTAGCTTCACTGGGTGTCCACACATGTCCATGGCTTCTGGGGGACCTGGATATAGACTAGAAGTAGGAACTCTGGGCAATCTTCTCCCTCTGAACCAAGGGATGCTTAGGTTCTGCCCTGACTATCACCCAGCAGAGAGGGCCAGCTCAGCAAGGCAGCAAATTGCGACCTTCCAAGACTACGCGGCTCAACTCCACACTGTACACCCACCAGCTGCGGTAAAAAATGTGCCAAATTTCTTGCCACTTTGCAACAAGGTGTTTCATTTAGGTTGGTATTTTCTGATATATAAATAAACTTTCAATGAAGTACAACATTTTTAGCAGGAGATGTGCTCTGTGACATCAATGGCCCGACTGCATCACTGAGCTCTATTAATAAACTTTGCAAAGGGGCATGCAAGTCAGACTGGCAATATGAATCTGTCACTTCAAATCCTCAGGGCAAATGCATATTGGTAATGTGACTCACATGTCCTTTTTCTGGTTTGTTAATAGAGCTGTTCCATGTGGGACAAGAAGAACAGCTTAGATAATAAATTATAAATACAGGTAGTTTAAGGCACATGACAGTCATGAGGGGTCCAGGTAATGTCACAAACTACGTGTAAAACGTTGTGCTTTTAAAGCCAACTAACCAATATTTATCCTTCTTGCTACATCACTAAAATAGATTACCGCATTGTTGCATTGCTGTTTGTGGGAGCTTGCTGTGCGCAGATTGGCTGCCACGTTTCCTACATTACAGCAGTGACTACACTTCAAAAAGTACTTCATTGTCTAAAGCACTTTGGGACGTCCTGCGGTCATGAAAGGCGCTATATAAATGCAAGTCTTTCTTTTAATCTAATAATTGTATAAACACTACTTTCCTACAGAAAATAATTTAAACGGTTAATAGAAGGTTGGCCTTTATCTTAAGGGGACTGGAATACAAAGGGGTAGAAGTTACGCTACAGCTGTACAGCGCTCTGGTTAGACCTCATCTGGAGTCACTGCGTTCAGTTCTGGGCCTCGCACCTCAGGAAGATATACTGGCCTCGGAGGGGGTGCAACGCAGATTCAACAGAACGATACTGGGGCTAAAAGGGTTAAATTATGGGGACAGGTTGCTTGTATTCCCTGGAGTACAGAAGATTGAGAGATGATCTAATTGAGGTGCTCAAGATGATGAAACGATTTGATAGGATCGAGAGAGAGAGAAACTATTTCCTCTGGTTGGGGGTGGGCGGTGGAATCCAGAACAAGGGGGCATAACCTAAAAATTAGAGCTAGGCCATTCAGCACGATGTCAGGAAGCACTTCTTCATACGAAGGGTAGTGGAAATCTGGACTTTCTCCAGCAAAAGCTGGTGAGGCTGGGGGTCAATTGAAAATTTCAAAATGGAGATCGATTTTTGTTAGGCGAGGGTATTAAGGGATATGGAGCAAAGGCAGGTAAATGGAGTGGAGGTACAGATCAGCCATGATCTCATTGAATGGTTCGAGGGGCTGGATGGTCTCCTCCTGTTCCTGTGTTCATGAACAACCCCAGAGTGAAAAGACAGAGTAAGCTGGCCAATTGAAAGGCGGCCACAAGACGTTGGGTGGGTGGAATGAGGACGAGAGGTGAGGAATTATAGAACCTGTACACAGTAATATTCTTGAAATCTGTCTTTCTTGTGTAAAGACAATATCAATATCAGCTCCCTATGTGGTCCAAAGCTAGCACAATAATATGCACGGTTTCTCAAACTGAAACACACATCAACAATGTCATGCAATCTGCATATTAACATGTGGCATTGTAAGACACTAATTTTCAATTTGCAAACAAAATACAAAGTTTTTAAAAAGCCATCTGAACCATGATATTGTGTTACAACCTACAACCTTATAGTATATCCAGTAACACACTATGAAATCAGTTAGAATTACTCACTTGTTACAAAAGGACATTAGCAGTTCCATTCAAATCATTGTATTCAATCGCAGGAGCCCGTCATCTATTTCAAATCAATTATTATACAATAATCAATTCAAAGGGACTCCGTTATAGTTTTGGGCATTTCTCAAACAGGCTCAGTCCCTGCAGCAGCCTCAATATTCTGCTGCACATCTGCCTTCAGGAAATCTAGCAGATGCACAAAGATCTGTGATGTGACTTTCAACAACAACTTGTATTTATATAGCGCCTTTAACGTAGTAAAACGTCCCAAGGCGCTGCACAGGAGTATTTTAAGACAAAAAAATTTGACACCGACGATTACACATAAGGATAAATGAGGGCAGGTGACCAAAAGTTTGGTCAAAGAGGTAGATTTTAAGGAGTGTCTTAAAGGAGGAAAGAGAGGTAGCGAGGTGGAGAGGTTTAGGCAGGGAATTCCAGAGCTTAGAGCCAATGGTGGAGCGATTATAATCAGGGATGCTCAAGAGGGCAGAATTAGAGGAGCGCAGATATCTGGGGGGGCGTGGGTGGGGCTGAAGGAGATTACAGAAATAGGAAAGGGAATTATCTTAAAAGTTTGAAATAAATTTTCAATGAAAGATTTGTTTTTGCCACAAAAATGCCGGCTGACACTGCCACGCATCCCAATGTCCTGCTTCAATTGGGATACCCCGACATTAAACAGTACTGTTGAGAAAACCGCATCCAACCTCAAGTGATGGCCCAAAGTGCCACTAGGGTTGAGAGTTCTGTGCACCACCAGTGACATGGCAGCAGCTGCATGAATAAACCGAGTCACTTTGCAAATATGAATGTTTTAATTTTGCAATAAGAATGACATGTTTCAATAAATTCATCAATAAGAGGTAGGAGTGTATGTGAAGAGAGAAAGACAGTTGTGGTTTCAGGGAACCTCACTAAATGATTCATGTGTTGCTGCTCCAGATGATGACATCACCTGGTCCTATCTCCATGCCTTCTGATACACTCCAGTCTGTGCATCGTCTGACATGTAATCAAATCTGACCAACTTTAAGAAAAAAAACCTGTTGTACATAAAATACATGACGTGGTTGAATTTCCCCCAGCGGTCGCTGATTAATGTATGAGCATAAAAAAGTCCTTTAGGGCTATTTTAAGATGGTCATTGACCCATTTATTTAAAAAAAAGTACACAAAGACATTTTATGCAAAAAAATGTATGCAAACAGAAGAAATGACCCCCCCATCCCTATGTGTGTGTTTATATTTCAGTGTTATTATTTAGCATAACCTGAGCTATCTCCGAATTTGTGACCACTCCCTCCCTCATCCCACCCCGAACACAACTAGCTGACCAACAGAGGGCACAGGAGTGGGTTCCAGTTTTGTGCTTTCAAGCGGTGAGAAACAAGCAAGACACTGCAGATGGGAGACTCGCACTGCACTGTAACCAATGGGCAGAGGGGTCCTCCCTCTCTAGACGGTAACCAAACAATAGCATTTCACCGGGTCACTTACCCACTCAGCTGTGCGCCTGCGGGTCTGAAAATTAATCCCTCCATCTACCAGGTGCAGAATAATAGGACCATCTTTTATAACCATCCCAGCGCTCTAAAAGTTCGCGTTCCCCAGCCTATGCAGAGCGATGGTAAAGATTGTATCATCATGTAGCGAGTGGCTCCCTCGGTATATTAGAAAATCAATTAAATATCAGAGCAACGGTGGCGACACAATCCTCTCCTGCACAGATCCACAATCACAGTGCATTCGCCTTGTTGATGAAGCAGGTTTATTTCCACTATATTTGCAAAATAAAGCAATTGCAGCCGCACTTCGCAACATGCACCGTCTGATAATAGCTCTAACTCCTCTCCAAAAATGATGATCGACACACATGGCAAATATCTGTAAATCCGCAGTGTAAAGCCCAGCACTTACCTCCTGAACCCCACTGGCCAGCCACGGATGCAGTGCAGTTCTGCTCAGGCTCCCGCCCCAACCATCGCTCCGGCTCTCTGCGCAGATCCGAATCAGCGCTCGCCCCCCAAACACTGTTTTTAATTAGCAGGTAGGGTGAGCAGAATCATCCTCTCTCCCCCCCACCCAGCCCAGCCCAGCCGCCCTCTCAGCCGGGTTCAGCATGCACCGACTCGATGCACCTGTGCCCCGCGGGGTTAGTGCTGGTGTTGGTGCCGGAACCGCCCCCGTTACTGCGCGAACAAAGGCAGCCGGAATCCGTGCGTGTAGGTTGGAGACTCCGCTGAGCGGAGCGGAGGGGCGGCTTGCAGTGTCTCGGAGCCTCACTCACTCACTCTCTGGCCCACAGCCTCTCGGCGCCCTCTGTTGGGAGACTGCAGAATCATTCCATCTAAATGTTGTCACAAGTACTCAGGGAATATTGATACAGTGGGATTGCAGACAACAAGGGCGTGTTTGCAGTCTACACACAAACCGCTGGTAGCACTGAAGACTTCGCTGGACAGATCGTCATTTCCAACAGCACCAGGACCACCTCCCCCCCCATTCCAATTTACTCCAGTCTCAGACAGCGATACAGAGTAGACATCCATTCAGTCAGCCAGAGACAATTTTACTGACAGGTCATCGACCTGAAACGTTGACTTTCTCTCTCTATCGATGCTGCCTGACCTGCTGAGTATTTCCAGCATTTTCTGTCTTTATTACTAGACAATTTTATTACTCGTTGATCACCCGCGGCCTTGCACGCAGACAAGGCAAGTCTTCGGTTAAGAGCAGGATTAGAGACGGGTGGACTGACAGAATAGGCAATCTGGAGCTTTATTATTACACGACAACAGTACTTCATTGGCTGTAAAGCGTTTCGAGGCGTCCGGTGGTCGTGAAAGGCGCTATATAAATGCTTTCTTTGCCAAATGGTTCCAGAGTGTATTCTTATCAGCAGCCCACTTGTCAGTGAGAATCCTGACTCCACCATAGGTTAGAAATACACGTATAATTCAGCTGCCATTTTTAAATCATACATATCTATATAGTGCATTAAAAATGCCTGTCCACAGTTATAATGGAAACTGTCATCTAAGCTTGGCACAGCCTATTGTTCCCCGGCATCGCGATTGGTGCTGGACCACACAGCTGTTCAATACACTGGCCACATGTGGCTAATTGCATTTTGATGAGGAAATAAAATGGAGTGAAAGACAGTTTTAGAAATGTGATCAATACTCATTCACACAGCATTTTACGCTGCAGTTGGTAAAACGCCAAGAGGAAAAGCAGTGGACAGATGTGTTTTCAGTGTGGTGTGTGCTATAGAGTCATAAAGGCACAGAAGGAGGCCATTTGGCCCATCCAGTCGATGCCGGCTCTCTGTAGAGCAATCCAATCAATCCTATTCCCCCGCTCTATCTCCGTAGCCCCGCAAGTTTATTTCCCTCAAGTGCCTAGCCAGTCTCCCCTTGCAAATACATTAAATATATTCAAGGAGTTGGATATATTTCTTAAGGCTAAAGGGATCAAGGGGTATGGGGAGAAAGCAGGGACCGGGTACTGAATGTGGATGATCAGCCATGAGGGGCCGAATGGCCTACTTCTGCTACTATCTTCTATGTTTCTATGAAAACATTGAGTGCCTCCGCTTCCACCACTTCCGTCGGCAGCGAATGCCAGGTCATCACTGTAATGATCAATAACATGTCATTCTATAGTGGACACTAGGTGGAGCCATAGAGCTGTATATAGCTGTATGTATAAGACTACACTACCCAGCTGTATGTGTATTAAGACTACATTACCCATGAAGCACTAGGCTACCCACAAGGCAGCAGTCAAGATGGAAGCCTCTACAGATACTGTACCTAGTCCACATATGCTCAATATAAAAGTGCCTAGCAAAAGCTAGCTGTGTTCAGAATAAGAATGTCTATTTATTAATGAACATAAGATGGTACCAGGATGGTGAAGATCTGCTGAAAATTGTGAAAAGCAAAATGGAGAATTTGAAGCCAGCAGAGCGTTTGAAACTCACAGGAAACATCGACTACAATTGGCAGACTCTTAAACAACAATTCGAACTCTACATTGCAGCCATCGGATTCGGTACGAAGCCAGACGCAAGGAAGATAGCGTTGTTGCTTACGGTTGCAGGCCCACAGGCGACAGAGGTATTTAATACATTTGTATTTAATCCAGTGGAGAACAGAGAAAAATTAGAAGATGTGCTAAAAAAATTTGATGCACATTGCTCTCCCAAAAAGAATGAGACGCATGAAAGATACATCTTCCGTTCTCGGACACAGCAACAAAATGAGACTTGATAGCTTTATAACTGATCTGAAACTGAAAGCACAGACATGTAATTTCTCTGAGCTGAAATCATCCATGATTCGTGACCAGATTGTGTTTGGTATTCATGATAAAAAAGTCAGGGAACGTCTGTTGAGAGAAACCGAACTAAATTTGGAAAATGCGGTGAAAATATGCCAAGCCAGCGAGCTAGCTCGAAAACACGCGAAGACTTTCAGTGAAATCAATAATGATGCGATTGTAATGAGTGATAATGCTGCTGTCGGTGCTGTGTCCTATAAGGGGAAGAAACATGGGCAGAACAGAAATGAAAAGCAATCGGAGGATGACATTTTTAATTGTAAATGCTGTGGTTGCAAACACCAGTTAAGACAATGCCCAGCGTTTGGAAAAATGTGCACAAAGTGTAATGGAAAGAATCACTTTGCCAAACAATGCTTTTCAAAAGTAAAAACAACGAAAGGGCAACAAGTTAATGTGATTGAGGACACTGATTTAAGTGAGACATTTTTTGTAGGAATGGGGTCATGTGACGATATCAAAAAAGATACAGAAAATGTGCAGCCCTCAGAAATGGACAATGCTGAACATAAAGTTAATGCAGTAAAAGAGGACAAATGGATGATTCCACTGCAGGTAAATGGAGCATTAGTTACATTGAAACTGGACACTGGGGCAAAAGCAAACTTAATCAGTATGAGTGACATAAAAAATGAAAGAAAAGCCCAAAATACAGAAAAAGTCAGTACTACTGAAGAGCTATAATGGACAGAAAATAGATAGCTTAGGTGTATGCAGACTTAAAGTGACAGTCAAAGACAAAGTGCATCATCTCATGTTTTCTGTTGTGGCTGAAAGACTTGATTCGATACTAGGTGACAAAGCTTGTGAAGACTTAGAACTGGTCAAGAGAGTCTACCGTATAAACTGTGTCATAAGCAGACCAGATGACTCAGGTGATGAAGCAGAGAGCCCATCAAGGATGAAAAGGCTAAAGGGTATCCATGTCTTCAAAAAGCCTAGTTTCAAAGGAAGAAAAGCACAAAGAGGAAAAACACAAGGAGAAAAAGTCCAAAGATATAACCGCAGCAGATGTTGTTAAGCAGTGGAAAGAGAAGAAGAAGAAGCCTGCACCAGAGCAGGAGCAGTTCCGGTGGATACTCCTTCTTCCCTCAGGCCAATCTTTGGTGTTCCATTAGCCGAGGCTGCTGAGAGGACTATGCTGTATGATGGGATCCAGCTGCCAGCAGTTTTTCGAGAGTGCATTGACTACATTGAGAGTTATGGCATGAAGAGTGAAGGAAACACTGAAACCCTCTCCAAGCAAAGATTGCAAGGAGACCTCGATCTATACAAGAGCAGATCGATGACAATGCCGCAACTGCATCTTGTCATTCACCGCCAGAACAATCTCATGAAGACACATCAGACTTACCAGTGTTGAGAAGATCCACACGTGAAGTAAAAAAGCCTGATAGACTTAATCTTTGAGTACAATGTAAAGCTTTGAAAATGTGTTGACTGTTTTGAAAATGTTTGTTTATAGAGCACTAACAAAAGTGTTACTGATATTATCTTTATTGTTTTCTTGAAAGTTGATTGATATTGATTTTGTTAAACCTCAAAGGGGGATGTAATGATCAATAACATGTCATTCTATAGTGGACACTAGGTGGAGCCGTAGAGCTGTATATATAAGACTACACTACCCAGCTGTATGTGTATTAAGACTACATTACCCATGAGGCACTAGGCTACCCACAAGGCAGCAGTCAAGATGGAAGCCTCTACAGATACTGTACCTAGTCCACGTGCTCAATAAAAGAGTCTAGCAAAAGCTAGCTGTGTTCATAATAAGAATGTCTATTTATTAATGAACATAAGAATCACCACTTGCTGCATAAAAAAGTTCTCACATCCCCCCTGTATCTCTTGCCCAAAACCTTAAATCTGTGCCCCCTAGTCCTTGTACCTGTGGTAAACCACTTTTATCGTTCACTATCGTTACACTATAGTTATCACTGTTATATCGTTACTCTATGGTTATCACTGTTCACACTGTTGTATCACTATACGAGGTCACCTCTTGTCACGCTGATATACCTGGGCTGACCACTGCTGACTCCGCCCATGACTCCACCTACCTGCCCAGGTATAAAGGTAGTCGACTGGCTGGCATTCCTCCTTGTTGTATCCGATCACCCACGAGGGTGGGCTCTGTTATTTAGCCAATAAAAACCTATAGTTACTTTCCTAACTCGTCGCTTTTCATTGGATGAATTGATAGGTATGTCAATTTTATTGGCTAAATTTTAAAATGTCGTTCCCTGAGCAGCAAAGCGAGCAGTCAAACGACCAGCCAGACGCCGAGCTACAACAGCCACAGCAGCCAGCTTGGCTGCGAGCCCTCAGACCACCGTACCTGGATCTAAACCCACAGGCAGCAAACTCAGCCCTCGACTTCGAACACTGGCTGAGCTGTTTCGAGTCCTACCTGGGAGAATCCGGCGTGCCTCAGCGATCCAAGCTAAGAGTTCTGACCGCCCAACTGAGCCCTAAAGTATTCGCACTCATCCGGGACCTTAAAACATACGAGGACGCCATCAATCGGCTGAAAAGACAATACCTGAGCCCGGTAAATTCCATGTATGCCAGACACCTCCTAAGATCCCGCCCGCAACAGCCAGGAGAGACCGTGGATGAATTTTTACAGGTGCTGCAAGCACTCGGCAGAGACTGTAACTTTAAAGCGGTAACGGCGGCAGAAAATACTGAAGACAATGTCCGCGATGCCTTCGTGAAAGGCCTGCGGTCCGACTACTCACGGCAAAGACTACTGGAAGCAAAGGACCTCGACCTGGACAAAGCTGCAGCCCTCGCTCGCTCCCTAGAAGTGGCCCATCGGGACCTCGAGGCATACTCAAGGTACTGTAACCTGCGACCCTGGGACTCGGGACCGACCCCAATACCCCCCGCAGCACCCCCCCCGGGACCTACCTCAGCGTCGGTGTCCCGGAGCCGATCGGGACCGCCACCCCCGGTACCGGCTGCGACCTCTGACCCCCGCGATCGGGCCGCCGGCTGCTTCTTCTGCGGCCAGGCGAAACACCCGAGGGCGCGCTGCCCAGCCAGGAACTCTACCTGCTCAAACTGCATGAAGGCCACTTCGCCAAGGCCTGCAGAGGTGGATCATCAGAGGCCAGCAGTGCCTCATGCGAGCTGTGGGGGCGGCCATCTTCCATCAAGGCCACAGAGGCCAGCATCCCCACACGTGAGTCATGGGGCGGCCATCTTTGGTCCAGGCAACCGACACCAGCAGTGCCTCATGTGAGTTATGGGGGCAGCCATCTTCTCCGCCATTTTGTCCAACCTCGTGGGAGACGCCATTTTACCCACCACGCCCGACCGCCACCGTGCCTCTAGACCCGACTACCGCCTCAACCGCAGACTACAACAACTCGCTCAGCTATACACTAGCCTCCGTCACACTGGACCAGGCCCGCCCGCATCACCTGTCCAAGTCGATGATGGACATCAAAGTAAACGGCCACGCCACGACCTGCCTGTTCGACAGCGGAAGCACGGAGAGCTTCATCCACCCAGACACGGTGAGCCACTACTCCCTCCCTGTCCTGCCAACGCGCAACCGGATCTCGATGGCATCGAGGTCACACGCCACAGACATCAGCGGCTACTGTGTTGTGACCCTGTCGGTTAAGGGTACGGAGTATAAAAATTTTAAACTCCTCGCCCTGCCCCAGCTATGCGCTGCCGTCCTACTAGGCCTAGACTTCCAATCCCACCTCCAAAGCGCCACGCTAGCATACGGCGGACCCCTCCCCCCACTCACAGTCGACAACCAGCAGATTTTAAACCGCCCACCGCGTAACACCTGCGGCCTATCCACCCTCAAGGTCCCGCCACCTTCCCTGTTCGCTAACCTCACCCCCGACTGCAAACCCGTCGCTACCAAGAGCAGGCGGTACAGCGCTGGGGACAGAGCTTTCATTAGCTCTGAGGTGCAGCGTCTCCTGAAGGAGGGCATCATCGAGGGGAGCACCAGCCCCCGGCGTGCCCAGGTCGTGGTCGTTAAGACCGGCAATAAAAACCGCCTGGTCATCGACTACAGCCAGACCATAAACAGGTACACCCAGCTGGACGCATACCCCCTTCCCCGCATATCTGATATGGTCAATCAGATTGCGCAGTACCGGGTATTCTCCACCATCGACCTTAAGTCGGCCTATCACCAACTCCCTATCCGCCCTGAGGACCGCCAGTATACAGCCTTCGAGGCGAACGGCCGCCTCTACCACTTCCTTAGGGTTCCCTTCGGCGTCACCAACGGGGTTTCAGTCTTCCAAAGGGAGATAGACCGGATGGTTGACCAGAACGGGCTGCACGCCACGTTCCCCTATCTAGATAACGTCACCATCTGCGGCCGCGACCGGCAGGACCACGATGTTAATCTGGAGAGATTCCTCCGTACGGCCCAACGGCTGAACCTCACCTACAATAAGGATAAATGTGTGTTTAACACCTCGCGCCTTGCCATCCTCGGCTGTGTAGTAGAGAACGGAGTCATCGGCCCCGACCCCGAAAGAATGCGCCCCCTCATGGAGCTACCCCTCCCCCACTGCCCTAAGGCACTTAAGAGAACCCTGGGGCTCTTCGCCTACTATGCCCAATGGGTGCCCAATTATGCGGACAAAGCCAGACCCCTCATGAAGTCCACATCCTTCCCCCTTACGGAGGAAGCGTGCGCAGCCTTCTCCCTCATTAAGGGAGACATTGCCAAGGCCACAATGCACGCAGTGGATGAGTCCATCCCCTTCCAAGTCGAGAGCGATGCATCCGACTTCGCCCTAGCCGCCACCCTTAACCAGGAGGGGAGACCGGTGGCCTTCTTCTCAAGGACCCTACAGGGCCCTGAGATCCGACACTCGTCGGTCGAGAAGGAGGCCCAGGCAATTGTGGAGGCGGTACGACGCTGGAGGCACTACCTGGCAGGCAAACGATTTACCCTCCTCACCGACCAACGTTCGGTCGCTTTTATGTTTAATAACAAGCTGAGGGGCAAAATCAAGAATGACAAGATCTTGAGGTGGAGAATCGAGCTCTCCACCTATGATTATGATATCTTGTACCGGCCAGGTAAGCTGAACGAACCCCCCGATGCTCTGTCACGAATTACATGCGCCAGCGCGCAAAGTGATAGACTTCAGACCCTCCACAACGACCTCTGCCACCCCGGGGTCACCAGACTTCACCACTTCATTAAGGCCTGCAACCTGCCCTACTCCATCGAGGAGGTCAGGACCACGACCAGGAACTGCCAGACCTGTGCCGAGTGCAAACCGCACTTCTTTAGGCCGGACAGAGCAAGCCTGATCAAGGCCACCCGCCCCTTCGAGCGCCTGAGCATCGACTTTAAGGGGCCCCTCCCGTCCTCTGACATTGTTGATGAGTACTCCCGTTTCCCCTTTGCCTTCCCAGACATGACCAGTACCACGGTCATTAAATGCCTGAACGACCTCTTCGCCTTGTTCGGGTTCCCAAACTATATACATAGTGACCGGGGCTCCTCCTTCATGAGCGAGGAACTCCATCAGTTCCTACTAGCGAGAGGTATTGCTGCAAGCAGGACCACCAGCTACAACCCCCGAGGGAACGACCAGGTGGAAAGAGAGAACGCGACGGTATGGAAGGCCGTCCTCTTAGCCTTAAAGTCTAAGGGCCTCCCAACCTCCCGCTGGCAGGAAGTCCTCCCGGCAGCACTGCATTCCACCCGGTCACTACTTTGCACGGCCATTAACGCCACCCCCCATGAACGAATGTTTGTTTTCCCCAGGAAGTCGACTACGGGAACCACGCTACCAACCTGGCTGACCTCTCCGGGGCCCGTCTTGCTGCGAAAGCACGTGAGGGCCCATAAAATGGACCCCCTGGTCGAGAGGGTGGACCTCCTGCACGCCAACCCCCAGTACGCCTATGTGGCATACCCAGACGGGCGGGAGGACACAGTCTCCTTACGAGACCTCGCACCCTCGGGCACTCCGGAGACACCACCTTCACCACCCCCCCCCACCACCCCCCCAATTCCAGCCAAGGTAGACGGCATGCCGGAACCCCACGAGCCTTCGCCGACCACGCAGACACCAGCATTAACACCGGATAATGCAACACCGCCGCTGCGACGATCAGAAAGGCTTACGAGGCCTCCGGACAGACTGACATACCAGAACTGGTAGTACACTTCACCCCGCCGGACTCAAATCTAAACAAGGGGTGAATGTGGTAAACCACTTTTATCGTTCACTATCGTTACACTATAGTTATCACTGTTATATCGTTACTCTATGGTTATCACTGTTCACACTGTTGTATCACTATACGAGGTCGCCTCTTGTCACGCTGATATACCTGGGCTGACCACTGCTGACTCCGCCCATGACTCCACCTACCTGCCCAGGTATAAAGGTAGTCGACTGGCTGGCATTCCTCCTTGTTGTATCCGATCACCCACGAGGGTGGGCTCTGTTATTTAGCCAATAAAAACCTATAGTTACTTTCCTAACTCGTCGCTTTTCATTGGATGAATTGATAGTTATGTCAATACCATCAACTAGTGGGAACTGCCTTTCCTCATCTAGCCTATCCACACCCGTCAATCTTGTACACCTCGATCAAATCACCCCTCAAACTCATTTGCTCAAATGAAAACAAATCCAGCTTCTCAAACCTGTCCTTGTAACTAAGATTCCCCCATCCCCGGAACCATTCTGGTAAATCTCCTCTGTACCCTCTCTAGGAAGGATGTGAAGGCCCTTAAGTGTGGTGACCAGAACTGGACAATTTTACTCAATTAGTTACTGCTTCTTGCTCATCTAATATGGTGTATTCGGTGTAACCTGTCTAAAAATGCAGAGATTTTGGTACCATGAAAACACCGGCAGTGTATGAGGAGCCATCCTCATACTCAGCTCATCCAGACAGAATAACAGCTCCAAGCCAGCAAGGCCAACCGACAAGGAGCAGCGCCAACAGGACAAAAGCATGCAAGTGCATTCTGGCAGGGGGGGGGGGGGGGGGCGGGGGTGTTGTGGAGGGTTCAGAGAGTCAACATTCTCAGCAAGCACACGGAAGAATTCAAAGTGGCAGCTGCACCGACTGGGCTAAAGCCTCGCAGCTGTACCGTGCCTGACCTTTAGAATTCCAAACTCGGCCAAAGAAAAAGAGAAAAACGCAATGCTGACAGGTTTGTCAAGTAAAGGTACATGTAATAGTTACCAGCATTGTGTGCAAGGCCTGTTCTACAAAAGTTACTGTACGTGGTTAAAATAACCATACTGTTGCATCACTGATTTTTAATTGGACAACACAGAGTGCAGGAATGCGATTTCCAAGGTGATATTGTTTTCATTAGGAATGTAGACAGGAAGTTACAAATAAAAGTTGACTATCTACATGCCACTGTAAAATGTAGAAAGATCAAAACATGTGTTGCAAATTGAAATTTACATTACATAGGATATCCGGCACAGAAACAGGCCATTCGGCCCAACCAGTCCGTGCCGGCGTTTATGCTCCACTCGAGCCTCCTCCCGTCTTTCCTCATCTAACTCTATCAGCAGAACCCTCTATTCCCTTCTCCCTCATAGGCTTGTCCAGCCTCCCCTTAAATGCATCTATACCATTCGCTTCAACCCCTCCCTGTGGTAGCGAGTTCCACATTCTCACCACTCTCTGGGTGAAGAAGTTTCTTCTGAATTCCCTATTGGATTTCTTGGTGACTATCTTATATTGAGACCTCTAGTTACGCTCTTCCCCACAAGTGGAAACATTCTCTCTATATCCAGTCTATCAAAACCTTTCATAATTTTAAAGACCTCTATTAGGTCCCTCCTCCCCCCCACCCCCCAGAGAAGAGAGACTGAGCCTGTTCATCCTTTCCGGAGATGTATATCCTCACATTTCTGGTATCATCCTTGTAAACCTTCTCTGCACCCTCTCCAGTGCCTCTATATCCTTTTTATAATATGGCAACCAGAACTGTACACAGCACTCCAAGTGTGGTCTAACCAAGGTTCGATACAGGTTTAGTATACCTTCCCTACTTTTCAATTCTATCCCTCTAAAAAAAATAAACCCTAGTGCTTGGTTTGTTTTTTTTTGGCCTTACTAACTTGTGTCGCAACTTTTAATGGTGTATTTATACTCAGATTGTTATATTGCAAATCAGACCAAAAAACTTCAAATGGCACAGGTCAGGTGGAGCCAGCAGGATATTGATTTTTTTGATGTTAAGGTGGAAGTTATAAATGGTGGGAATGGAAGGATTCTTCTGTACTACATTTAAGACTGAGGGAGGTATCATCCCAATATTGATGTTACTCATCCAAGGGTTGTGGAGCAGCTGTAGATCCAGGAAAGCAGCTGGTTCACATTAAAAGCAGTAATGGAGAATCAGTCATTAACTGGATAAGACATTACAGTATTGAAAAACAGTTTGTGGAAATCATTGCTTAAGTTTTGAGTTTTATTTAACATGCTGAACTTGATTTAGCAGAGAACAGTTTAAGTACCACTGCTCCACGTTGCTCAAGCATCAAGATGTCAAGTCTGGAAAAATTAGTGGTGAGTAGTTTTGGCCATTTTGGAAAGAAAAAAGAGACAAGACAACACAAGGATGGACCCGGAGGTTAAAAGGAGATCTGAAGGATTAAAATAGTGTCTCACTATCTTAAACACCCAACAATAAAAGGTTTTCAGTCACTTTCACACACATTTAGCAGAGGCAGTATTTTCAGCCATTGAAATCAGTCATCAGACTTGCTGCTGTGAAAATTTCTTTTGGTAGTGAAGTCTGTCAAATTAGGTAACCACACCTCCCCCCCCCGACCCTGAACACAGGGGCCCCACAAGGATGTGTGCTGAGCCCCCTCCTCTACTCCCTCTTCACCCACGACTGTGTGGCTGTTCATGGTTCCAACACCATCATCAAGTTTGCAGATGATACCACGGTAGTAGGCCAGATCACCAACAACGATGAGTCAGCTTACAGGGAGGAGGTCCAGCATCTCGTGAAGTGGTGCGCCAATAACAACCTGGCCCTTAATATCAAGAAAACCAAAGAAATCATTGTGGACTTCAGGAAGTCTAAAGGCGGAAGTCACACCCCCATCCACATCAATGGGGCTGTGGTGGAAAGGGTGGACAGCTTTAAGTTCCTCGGAGTCCACATCACGGAAGACCTCTCCTGGTCCTTCAATACCTCCTCTCTGGTGAAGAAGGCCCAGCAGCGCCTATATTTCCTAAGGAGGCTGAAGGGATGTAACCGGTCACCCCTGATCCTCTCTAACTTTTACCGCTGCACAATAGAGAGCATCCTGACAAACTGTATCACAGTATGGTATGGCAGCTGTAGCTACTATGACCGGAAAGCCCTGCAGCGGGTAGTCAAAACTGCCCAACGCATTACCGGTACCCGGCTACCGACCATAGAGCACATATACCAGAAACGCTGTTTACAGAGGTCACGGTCCATCATCAAAGACCCTACCCACCCCAGCCACAGTCTGTTCGCCCTCCTGCCATCTGGGAGACGCTACAGATGCATTCGCACCCGTACAACCAGATTTAGGAACAGCTTCTTTCCCAAGGCGGTCATCCTACTGAACTCCACAAATAAACTCTAAGCCTGCACATCTGCCAATGCACTTTATTATGTTTATGTTAATGTATTACAAGCCAAATGTATGTTGAATGTTTAAATGTCTTAATCTAAATGTACACTCAGGAGCTGCAAGCCTACATTTCGTTGTACTGCACTTGTGCACTAACGATGACAATAAAGTTGATTTGATTTGATTGATTGATTGATTTTGACTAACTGCAACACACACAACTGTAGGCCACCAATCTATGAAGACGTCCTTAGTGAATAAAGTGTTTGTAATTACTCCACGATTACAGCATAACGGCTCTATTTTTAACCAGAGGCACAAGACGACTACAACAATGTACCAATTTATCGCAATGTTGTCTCCGTGAAGCAGAGAGCTTTGGAGCACCACTCAAGGGGCGGCTGGGGCTGCCGGGGGGGGGGGGGGGGGGGGGGGTGGGTGGTGGGTTTATGTTTTTACACTGATCTTGAGGATAGGCAGCATCTAGAGTGCAAAGCAAATGGCAGAGTGGTGTAAATCGGCCAGCAAGTTCTGGAGATTCACAACGTCTCTCTTCTTCCCCATAACCTACTGGCCAATTCTTCTTAGGCAGTCCCTCGGAACTGAGGATGACTTGTGCCTACTGGTCAATTAGCGCATTAATAACGGCGTGCGTTGTGAACTTGCCTTTATTTTTGCAGCACTATTTGTCCCCTCAACATCCAGCCCAGATCCCAACAGGATGTTGGTATATCAGAGTTGCACTATTGTCTAGCAGATAGTGCAAGAGTCAACTTTCAAAAATTAAGATGCTTTGCTGACTCATGGGAGCAACTAACCACAACAAGATGATAACCTATAGCAGACCAGAATTTGTAAATGGACAAAAACAAGAGCTTAACCCTTCTATGCCAGGGCTGGCAAAGTAGATATAGTACGTCATGAGGAAGATATGCACCATTCCCCTTATGAGGTGCCAGCCAGGCTTAAATGATCTGTGCAGCAACTATTAGGATCTGGGAACAGAAAACAAATGGCACCCATGAAGGAATACACCATTTCAAGTACCATTTACTAGGGCAATGGCCCAAATATGAATGCCAGTGTTACTGGTTGACCTATTCAAATTTATAAGCAATCAGACAACCTAACCACCCTTTGATTCAATCTCATGGACACCATACTTCAGCAGGGCACATTCAATATTTAATAGAAAGGCTTCACATCAAATCAAAATACAACTTAGCTGCATGATCATTTTCACACCCAGATTGGCCAGCTGATGTTCTCGGAGTCAGAGAATGAAGAGGCCATTCGGCCCATCATGTCCGTGCTGGCTCTTTGAAAGAGCTCTCCAATTAGTCCCACTCCCCTGCTCTTTCCCATAGCCCTGCAAATGTTTCTTGCAAATATGTATCCAATTCTCTTCTGAATGTTACTATTGAATCTGCTTCAATGTTGGAACAGCTCTGCAACAGTTTCCCTAGTCACCCAAAGGATAGGGTGGCTATTGTCCTCCATCCGGTCGGGGTGCCAAGGGCTGCAGCTATGGCCAGTGGTTCAATGGCAGACAAAGCCAATGTGACTCAGGCGTGTGATTTCCCTGACACAATTTCATCTACTGCAAAATACTGTATGGACCATCCAAAATTTCTAGTCCCCACCTGCAGCTTAAACAGTCTAGAGCTCCTGGTAAAGTTGATAACCCAAGATCTCCCAAAAGCCTCCAAGTGTCCATTCGCCATGAGCCTACACATGGGAGTGGTGTCAGACAATTTGATAAATGTCACAGTTGAGTTCAACCTTGTTTTCATTCAGTGTCTGCTCCTTGGTTGATTTTCCTTGCCTATTCCAGGGCAAAGACCAACTAGTTCAGTAAAATGAGCATCAATGCTAGAACCTCCTGGTTTGTCACATTGCAACAGGTAGTGCCTTGAATGGGAAGTCTTTCGGGAAAGGAGACAAAAAGGTTCGAGAACCAAGGCTCCCTGATCAAGCACGATTTACAGGAGTCAACCAAATGATCAAGTACTACAAAATTCAAGAGTGAATACTCAATTTTAATGTTTCAGAGCATCTAATGTTTACAATTCAGTCTTTTGAATCAGTAGTAAGCAATTTCATACAATCATCTTTCCAAATAGTGAAATTAATCCAGACACTTTCAATATCATGCTCTGTAACCATAGAATCTGGAACAAAATTCACATTAGAAACAAGTTAGATATTGGGCACTTCAGATCTTTAAGTGGCAGCCTGTTACACTATGATTCCCCTCAAGGGCCAAAAGCTATAGTCACAATTATTAAACTTAGATTGCTCAACCGATGTATAGAATCACTAAGGGACAGTGTTATAGAACCTTAACTGTGAGATCATTTGGATTTGAATTTTTTTTGAAGGAAACTTTCTCCTGAAGACCTTCTTATCCTTTATGAAAGGATTACAGCAGACTGGTCAGTTGAAGTGAGCTTTGCCAACACGCTGACTGTAGACACCAACATGTGTTACATTGGATTACATTATGGATTCAGACCAGCTCCAAGTGCCCAAACAGGACAGTATGATTCAGCTCAATTAAGTGGAGTCTCATCCATCAGAAACAATGCTAAAGCCAAAAGATTCCACAGGTTTCCCCCCCCCCCAGTGCAATAGCACAAGTGGTCCGGGAGACACGGCTCGAGACAAAGTGTCCCAATTTATGGGAAATAGATTGCACACTGGTGAATGCCCCATTAGGATTACTGAACAGTCAATGCTTACATGTATGCAAATATTGAGCAAAGTTGTAATGTAGCAATTTCAGGTTGAACGATAAATAAATTTGATTTGCTTCCCTTCAAAGATGGCCAAATACAGATTAACCACTCAAATTATTTCAAGTGCATATTAGACCAGAAATAAAGTACAAAAATACAAAAGTGTTCACCTATAGTGCAGTCTGTACTTAAAATGTTAGTGCTCAACAAATGAGTACTCATGAATATATTAGTACATTTATACCAGGAATAACTATATTAGTATATTTATACCAGGAATAACTATATTAGTACATTTATACCAGGAATAACTAATCAGTCAATAACCAGGTCTAAAAAAAAAAAAAAAAATCACACACAATACCTTCTTATTAACTTTCTATAGCAATTCAGAAAGGCAAGTGGGAATTAGGATTTGTCTAAACAACTGTATGCAGACAAATATTACCACCACAAGAATTAGGAGCAGGAGTCGGCCTTACAATCCCTCGAGCCTGCTCCACCATTCAGCAAGATCATGGCTGAATTTCTACATCAGCAGCAACCCCGCATTCCCATATCCCCGATTCCCTTAGTGCCCAAGAATCTATCAATCTCAGCCTTGAATATACTCAACGACTGAGCATCCACAGCCCTCTGGGGCAGAGAATTCCAAAGATTCACAACCCTCTGATGGAGAAATGTCTTCACTCGGAGTCCGAAATGGTCAACCCCTTATACTTAGACTATGCCCCCTAGGTCTAGACTCTCCAGCCAGGGGAAACAGCCTCTCTCAATCTACCCTGTCAAGCCCTCAAAGAATTTTATACCTTTCAATGAGATCACTTTGCATTCTTCTAAATTCCAGAGTGTATCGGCCCATTCTACTGAATCTCTCCTCATAGGACAACCCTCTCATCCCAGGAATCAATCTATTGAACCTTTGTTGCACTCCCTGTAAGGCAAGTATATCCTTCCTCAGATAAGGAGACCAAAACAATGCTCCAGGTATGATCTCACCAAAGCCCCATATAATTGCAGGAAGACTTCCTTACTCATACTCCAACCCCTAACATACCATTTGCTTTCCTAATTGCTTGCATTACCTGCATGTTAACTCTGATTTGTGTACAAGGACCCCCCCCCCCCGCAAATCCCTCTGAATACCAACATTTACTAGTCTCTCATTTAAAAAATCTTCTGCTTTTCCATTCTTCCTACCAAAGTGAAGAATTTCCCCACATTCTGCATCATCTGCCACCTCCTTGCCCAATCACTTAACTGACCTATATTCCTTTGCAGCCTCTTTACATCCTCCTCATTGCTTACTTTCCCACCTAGCTTTGTATCATCAGCAAACTTGGATATATTACACTCTGTCCCCTCATCAAAGTGATTTATATAGATTGTAAATAGCCGAGGCCCAAGCACCGATCCTTGCGGTTACACCCTGCCATCCTGAAAATGACTGGTTTATTCCTGCTCTGTTTTTTGTCCTTTAACCAATCCTCAATCTATATGCCAATATATTACACCCCAAATCCCATGAGCCCTAATCTTGTGCAATAACCTCATGTGGCACCTTATTGAATGCTTTCTGAAAATCCAAACACACTACATCCACAAGTTCCCCCTTATCTACACTGCTAGTTACAACCTCAAAAAACTAAGATGTCAAACACGATTCCCCTTTCAACCACTTAACAGTTTTGCTCAAAGTTACGAGTACTGAATTCAGGATATTGGTGCTAGGGATCTCCAAAGCACTTTAGTCCAGTTGAACAGCTTGATCCACAGCAACAATTCTCTGACCTTCCCAACAATGGGTCTCAGTACCAATTCTCAGACAGGCATTCCCTACTGATTTGAAACTGGAGGTGAAAGGCTCTTCTCTGAAGAACTGTCACCACCCAGGTCCAGCCAACACTCTTTAGTATTAGAGCACAAGCATTTTTCTTTTCAATTGCCTAATAAAGTTTGTGGTCAACTGATGGAATTGGTAACTCCTTACCTTGCACTATTCCGGAATCAACCTAACCGCTTCATTGGAACAGGAGCTCTCATTTGCATGGAATATCTGAAATTAAAACAAGCCAAATTCAGGATAAGCTACATCCTTGAATAAAGCATTAGCAAAATATTTTGGCAATGCACTGTACCACTGCTACATAGAATGTAAAGCTCAGAACCAAGCCATTTGGCCCAACTGGTCTACACTGGTGCTTATGCTCCACACGAGCTTCCTCCCACCCCGACTTCACATCATCCTATTGGCAGACCCTTCTATTTGTTCCTCCCTCATGTGTTTATCTAGCTTCCCCTGAAATGTATCTATATTATTCGCCTCAGCCACTCCCTGTGGGAGCGAGTTCCACATTCTCACCACTCTCTGGGTAAAGAGCTTTCTCCTGAATTCCTCATGAACGAAGGGAAAACATTCACAGGGCTATGGGGAAAGGGCAGAGGAGGCAGCAAAGGCACGATGGGCCGAATGACCTCCTTCTGTGCTGTATCATTCTATCCTTTTTTTTTTTTAAATTAAAGGACCTCTAGTTTTGGATTCCCCCCACTAGCAGAAATATATTTCACATCTACTCTATCAAACCCCTTCATAATTTTAAAGACCTCAACCTTCTCTTTTCTAGAAAAAAGAGCCACAGCCTGGTCAGTCTTTCCTGATGGGGATGATCTGTGTTCTGGTATCATCTTGTAAATCTTTTTTGCATCATCTCCAGAATGTACAGCACAGAACAGAACCTAGCCACCTGGTCTATGCTGGTGCTGATGCTCCACAAGAGAGTTCCACATTCTAAACACTCTGGGTAGAGATGGTTCTCCTGAATTTCTTATGAATGAACAGGAAACATTCCTCCAGTGCCTCCATATCCTTTTTATATTATGGAGACCAGAACTCTGCACAGTGCTCCAAGTGTGGTTTGTAAAATCTTCATTGATTATTTTGATCCACGATCAAAAAGAAGCAAATCTAGAATATTTGCTGTTGGCAAAGGTCAGATAATGAAAATATAAAATGTCAGTGAATACATCTACTGCTGTAGGCTTGTCAGGCACAATCTCAAGATATTCAGAGGAATACAAAACTTGCATTTCACTTTTATTTGTGTTTCATACAAGTGAAGGGTTAGATTGGGGGGGAGCAACAGAGAAGGAGATTTTTTTCTAAGCAATTCTTGCAACACTATTGAGTGAGCAGGGCCAGGCAGGGAGCAAGGAGAGAGTTTGTTTTCAGACCTGCAGGTTCGGTCTCCCTCGCTGCTCTTATGCATGGCATTGTATCAGAGGGGGGTACGGTTACAGAGTGGTTCTGTTACTGGACTAATGATCGAGACACAAGTTCAAATCCCACCATGGCCGCTGGGGAATTTAAATTCAGTTAAATAAATCTGTAATGGTGACCATGAAACTACCAGATTGCTGTAAAAACCCAGCACGAATGTCCTTACCCAGTCTGGCCTGTGTGTGACTCCAGACCCACAGCAATGTGCTTGACTTCACTGCCCTCTGAAATGGTGGCCTTCTCAAAGGCAATTAGGGATGGGCAATAAACGCTGGCCTTGCCAGAGACGCCCACATCCCCTGAATGAATAAAAAAATTGCAGACGAGTGTCACTCAATGCAAAGTCTGAGAATCAATGGAATGTAGAGTTGCTTTGCTCCAGGAGAATGCAGATACAGCTCAAAATAACTGGCCTTATTTCATTTAATGGGCTGCTCTAACAGCCTTGCAGCATGGTCCATGACCTGGCAAGTCTCCAGGTCAGGAAACAAAAAAAGAAACAGTACTTTGAACCAATCAGCAGTTTACCTTTGACCCTTACTTCATTGAAGGAAGGCCAGTACCTCTACTGCAGTCATGAGACATTTAATTTCTCCCCCACTCACCCTCTCCACCCATCATTGCTGTAGTATCAATTTAGATGCAAGTTTGTCGTAGGAGTTAGGACCAATATACCCAACAGAAAACAGGTTATAGTGACAAGATTGTGAAAACATGGAACTAAACAAGCCATGTCATTTGGCATATGCCCAACTTATTGGGCATGTGCATTCTTCACCAATCCCAGAGGGCTCTTGACCCCCACCCAAGAGCAGGAGTCGGTCAATAACCACTTTCTAAAAGTTAACATTCAACACAAACTTTAAATTAGGAATAGCAGCATTAGAACAGATTACTCCGCCAATATTACTACAAGTATCAAAACATTATACATCTTAAAAAGGATATAAAATCAGGTAACTAACATTATTAATGCAATATTTGCAACTACCCTGGCCTCTCTATCCTGCTCATTTCTCTTCCTCCCCTTGCAGCCAGCCCCCCACCCCTATTTTGTTAGGTAAAAGGAAAAATCGCCACTAGCCTGCTCCTGTCCTCTTCCAACACTCGAATGTGCATTTTTAATACGGGCATACAATCCTGGAAGATTGTGTCTTCTTGAACCCACCAATGATGAGCCTATTGCCTGTTTCTACTAGTGGGGCAGGCATTAGCCATCTCTCGTAGACTTTATGGGGTTGGGGTTAGGGGGGTTCTTTATTACATCATTGCCACTGACTGGATTAGCTCAAACATCATGACAGCACAGATTTTTAAAAACAGTTCTGCAAAATAATGGACTCAGATACATCACCAAGTTTCCATTCTGAAGCTGGACAATGCCCACAAAGGGAATAGGACTATCCCAAATGCTGTGTTCGTCTTCATAAGCCACAGGTTCAAGGTGACTTCCCATGGCATCATCCACTTGAAGTTGAGGACTACAGTTAACAAGGATGCTTCCTGCAGGCGTATTGTTCACCAGCAGGGGTGGCTCCCCAAACTCAGGAGATTCTGCATTCCAGTCCTTCTCAACGTTCTCCTGTCCCAAAAGCAACAGTTATTAGGCCACTTTATTAAATCCAGAAACAAAATCAACTTTACTTGCAGAAGTGAGTGACAGGCAATTCCAAAGTGGCACTTTTGAATCTTTAAGTCAATAGCAGTGACTCTCTGCCACTGGTTCAGAAATCCACATAAAACTCAGATTTCAGTAGGAAGATTCCTAGGTTAAACATTGCGAGGTATTTTCCATAATTAAATACATTTTATTAAAATTCAATTCAACACCTTCCACTCTAAAGCATCAGCATTTCTCAAGTACAAGTGCTCATGAGTATCCAAAATTACCACATTTGAAAGTTAGATGTAGATGGAAAAAACCATCTTGCTGGCTCCAGTTTTTTTCCTCCCCTCTCCCAAAGGCTATAATTGAATGAGACATAATTCCATGAGTCGTGGTCATCTGCCACTAACTGACCATTAGTCAGCATTAAACAGGTAGCAAATCTTACGTAGGCTACAAATGAAGGGTGCTGCAGCAAACTGTGCTGCCCCCAACTGTATTTGAGAATAGACCCTCTGTACTTAAGAACATAGGAAGTTACAATCCAGAAGTCAAACTAGGACCTTTCTGGGACTTAGACAGGAATACCCAGTCATCAAAACTGCTCAGCAAAACAAGGGTCCAATTTCAAGACCATTGCTTCTTTCTCCTCTTATCCTATCCCACAACTTACTTAGGTAAGTTACAAATCTCTCACAATCCTTACCTCAGTACCTCCAGATTCCTCCAAGACAATACGCAGCAGACAAATGTATTCTGATGCAGCCCTGAGCACATCGACTTTGCTTGGTTTTCGATCTTTCGGAATCAAAGGAACTATACTTTTAAGCTTTGAAAAGCCTTCATTTATGCTCTGGACCTGAAATAATAAACATTTTTCCATGAAGTCAAATTACACACAAGGTTTTATATTTGACTGATGGCTAGCCCTTCAGCAGCATTACAGCTAAAGCACTTTTACATTGCAGAGGGTTTCTGCTACTATGCTCGAGGATAAAATATTGTCCCAACCATCAATCAACTTCTTGGGGGAAAAACCATGGAGTGTATCAAAGCAAGAATCTTTCTCAACCTCATTTATCTTTGAAACAGTTAGTTATCATCACTTGCTGTGGTGGTTTTAATGTACTAACTTGATCAGGTTTAGCAAACATGGCAACTCCAGTTGATTCATGGCCATCGCTTCCAAGACCAGAGTTGCAAAGCAGGCACACTCGATTAAACTTTGATTGATTTATTAGTAAAAGTAATCACAGCTACCTGACCTAGCCCATGTAGGTCTATGGGTTTTAGACCATATGCACTGCCGCTTGGAGACGCCTTGGCGTGCCATCTTGCCGTCCGGCGGAGGCAGGGATCCCCAATAGAGGGCGCTCTACACAGGAGTCCTCCCTTTATCTATTGGGGACTTGGCCTGGAGGGTGTTGCATGGAGCAGTCCCGTGCAATATGGTTTTAAGTCGGTTCATGGACTCCCAGGTCGCCTGCCTTCTCTGCAGCCTGGAGGAGTCAGTGTTCCATGTTTATATAGAATGAGAGAGGTTGCAGCCCCTCTTCCATTATTTGAAGGGGCTGCTCCTCGATTTTTGGCTGCACTTCAGTCCCACGCTCCTGATCTTTGGGGTTGGGGGGTGGGGGGAAAAAAGAGCGGACCTCCTCGTAGAACTGGTCCAGGCAGCGGGCGGTCATTCGGCCCCATTGCCTGCCTCTCTTCCACGGCCATGTTCGCGCCCGGGTGGCCCTGGAGAACGCGGTGTCCGCCGGCACGCTCGAGGCCTTCCGCGACCGGTGGGTGCCGCGGGGCTTGGAGTGCATCATCACCCCAGCCAACACAATTTTTATTTAATTTGTTACGTTTTATTTAATGTTTTATTAAGTTAGTCGATTTGTTCAATCACCAAAATCAGAAGAGTAGGCCATATGCACATTTACCTTTGCAGTAATGCCACATCATCATACATCATTTAAGTTTAAAATTTTATTTAAATTCCAAATAACCTTTTCAACAAAAAAAAGTCAGCCATGCACCCAGCAGTAAACCAGATCTATCGAAAGTCAGGAGCACAATCTTCAATATCTGCTGTTTATACAGTTGGGTTTGTTTCAGATATCAGTATAAAGCCACCAGTCAAATTTATTGCACATCGATTCACAAAATATTTTTGGACCACCAGATTATATACATCCATAACTTTTTAAAAAAAAAAAAAAAGTGATGGAAACATGCACAAGAGTTACATTTACTTCCTGCAACACTCCATAGTTAACTTAGCTACTTATTTTACTCACCTTGGATGGGGCTCTCCAAACTCAGCCTTAAGGTAGCTAGTGCTAATGCCCACAAAGCCCCACCCTAGGACTCCTAAAATCAGGCCTGTGGCCTACTTCGCTCAGGCTCTCCTATAACCCACAGATTTATATTAAGCCCCCACGGACATAATTGGAGCCCTGCCTTGACCACAAGTTCAAAGCACCCGTTAAATCTTCACTACTTTAAAACTAAAATTTTCAATTTCAGGATTTTATGCTCCAATTTGGATTGGGGGTGGGGGGGGGCAGAAGAGACGGCACAAGAACCCTGTTGAGGGGGAAGGGGAGGGATAAGAGAATGCGAGGGACTATTTCTTAAAGCCAATACCAGTTTAGAAGTTTCCTCCCCAGCCAGAGCTTTCCACCACTCCCCGAACCACTTCAACCTTATGAAAAATCCCCATCAACACTTACCAGCAGCACCCACCTCCAGCTAAATACCCTGCTCTTGCTTTAAGCAGACCCTACTACCCACTTCCCAATGCTCCCAAGCACCAGTCAACTCGTCATCCCCCTTGTTCTCCCAATCCAGTCATCTCACTTCACAGCCACCACACCCCAGCCCCACCCTCCCAACACTACAGCCCCCTTTCATCAGTACAGCTAGACATATAGTTCCAAAAATTGCTTACCATCTTCCCCTCGATCCTGGGCTTGACAAAAAAACCCAGAGACAACATTTTTATAACTTCTACACAAATAAAATACACAATCATAACTTTAATGCTCAAATAGGTCATTGATACTCCTACATTAGAAACAATTTTACTTTAATCACTATATACTAGTGGCACCAATAAGACATCCCATGTTATATAACAAAGAACTATTTTTGTCTATGGACAGTAACCAATGTTGCCATAAAATCACTATCCTTCCAACTCAAGAAGTTGCAAGGCTAGAGATAATATAATCTCTCCCTACACCCCAAAATGACACAAATTAACTTAGCTACTTATTACAAGACCTTAACTAGCAGAATCTAAAAGTTAATTAACTTACTTAATTTGTCAAACTAGGTTATCTAATAGCCTTGGAAGATACTTTAGCCTCCCTCACCCTGTGCCGCTCTTTTGCATTGGCTGCTCGCCTCTTGCCAAACAAGTCCTGCACATCTTTGCTGGATTCATAATAGCCAGGAGGTTGTCTCTTGAATTTCCTGACAGGAGCCAAAGCGGGCAATGGCCCCAAAGTCTCCTCAAGCACATCATTCATGATTTCTGCCTGTGGCACAACCAGCAGCTGGCGAGAAACACCTTCTACAACTTGCTCCTGGAGCTCCTCACCGGTACCCTCAAAACAAAACTGCATCATCTCCTCCTCATCCTCCATATCCCAACATCTAACAGCCATTCCTTCATAGAGTAGAACTTTTAGATAGAGATATATATTATACTTTGATTGAGGAGGGGAGCCCCGCACAGAACTTTTAAAGCCTTCTAATTGCCTGTCCCCTGAGCCCCAGGCGCTGATGAGCCCAGGTGTGGGGATGGGGATTGCTGGGCATTGTGGGGACTGTAGTCACCAGAGGGCCTCCCCGCAGGCCGAGGCTGGAGGGCCGAACTACATCTCCCGTGGGGCAAGGGGGCGAGCGACGCCTGCCCGGCCGGCCGCGCCCTGAGGCGGCGCTGTGACCCACAGGTACAACTGACGGCCTTTTAATTAAAACAACAGTGAAAGTTCACTTCGAAAAGAAAAGTGCGAAACTAAGGGGGGGGAAGTTTAAGGAATGAATCCAAAGATTGGTGGGTCTTACATTTCCAATAAGGGTCTCCTGCCTTGTGTCATTTACAGTTGTTGTTGCCACATGCTTTTTTTAGAGTTGAGAAAAATGAGCATTTTTATATGGCAGCATTGGGCTCCAGCACGCTTCCTGTGCAGAGAAAGTGCTGTCTGTAGCACATCAAGTGCTGTCAACAATTCCTGGCTCAACAGCCACTGGCAGCTGGACAGGGAATGAGAAAAGATCTTGTCAGCACAGCCACCTTCTAATGTTTAAGACCATGTACAAGGTTCTGTTTATTTTCCTTCAACTTTGTAGTTAAGCCTGCATCTATCTATCTATCTCTAGTTTGTGTTAATTGTGTGTGTAACACTTTTTTTAAACAAGTCTCTTCCTCGGGTCACCTTGCACCACACACTATCTCGTGCCTGATGGCCGATCTGAGCTCCAGCCATTCCAAAAGCCTCTGTGCAGAATGGTTAAAAGGAGATGCTTGGCACCAGTGACTCTCCAAACAGTTTCTTCCCTGTTGTCTTGTGTTTGGTACCTCACCATGGTAACATGGGCTCCTGTGAAATAAAAATAGACAATTCTGGAAATTCTCAGCATCTGTGGAGAGAGAAACAGAGTTAACGGGCGATTTTCCCATGGGAGGCGGGTTTCGGTTTGGGCGGGTTCCAAACCCACCTCCACTGTCAGGTGGGGAAAAGTTTGGGTTTTCCCCTAATTGGCCAGTTGATTACAGAGGTGTGGGTTCCCCTGGGCCAATTAGTCTTTTGGGACTGAAACTCGCCTCTGCTGACGTCACTTACCCAGCTTCATTTAAGGGCTGCTTGCTGCCTTGCCTCATTCCACTGGTTGTTGGTCGATGCTGCACCACCTCCAAACTTTCATCACAGAGAAGAATGGCCAGCTCCAAGGCAAGGGCCCCGAGGTTCTCAGATGAGGCGCTGGGAATGCTGGTTAAGGGGGTGAGAGCTAGCAGGGAGGCACTCTTCCCCTCATCTGGGAGGAAGAGGCCTCCCAAAGAAACCAAGGCTATGTGGGTACAGCTGGCAAGGGATATCGCCTCCAGATTAGTGTGCAGCAGAACATGGCTGCAGTGCCGTAAAAGGTTCAATGACCTTGTAAGATCAGGCAAAGTGAGTATACCTTCAGCTTGACCCTCCTTCTGCTCCCCTTCTCCTCTCTTCACCAGCACTCTGCATTGTCAACCTCCTCCTCCACATCCCACTTTACCCTTACAACCCTTGCACCCTTCGCCATCCCTCTCACTCTATGAACCCAATCACTTGACTATTCGACTATGTTGCCCTCACACTCCCTGTCAATGTTGTGCAATGACAACGACTAACAACGCACAGGGAGGGCCCTTGGACATGGAACCTCACTCCATCTTTGTCTCCTTCTAAGCATCTATGCTGTGGACTCTCTACACTCACTCCATCATTCTCACTCCAACTCCACTTGTCTCCCTCACTGCAGGAAAAGAGAGCCCACAATAGACGGGAAAGGGCGAAGACAGCGCTCCGGTTTCCCCCCACAGTCCAAAGATGTGCGGGTTAGGTTGATTGGCTATGATAAATTGACCCTTAGTGTTAGGGGGATTAAATACATGGGGTTACGGGGATAGGGTGGGATATGTGTTGGTGTAGGGGTTACAGGGATCGGGTGGGATATGTGTCGGTGCAGGTTCGATGGGCCGAAATGGCCTCTATCTGCACTGTGGGGTTTCTGTGATTCTGTGATTCTCATCCAGGCTGAAGAGGCGGCCCTGGATATCACCGGCGCAGAGGTGGAGGTGGAAGTGTGAGACGGACAGACGGGCAATGCAGACTAAGCTGGTGACAGAATAGTTTTGCATCTCTCTCATTTACACTACTTGAGTGACTGAAATGACTGCTGGTGTACATTAATAGAAAGCCACTTGATCATCTGCACTATTGCATGTGCATGCCACACTTCCGTGAAATATCTAACCCATGCCTTAGCTCCCCCACAGGTCCATCCACAGAGCCCCCATCCCACTGTCGACGAGGAAGAGGCTGAACTGGAAGACTCCTCAGAGGAACCTGCAACCTCTGAGGATGCAGCATCAGCAGATGTAAGCGCACCCAGCAGCAGCGCAGATACGCACACCTCGGTGGGACCTTCGGGACATAGAGTAGTGTTGTCACCGTGTGTATCGCAGCTCACAGGTGAGCATCAGCAGCTGGTGGAGACAGGGACAGCAGTGGAGAGTCCTCGTCTGAGGTCGCAGGACTCTCCCAGCTCTGCTCCGCTGCATGTTGACCCTGTGCCTCTGGGTCCATCCAGAAGGAGAGCAGTGCTGGAACTCCAGGAGCAGGTGCAGGGGATCTGGCAGGTTTTGTCTCCAGGGTCACTGCACGTGTGGAGAGGATGGAACAATCCAACTCTAACATGAGCAGTGCCTTTGTGGAGGCATTGGCGCATGAACGCACCACCACGGAAAGGATGGCAACCTCCATGGTAACGGTGGCATAGTGGTTAGCACTGTTGCCTCACAGCGCCAGGGACCCGGGTTCAAATCTGGCCTCGGGTGACTGTCTGTGTGGAGTTTGCACATTCTCCCCGTGGGTTTCCTCCGGGTGCTCCGGTTTCCTCCCACAGTCCAAAGATGTGCGGGTTAGGTTGATTTGGCTATGATAAATTGACCCTTAGTGTTAGGGGATTAAATACGTGGGGTTACGGGGATAGGGTGGGATATGTGTCGGTGCAGGCTCGATGGGCCGAAATGGCCTCTATCTGCACTGTGAGGATTCTGTGATTCTGTGATCTGTGATATCTACCTCTCTGGAAAGGGTGTATATGGTAGAGGAGAGGATGGCTGCGGCCATGGAGGACGTAAGTCACCAGAGTCTGGAAAACATGGTGAATGTTCAGAATAGACTGACATCTCTGGAGGCAGCTATTGATCAGAAACCAGAGCTTCATGGAAGTCCTTTTGAGTAGGACTGCCAGTGCAGATACAGGTCCCCATGGCCCCCCTAATGTGCTCTCAAGCCACTTGCAAGCGCTGAGGTGGACCTGACCCATGAGGGGGAAGTTGGTGGCAGAGAACAAGGAAATGGGGGTCCTCTCCAAGTGCTCACACTTCCATGCCACTGCGTAGCCCTCGGTCAGAGTCTGCACCCAACTGAGATGGGCATCTCAGGATGAGCAGACGTTTGGCGAGCCCTCACCGGCTCGGAAACCCAGAGGACGCCCGCCAAAGGTGTCAAAGCAGGAGCAGCATGAAAGTGAGCAAGGGGCCTCTACTTCTGCTGAAGCCACAGGGGGAGCATGCGTAAGAGAAAAATAAAGCACAATTAGTCACAGGGGTAGGCACTTGGGTGATTGTTTCTGTTTATTGATGAAATGCCATCCCTGTGTGAATGTATTAAAATGAGGCGATGGCAAACTGTTGGCGTGATGGCATCTGTTATTTCGGCTTAGGCAGTTCCACATTGTGGGCTCCGTGACACTTGCGTGATCAGGTTAGTGGTCAGAGTGAAAGGAGGCCAGAGAGTCATGTCCATTGTCTATCATGTGTTAAGAAGGAGCCAAGCACATGTGCCACAATGGGCAACCTATGCAAATCTGGCCAGGATGAGTGCATCCCTTGCATCCCGCCCAGCCATGTGCTGGCGTGCTGCCGCTGGTAGATGCAGCGCCGCTCGGTCCTCGTCCTCATCTGAGGAGGCTATGTACTGAGCCACTAGCTCATCAGGAAGCTGCAAGCTATGACGCTGTGCGATGTTGTGCAGACCATGACCATTCTGGAGACCCTGGCTGCTGAACACTGCAGGGCTCCACCTGATCTGTCATGGCTGTTATGTTCATTACTAACTAGTTGTTTTTATTAAGAACAGCTAGCTTTTGCTAGACACTTTATTGAGCACATGTGGACTAGGTACAGTATCTGTAGAGGCCTCCATCTTGACTGCTGCCTCTGGGTAGCCTAGTGCATCGTGGGTAGCCCACTCTTATATACATACAGCACCACCTAGTGTGCCATTCCAGAATGACAGGTTACTGATCATTACAGTGGCTTTGGAATCGCATCTTCAGCAAGCCAATGGTTTGTTCGATGATGGAGCTGGTCAAAATGTGGCTGGTGTTGTAACGCTCCTCAGCCTAGTTAGCTGGCCTCCTGATTGGCATCATTAGCCACTTCTTCAGGGGGTAGCCCTTGTCACCAAAGAGCCATCCGTTAAGTTGGTTTGGCGGATTGAAGAGCGGAGGAACACTAGACTGCCACAGGATGAACGAGTCATGGCAACTACCACAGAACTTGGCGTAAACATGCAAAATCTCCTTCTTGTGGTTACACACCAGCTGTACGTTGAGGCAGTGGAAGCCCTTGCGGTTGACAAAGATAGCTGGGTTGTGATGGGGTGCCCTAAGGGACACATGTGCAGTCTATGACGCCCTGAACCATTGGTAAGCCTGCCATATTTGCAAAGCCAACTGAATGCGTGGTTACACTTGCTTGATCCCTTGAGAAGTGGATGTAATTGTGCGCCTTTGCGAAAAGGGCATCGATAACCCGTGTGATGCAACTGTGGGCGGCCGACTGGGAGATGCCGCTGATGTCTGCTGATGATCCCTGGAAGGAGCCTGAGGCAAAAAAGTTGAGTGCGGTGGTGACTTTGACAGCCACTGGTAAGGGGTGTCCACCCGCTCCTCTGGGCTCCAGGTGTTGGTGCAGCAGTGCGCAGATGGTCTCCGACAATCTCTCGCGAAAGTCTCAGCCTCCTTTGGCACTGCTGCTCACTCATGTTGAGGTAGCTCATCCTCTGTCTGTAAACCCTGAGAGGAGGGTATCTCCTGCGGCAACGTGCTTCCATGTGCTGGCGCCTTCTGCCCTGTGCAGCATCAGGTGGGTGAGCAGGAGGTTGGGGCTCCTGCTGCTGCTGAGCTGCCTGGTTCTGCTGCTGCCATGGCTGCTCCTCATCTGAATCTGAGGTCCATGGTGAAAGGAAATAAATGGTTCCCATGCTGCTGGCAGATACCTCCGTTGGGGAAGCGCTCAGTCCGAGTGGGGAGAGGGTTTTCCAAGGAGGTCCCACAGTTAAGAGATAGAAGCTGCAGCACCTCCGACTTCGGTAGGTCTGCTAAAAGTGTTGAAAGACCTGTGCAGCAAATTTCTGCCACCTGCAACTGCTCCCTGTTGAAAGCTCCGTTTTAATGGTGGAGCTGCAGCCGTGAGGAGGCCACCCACTTGTCAACCCGCCAGGATTTTTTTTTTTTTAGCTGGCGTGGTTTAGGAGGGTCGTGCAACATACTGAAAATGTGGTAAAAAAGCAAAGGCCTGTCAAAATAGGATTATAGAGGCCTTTAACCACTTGTTAAGGGTCTTAACTACCTCTCCCGACTGATGGAGGCAGGACCGAATCAGTCCCATGAAACACGATCCGGCAAAATTGCGCAGAGGTGGGCTCGGAACCCGCCCTCACTTTTTGCGATTTTTCCCAACTGTCCCGCCTCCTTGGGGCTGGGAAAATCGCCCCCAACGTTTCCGCTCGAGGTCATTAACCTGAAACGTTAACTCTGTTTTTCTCTCCACAGACGCTGCCTGACCTGCTGCATACTTCCAGCATTTTCTGTTTTTAGTTCAGATTTCCAGCATCCGCAGTATTTTGCTCCTTTGAACCGGTGCCATAAGATCAAAATACCATATGGCTCATCTAAGCTCATTGAAAGCATCAATCAGCAATTGTGCATTTAATTTTGATTATAAGGCTACCACAATTTAATCATTTTTTGCTTGGATTTCAAAAACAACGATGGAGGAGACAATTTAAAAAAAAAAAAATAGACTTTGCGAGGCATTGCAATTCGACTGCTCCCTGGTCCAATGTCTGAAGCTGCTACTGTGCCGAGCCACAGTACCTTCTGGCAATCAAGATTTCTACTCCTTAATCGATTCCGTGTGCCAAAATATTTGAACTTTGAATTATTTGTTTTGTTTTAAATTACAGATGAAGATCTGTAACTTCTTAAACAGACAGATTTAAAAGATGCCATAGGAACTTTCCATGTGAGAAGGCAAGCCAGCTCGCCCCTCTCCTTTCCAGAAATGGTGTGCTTCGGGAAGGTTAGTCACCCCTCACTTCTGTAGCACAATTCCCCAGTACCCAGTTACAGAGCATCGTCATTCTGGAAGTTGGGCTATAGAATCACAATTACAGCATAGAAGCAAGTAATTTGGCCTGTTGAGCCTATGCTAGTTTAAGCTCCTCTGCTGGTGCTATCTTTGGAAGGGTGCATATACAAGTTATATATGCGGTCACACCCTCAGATTTTGGAATTGTCAATGCAAAATGGAAGAAAAAGAAAGAAAAACTTGCATTTCTATAGCGCCTTTCAATGACCACCAGATGTCTCAAAGTGCTTCACAGCCAATTAAGCACTTTTTGAAGTGTAGTCACTGTTGTAATGTGGGAAACGTGGCAGCTAATTTGCGCACAGCAAGCTCCCACAAACTTCTCCTCTTAGGCAGTCCCTCGAAACCGAGGATGACTTGCTTCCACACTAAAAATGAGTTCTCAGGTGACTGATGAGTCCAATGCGGGACCTACAGTCTCTGTCACAGGTGGGGCAGACGGTGGTTGAAGGGGCGGGTGGGTGGGGTGCTTGGGTTGACGTGCGCTCCTTCCGCTGTTTGTTCTTGGCTTCCGCTTGCTCCCAGCAAAGAGACTCGAGGTGTTGGACTGACCACAAGTGGCCCTCTGGCTCAGTACCGTCCCAGATAATGAATTTGCAAATTGAGTCATTAAGCATCTAGGAATCTCTTTTTAAATCCAACCATTTCAAAAAGATTTATAAAGATTCAACAGCTTTTTTATTGGCCTTTTTAAAACACTGTTGTTTAAACAAGTCAGTCCTGGTGGTGTTACGAGGAGCGCTTGCCTGAAGGAGATTCCAACAATGAGTAGAAGTAAACATCTTGACATCAACTCAGGTTTTTTAGAAACTTTGCATTGCTCAGTGTGTTAGTAACGGTAATTCGATTCCCATTTCCTTTGGTCTCAGTAATTCCACGACTGAATCCTGGCCAATGATATCATCAGTACTCAGTCTTGGAAATATACTGAAACTGCAACAAATAAGTCAAAACTATACAACAGTTGACCTGAATTCTTTTTAACTTCATTATTAAAAAGAAATATTTTTTGGAGATTGTATTTAGAAAGACTTTTGAGGGTCAGAATGTCTCTGTGTTTCGGGGCAAGGGGCAGAGCTGAGGATTTGTGAATGGAGTGAGGGGCAAGGGGCAGAGCTGAGGATTTGTGAATGGAGTGAGGGGCAAGGGGCAGAGCTGAGGATTTGTGAATGGAGTGAGGGGCAAGGGGCAGAGCTGAGGATTTGTGAATGGAGTGAGGGGCAAGGGGCAGAGCTGAGGATTTGTGAATGGAGTGAGGGGCAAGGGGCAGAGCTGAGGATTTGTGAATGGAGTGAGGGGCAAGGGGCAGAGCTGAGGGTTTGTGAATGGAGTGAGGGGCAAGGGGCAAGGGGCAGAGCTGAGGATTTGTGAATGGGGTTCGGGGCAAGGGGCAGAGTTGAGGATTTGTGAATGGAGTGAGGGGCAAGGGGCAGAGCTGAGGATTTGTGAATGGAGTGAGGGGCAAGGGGCAGAGCTGAGGATTTGTGAATGGAGTGAGGGGCAAGGGGCAGAGCTGAGGGTTTGTGAATGGAGTGAGGGGTTCGGGGCAGAGCTGAGGATTTGTGAATGGAGTAAGGGGTTCGGGGCAAGGGGCAGAGCTGAGGATTTGTGAATGGGGTTCGGGGCAAGGGGCAGAGCTGAGGATTTGTGAATGGGGTTCGGGGCAAGGGGCAGAGCTGAGGATTTGTGAATGGGGTTCGGGGCAAGGGGCAGAGCTGAGGATTTGTGAATGGTTCGGGGCAAGGGGCAGAGCTGAGGATTTGTGAATGGAGTGAAGGGTTCAGGGCAAGGGGCAGAGCTGAGGATTTGTGAATGGGGTTTGGGGTTCGGGGCAAGGGGCAGAGCTGAGGATTTGTGAATGGAGTGAAGGGTTCAGGGCAAGGGGCAGAGCTGAGGATTTGTGAATGGGGTTTGGGGTTCCAGGCAAGGGGCAGAGCTGAGGATTTGTGAATGGGGTTTGGGGTTCGAGGCAAGGGGCAGAGCTGAGGATTTGTGAATGGGGTGAGGGGTGAGGGGCAAGGGGCAGAGCTGAGGATTTGTGAATGGGGTTCGGGGTTTGGGGCAAGGGGCAGAGCTGACGATCTGTGAATGGTGTTCGGGGTTCGTGGCAGAGCTGATTTGTGAATGGGGTTTGGGGTTCGGGGCAAGGGGCAGAGCTGATGATTTGTGAATGGGGTTCGGGGCAAGGGGCCGAGCTGAGGATTTGTGAATGGGGTTCGGGGCAAGGGGCCGAGCTGAGGATTTGTGAATGGGGTTCGGGGCAAGGGGCCGAGCTGAGGATTTGTGAATGGAGTGAGGGGTTCGGGGCAAGGGGCAGAGCTGAGGATTTGTGAATGGGGTTCAGGGCAAGGGGCAGAGCTGAGGATTTGTGAATGGGGTGAGGGGTTCGGGGCAGAGCTGATGATTTGTGAATGGGGTTCAGGGCAAGGGGCAGAGCTGAGGATTTGTGAATGGAGTGAGGGGTTCGGGGCAAGGGGCAGAGCTGAGGATTTGTGAATGGTGTTCGGGGCAAGGGGCAGAGCTGAGGATTTGTGAATGGGGTTCGGGGCAAGGGGCAGAGCTGAGGATTTGTGAATGGAGGGAGGGGTTCGGGGCAAGGGGCAGAGCTGAGGATTTGTGAATGGGGTTCAGGGCAAGGGGCAGAGCTGAGGATTTGTGAATGGGGTTCAGGGCAAGGGGCAGAGCTGAGGATTTGTGAATGGAGGGAGGGGTTCGGGGCAAGGGGCAGAGCTGAGGATTTGTGAATGGGGTTCGGGGCAAGGGGCAGAGCTGAGGATTTGTGAATGGGGTTCGGGGCAAGGGGCAGAGCTGAGGATTTGTGAATGGGGTTCGGGGCAAGGGGCAGAGCTGAGGATTTGTGAAGGGAGGGGTTCGGGGCAAGGGGCAGAGCTGAGGGTTTGTGAATGGGGTTCAGGGCAAGGGGCAGAGCTGAGGATTTGTGAATGGGGTTCAGGGCAAGGGGCAGAGCTGAGGATTTGTGAATGGAGGGAGGGGTTCGGGGCAAGGGGCAGAGCTGAGGATTTGTGAATGAGGTTCAGGGATTGGAAACAAAAGAAGCAAAGACTCAGTCATCAGATAGGGAACTTCTGGCTTTGCCCTCGAGTCACTTAGGGACCACAAGTGGCCGTCTGGCTCAGTACCATCGCACACATTGCACATAGTTAGGGTGCCCTACTTACCACTTGATAAAGTTCAAGAAATGCTGCTCATTACATAGAAACATAGAAAATAGGAGCAGGAGTAGGCCATTCGGCCCTTCGAGCCTGCTCCGCCATTCAACGAGATCATGGCTGATCATCCAAACCCTAGCACCCGGTCCCTACACTGACAGCCATCCCACACAAGCCCTATCCCCGTAACCCCACGTATTTAATCCCCCCCTAACACTAAGGGCCAATTTTTGTCATGGCCAATCAACCTAACCCGCACATCTTTGGTTTGACTACACTTCAAAAGTACTTAATTGGCGGTAAAGCGCTTTGGGGCGTCCTGATGTCATGAAAGGCGCTGTAGAAATGCAAGATTGATCCTTCTTTCCTTGAATTACCCAACAGCTCACCAATTGTGGAGAGCAGGTTACTGAACAGTATTTAGTGGTGCAACAGCAGATGTCCTCAGTGAGCTACAGGTCATTCAAACACAACACCAGATAGTATAACTGAGTGGAAAGCAAATAGACAAGGCAGTTTCTTTCAACAGTTTAAAACAACTTTCACTTTCTCGCTGTCTCATTACTAATTTAATGGGATGTTTCAACAAGCAGTTACATGAAAGACAGGAGTTGCATTTATTCTTGAAGCGCAATCACTGTTGTGTCAGCAAAGGTCGCAGCCAGTAACAGCAATGAGACAATGCTGCAGTGAAGTGTCGGCCGAGATAATGGGGTCACATCCTGAAGTGGGGCGTGGAGCCGCAGCCTGCTGACTAGGGAGGTGAGAGTGCTGCTAACTGCGCCAAACTAACATTATCAGTGATAACACTGCCTATCCAAACTGTGGACCACGTTCAAACCCTGGACTTTCCAAATTGATTCATTTTATTGTAACTTGTCAAAGTCTATTTACAGGCACTCCTGTTTTATTCCCTGAACAATGTCTGAACTTCTGCCCTTTCTTTATTATTCATTACAGTAAGTTAGTTAGAATAAAATTATTGTGTGCTTTACTGTAACAAGATATATTGAGTGTATTGTTTCCTGGTGATCAACTGCTGGTTATTGTACAATAACGTAAACAACAACAGCTTGTATTTAAATAACGTAGTAAAACGTCCGAAGGCGCTTCACAGGAGTATGAAAAGACAAAAACATTTGACACCGAGCCACATAAAGTGAAATTAAGGCAGGTGACCAAAAGCTTAAGGAGCGTCTTAAAGGAGGAAAGAGCGGTAGTGAGGCGGAGAGGTTTAGGCAGCAAATTCCAGAGCTTGGGGCCGAGGCAACAGAAGGCACGGCCACCAATGGTGGAGCGATTATAATCAGGGATGCTCAAGAGGGCAGAATTAGAGGAGCGCAGAGATCTCGGGGGGGTTGTGGGGCTGGAGGAGATTACAGAGATAGGGAGGGGCGAGGGCCATGGAGGGATTTGAAAACAAGGATGAGAATTTTGAAATCGAGGCGCTGCTTAACCAGGAGCCAATGTAGGTCAGCGAGCAAAGGGTGATGGGTGAACGGGACTTGCTGCGAGTTAGGACACGGGCAGCCGAGTTTTGGATCACCAAGTTTACGTAGGTTAGAATGTGGGAGGCCAGCCAGGAGTGCGTTGGAACTGTCAAGTCTAGAGGTAACAAAGGCATGGATGAGGGTTTCCGCAGCAGATGAGCCGAGGCAAGGGCGGAGACGGGCGATATGACGAAGGTGGAAATAGACGGACTTTGTTATGCTGCGAACTGTAGCATAGTGGTTATGTTACTGGGCTAGTATTCCAGTGTTCAAATCCCACCACGGCAGCTGGGGAATTTAAATTTTGTTTATTAAATAAATCTGGAATAATTACTAGTGTCAGTAATGGTGACCATGAAACTATCGGATTGTCGTAAAAACCCATCTGGTTCACTAATGTTCTTTAGGGAAGGAAATCTGCCGTCCTTACCCAGTCTGGCCTATATGTGACTCCAGACCCACAGCAATCTGGTTGACTGGTGGGGTGGTAAATTGCGAGGAGGAAAGCCTCAGGCTACAGGACGATATAAACGGGTTGGTCAGATGGGCGGAAAAGTGGCAAATGGAATTTAACCCTGAAAAGTGCGAGGTGATGCATTTTGGATGGACAAATAAGGCAAGGGAATACACAATGAGTGGTAGGACCCTAGGAAGTACAGAGGGTCAGAGGGACCTTGGTGTACATGTACATAGATCTCTGAAGGCAGCGGAACAGGTAGATAAGGTGGTTAAAAAGGCATATGGGATACTTGCCTTCATTAGCCGAGGCATAGAATATAAGAGCAGGGAGGTTATGATGGAGCTGTACAAAACGCTGGTGAGGCCACAGCTGGAGTACTGTGTGCAGTTCTGGTCGCCTCACTATAGGAAGGATGTGATTGCTTTGGAGAGGGTGCAGAGAAGATTCACCAGGATGTTACCTGGGATGGAGCGCCTCAGCTATGAAGAAAGACTAAACAGGCTGGGGTTGTTTTCCTTGGAGCAAAGAAGGCTGAGGGGGGACCTGATTGAGGTGTACAAAATGATGAGGGGCATAGATAGGGTAGATAAAGAGGAACTTTTCCCCTTAGTAGGGGGGTCAATAACAAGGGGGCATAGATTCAAGGTAAGGGGCAGGAGATTTAGAGGGGATTTGAGGAGGAACTTTTTCACCCAGAGGGTGGTTGGAATCTGGAACTCACTGCCTGAAAGGATGGTAGAGGCAGGAACCCTCACAACATTCAAGAAGCATTTGGATGAGCACTTGAAATGCCATTGCATACAAGGCTATGGACCAAATGCTGGAAAATGGGATTAGACAGGACAGGGGTGGATGGGCGGCGCGGACACGATGGGCCGAAGGGCCTCTTTCTGTGCTGTAAAACTCTATGACTCTATGACTCTGAACTGCCCCTGAAATGGCTGAGCCAGCCACTCAGTTGTAAAAAACCACTACAAAAAACAATAAGAATAAAACCGGACAGACCACCCGGCATCGACCTAGGCACCGGCTACGGACACGGCAGTGGCACACCCAGCCCAGCTGACCCTGCAAAGTCCTCCTCACCAACATCTGGGGACTTGGGCCAAAATTGGGAGAGCTGTCCCACAGACTAGTCAAGCAACAGCCTGACATAGTCACACTCACAGAATCATACCTTTCAGACAATGTCCCGAACTCCTCCATCACCATCCCTGGGTATATCCTGGCCCACCGACAGCTCAAAACTGGGCATCCAGGAAGCGCTGTGGCCATCAGCAGCAGAATTTTATTCCACCACAATCTGTAACCTCCTAGCATATCCCTCACTCTACCATTACCATCAAGCCAGGGGACCAACCTTGGTTCAATGAGGAGTGTAGAAGAGCATGTCAGGAGCAACACCAGGCATACCTAAAAATGAGGTGCCTATCTGGAGAAGTTGCAACACAGGACTACATGCATGCTAAAAGCGGAAGCAGCATGCTATAGACAGGGCTAAGCGATCCCACAATCAATGGATCAGATCAAAGCTCTTGAGTCCTGCCACATCCAGTCGTGAATGGTGGTGGACCATTAAACAACTAACAGGAGGAGGAGGCTCCATGAATATCACCATCCTCAATGATGGTGGAGCCCAGCACATGAGTGCAAAAGACAAGGCTGAAGCGTTTGCAACCACCTTCAGCCAGAAGTGCCGAGTGGATGATCCATATCTGCCTACTCCTGAGGCCCCCACCATCACAGAAGCCAGTCTTCAGCCAATTCGATTCACTGCATGTGATATCAAGAAACGGCTGAGCGCACTGGATACAGCAAAGGCTATGGGCCCCGACAACATCCTGGCTATCATGCTGAAGACTTGTGCTCATGAACTAGCCGCGCCTTTAGCCAAGCTGTTCCAGTACAGCTATAACACTGGCATCTATCCAAGAATGTGGAAAACTGCCCAGGTATGTCCTGTCCACCAAAAGCAGGACAAATCCAATCCGGCAAATTACCGCCCCATCAGTCTACACTCAATCATCAGCATAGTCGACAGTGCTATCAAGCGGTACTTACTCACCAATAACCTGCTCACTGATGCCCAGTTTGGGTTCTGCCAAGACCACTCGGCTCCCGACCTCATTACAGCCTTGGTCCAAACATGGACAAAAGAGCTGAATTCCAGAGGTGGGGTGAGAGTGACTGCTCTTGACATCAAGGCAGCATTTGACTGAGTGTGGCATCAAGGATCCCCAGTAAAACTGAAGTCAATGGGAATAAGGGGGGGAAAACGCTCCACTAGCTGGAGTTATACCTAACACAAAGGAAGATGGTTGGTGGTCAATCATCACAGCCCCAGAACATCACTGCAGGCGTTCCTCAGGGCAGTGTCCTATGCCCGCATGTTGCAAGACCTGGACGACATATAGGCTCGGGCTGATAAGTGGCAGGTAACATTCACGCCATAGAAATGCCAGGCAATGACTATCTCCAACAAGTGAGCGTCTAACCACTGCCCTTGACATTCAACGGCATTACTATCGCTGAATCCCCCACCATCAATATCCTGGGGGGTCACCATTGACCAGAAACTTAACTGGACCAGCCACATAAATACTGTGGCTACAAGAGCATGTCAGAGGCTGGGTATTCCTTGGCGAGTGTCTCACCCCCTGACTCCCCAAAGCCTTTCCAAAATCTACAAGGCACAAGTCAGCAGTGTGATGGAATATTCTCCACTTGCCTGGATGAGTGCAGCTCCAACACTCAAGAAGTTCAACACTATCCAAGACAAAGCAACCCGCTTGATTAGCACCTCATCTACCACCTTAAACATTCACTCCCTCCACCACCGGCGCACCGTGGCTGCAGTGTGTACCATCTACAAGATGCACTGCAGCAACTCACCAAGGCTTCTTCGGCAGCACCTCCCAAACCTGCGACCTCTACCACCTAGAAGGACAAGGGCAGCAGATGCATAGGAACACCACCACCTCCAAGTTCCCTTCCAAGTCACACACCATCCTGACTCGGAAATATATCGCCGTTCGTTCATCGTCGCTGGGTCAAAATCCTGGAACTCCCTTACCTAACAGCACTGTGGGAGCACCTTCACCACACGGACTGCAGCGGTTCAAGAAGGTGGCTCACCACCACCTTCTCCAGGGCAACTAGGGATGGGCAATAAATGCCGGCCTTGCCAGCGACGCCCACATCCCAGGAACGAATAAAACAAAAACTTGCAGTGATTGCCTCACGATCATTTGTTCCTCAGTCCTGTCATTGTGCACCTGTTCCACTGACTACTGATAGAAGGGCCGAGCTGAAATCGAACCGCCCAAATGTGATAAGTAGTAATTATATCATTTAACAAATTACATTACACTTGATGACTTTAAGATTATGAAAGGATTTGATATGGTGGATGTAGAGAAGATGTTTCTACTTGTGGGGCAGTCCAAAACTAGGGGTCCATAAATATAAGATGGTCACTAAAAAATTCAATAGAGAGTTCAGGAGAAAGTGGTGAGAATGTGGAACTTGATATCACGGAGTGATTGAGACAAATAGCATCGATACTTTTAAGGGGAAAGTAGATAAACACATGAGGGAGAAAGGACTAGAAGGTTAGGGGGATAGGGGCGCGAGGGGGCTCGTGTGGAGCATAAACACCAGCATGGACCCGTTGGGCCAAATGGCTTCTTTCTGTGCTGTAAATTCTATGTAACATTTGTACACGAAACTAAGTGGATTTTTGTATTTTCTGGGTTTAGTTGGTGTAGCCAAAACACCTGACTCCAAGGCCTAGAAATTCAGTGGCGCCCCGTTTGGGGTGCCAGCCTCGCCAGGGCACTAAAAGTAGCGCCCCGGAAGTAGTCGCGGCCACCCGCCGGAAATTGACTTTGCACGCCCCAGAGGGAAGCGCAGCACTACTGGAGGCGCCCTGCATACCTCTTGGGGCGCTGCAACTCAATATCGCAGCGCAACGTGCCACAGTGCCACACGCTGCGGCACGGCGCGTTGCGGTACTGCAGGCCTTCCTCCCCTTCTTAAAGGGGAGGGGCCTGCTGCAGCGCACTCGAAGATCGCGAGTGCCGGCAAAAGAGCCCGGCATCGAGGAGAAGTGCCGGGCTCTCGGAACACTGCCGGCACTCCGCGGGTGGGGTGGGGGGGGCTCAGGAGGCCGGGGACGGCGGCGCGGAGAGGTGCTGGCAGGCGGCCAGCAAAAAAAATGGCCGCCCCGCACCTCCGCGCCTCTACCGCCGCAGGTAGGCCCCCCTGAACCGGTCGCAAATAGCGACCGGCGTTAAAGCAGGGGGCGCTACTGAATTTCGCGATCGGGGCAGTAGCGGGGCGCTGCGCATACTGATGACGTCATCGGTAGCGGCGCAGCGCTAACAGCTAGCGCCGCCATCAGCGCACCGCTAAATTTAGCGGGAGGCGTGGACAGTGGCATCCAACCCACTAAGTGCCTTCTTAAGGCACTAACGGGTGGTGCAGCCCATTGAATTTCTAGGCCCAAATGTTTCTAGCTGGTGGAGTTTTATTGGCTAATCTCGAAGGTGAAGCACTCAATGGTTCGCTGCCTTGTAACAAGCTACTTAGTATCCTTCCTTCTACAGTCGTCAATCTCCCGTGGCATCATGGCTAAATATAGGCTCCAGGTGATGCAGGTGGGGCCATTGGAGCAGGTGTGCAGATGTAATTTGAGTCCCCATTGCGCAGTCACACATTTGTCCTTTGATATTTCTATTATAAATTTCTCTGTCCCCATTTATGATGGAACTGCCTCTGTAAACTTGTCACACCATAATTACAGCCACCCACCAGTGGAAAACATTGGCGGGAACTGCATGGAGATGTAAGATTTGTAATATATTCCATATGTGTTAATAACCCTGTAGGGTAAGAGTGTTGAGGAATTTTTAGGAAAATAGGCCATTGCACCTTTTGTATATGTGCTGGGGTGCATTATGCTTTCATTGTGGATATCATAGAAACATAGAAGATAGGAGCAGGAGTAGGCCATTCGGCCCCTCAAGCCTGTTCCGCCATTCAATGAGATCATGGCTGATCATCCAAATTCAGTACCCTGTCCCTGCCTTCTCCCCATATCCCTTGATCCCTTTAGCCTTAAGAAATATATCTAACACCTTCTTGAATATATTTAATGAATTGGGCTCCACTGCCTTCTGTGGTAGAGAATTCCACAGGTTCACCACTCTCTGGGTGAAGAAATTCCTCCTCATCTCAGTCCTAAATGGCTTACCCCTTATCCTTAGACTGTGACCCCTGGTTCTGGACTCCCCGACCATCGGGAACATCCTTCCTGGATCTAGTCTGTCTAGTCCTGTTAGAATTTTATAAGTTTCGATGAGATCCCCTCTCATTCTTCTAAACTCCAGCGAGTGTAAGCCCAATCGACCCAATCTCTCCTCATACGTCATTCCTGCCATCCCAGGTATCAGCCTGGTGAATCTTCGCTGCACTCCCTCCATGGCAAGAACGTCCTTCTTCGGATATCGTGGAATCATAGAATCTTACAGCACAGAGGGAGAGCATTCAGCCCATCGTGCCTGTGCAGCCTCTTTTGAAAGAGCTGCCAAGTTTCGTCCCTACCCCAGCGTTCTCTCCATAGCCCTGCAAATTCACCCTCTTCAAGATATAGGAATAGAAACTGTGTTGGAGAATAGGCAAAGAAATTGCAATCAAAGCACTTCTTTATTTCATTGGGGAATACTGAAATTAAAAACAAGGTTGAAGAAAATAATATTGGAGATGTTTTTTGCCTTCCATCCAGGTCTTGGTGTTTAATAAGATACTCCATTGAAGAGGTCAAGCAGTTCATCTGAAAAGTGAGCATCTTAATCACGATACTCCGACTAATCCAGAAGGATTCATTTTTCCATTTTGAAGAAGGCTGATCAGGTTTGAGAGAATAGGGATCTCACAGAATCTCACAGAATCACAGAAACTCCACAGTGCAGATAGAGGCCATTTCGGCCCATCGAGCCTGCACCGACACATATCCCACCCGATCCCCGTAACCCCTGCACCGACACATATCCCACCCGATCCCCGTAACCCCACGTATTTAATCCCCCTAACACTAAGGGTCAATTTATCATAGCCAATCAACCTAACCTGCACATCTTTCCTTGTGGCTGTTTGCTTAATGCCTTTGACTCCTTCAGGTAATGCCAATAGTTAGTAACGTCCCAAGAGGGACCAGATTGTGGCTTCAGCTCCTTCACTGCTATTGCGTTTGAGATTAAACTGTTGGTGATTTTTTAAGATATGAGATTCAATATTAGATTTGAGCTTTTAATATTAACCCATTTATGCCGATGCAATGGTAGATTATGACTTTGAGCTCATTTTCACAACAGCAGGAAACCGTTCACCTTCATGAACCCCTCCATTTGTCGGAAATAAGACTGGGCTAGAAAATAATGCGGAATTTGAAAAATGTTGAGTCATTTCTGGGTTGCTTCAGCATCACTAAATCACTAATCTTTCAAAATTAGTGACCGTGAGAATCCTGATTTTCTGCTTTGAGCGACATCGACCCCCTTGTGTAACTTGAGTAGACAGAACCGGAAACTCCGGCTCTATTTTCAGGATTTCCAACCAGAAGTGATGCAGGCAGTACAATCTGCCCATATATAGGTGGGAGTATTGTAATAGTACACAAACGATGGGCAGTCGGTGCATGGGAACACCATCACCTCCAAGTTCCCCTGCAAGTCTCACACGATCTTGATATGGAAGTATATCACTGTCCCTTCATCGTCGCTGGGTCAAGATCCTGGAGCTCCCTCCCTAACAGCACTGTGGGAGCACCTTCACCACACGGACTGCAGCGGTTCAAGAGGAAGGCTCACTACCACCTTCTCAAGGGCAACTAGGGATGGGCGATAAATGCCGGCCTTGCCAGCGACGCCCACATCCAGCAAATAAATGATCAAAAAATGGAAGTCTTCATATGTCATTTATGCCGGGACGCTGTTCGTATGAGAGAAGAGATGAACCACAGAGTTCACTCAACCCATATCCGAATCCATGATTGTCTTGAGAGTGAGATAAGTGCTTTACTGGCCTTTGATGAGCAGGGACAGAAAGACCAAGGAATTCTAAATGCCAGCAGTTTGAAGCCAAAAGGCAACAAAACTGCTTCTTAGCCACCAAACGGCAGCAAGGACCAAGGAGTGCGATCTGTTCGATGGAGATGTAAATAACTGTGCCATATATTTTGGCTATTTCACTAATAACCTGCTTACCAATGCTTATGTTTGGGTTCTGCCAGGATCACCTGGCTCCAGACCTCAGGGGATTCAGGGGGAAATCTCTCCACTGGCTGGAGTCATACCTAGCACAAAGGAAGATGGTTATGGTGGTTGGAGGCCAATCATCACAGCCCCAGGACATTGCTGCAGGAGTTCCTCAGGGCAGTGTCCTAGGCCCAACCATCTTCAGCTGCTTCATCAATGACCTTCCCTCCATCCTAAGGTCAGAAGTGGGGATGTTCGCTGATGATTGCACAGTGCTCAGTGCCATTCACAACTCCTCAGATAATGTAGCAGTCCATGCCCACATGCGACAAGACCGAGACAACATTCAGGCTTGGGCTGATAAGTGACAAGTAACATTCGCACCACACAAGTGCCAGTTAATGACCATCTTCAACAAGAGAGAGACTAACCACCTACCCTTGACATTCAACGGGATTACCATTGCTGAATCCCCCACCATTAACATCCTGGGGGAGCCACCATTGACCAGAAACTTAACAGGACCAGCCACATAAATACTGTGGCTACAAGAGCAGGTCGAGGCTGGGTATCCTGCGGCGAGTGTCTCACCTCCTGACTCCCCAAAGCCTTTCCACCATCTACAAGGCACAAGTAAGGAGTGTGATGGAATACTGTCCACTTGCCTGGATGAGTGCAGCTCCAACAACACTCAAGAGGCTCGACACCATCCAGGACAAAGCAGCCCGCTTGACTGGCACCTCTTCCACCACCTTAAACATTCACTCCCTTCACCACCGGCGCACCGTGGCTGCAGTGTGTACTGTCTTGTTTTGCACACTTTGTACAAAAATAATAACTTGCTGGACAACGGAGTATTACAGTTTAATTCTTTTATTAAAGCATTTGGTCTGATCTTACTCAGAGCACAGCGGGGACAAGATGGAGTTAGGACCCCTGGGTCTTCTAATTACAGATGCCTGCAGGCCAATGACAACTCAGCATGTGATTACATGTGAATATAATAGGTATTCCTTACAGATGCCTGCGGGCCTATTCGATATGCAAATGTTATATCCCCTTTCTTTTCAAAGAAAAATGTTATACATTACTTTTAAACCTTTCTTCTACATAATGTTCTCGGTAGCATAAACATATAAGTAAACTCAGCATTTAACTAGCACTGAAAATATCTCAACGTTTCAATAATGATGTACAGTTTTTTTTTAGGGCAGCGATCCGCCTACACCCTCTGACAGTTCACAAGTCAAGGATAACTCTAGGCTTGACCTCTCGTCCCGACCTTGTGTGGTATGGAACTGAGCATGCTCTTGAATCGGTCAACAATTCAGGTTCAGGTTTAGGTTCAGGTAAGTATGATGTGTTTTGTGTATTGCTCTGTTCATCACACTCTGTTGAACTGATCCTCTCGTCGGAATGACTGTGTTGTTTCTTGGTGTTCAGGAGGTGCCTGCGATTGCGGCGGTACACCTGTCCTTCTGGGGTGCGGACGTGATACGATCGCTCAGTGTCAGCTGGCTGGATGACGACTGCTGGCTTCCAGTAGTCATGCTCCTGGATTCTGATGGATTCTCCATTGTGCAGCGGCGGCAGTAGTCTAGCTGACCTGTCATAGTATCTCTTTTGGTGTTGCTGTCTCTACACGTTTTGCATGCACTTGCTTGCAGCTGACGACCTCTGGCTGCAGCTGCTGGTTGGTGCTTGGAAGGATTGAGCGAAGTCTGTGGCTCATCAACAGCTGTGCTGGTGACTTGAAGTTGTCAACCGGAGTGTTGCGGTACTCAAGGAGACTGATGTAGGGGTCTCTTTTGTCCGCTTTGGCTTTGTCCATGAGTGTTTTTGCAATCTGGACAGTTTTTTCAGCAAGGCCATTACTTTGAGGGTAATGTGGGCTTGATGTGACATGTGTGAAATCCCATGCCTTTGCAAACGACTCGAACTCTTTTGATTTGTATTGGGGGCCATTGTCTGAGACTAAAGTCTCTACCATGCCATGCCTGGCAAAGGCTGCCTTTAGCTTGTGGATCACAGCTGCAGATGTGGTGCTGTGAAGCTTGTCCAATTCAAAAAATCTGCTGTAGTAATCAACGGTCACTATGTAGTCCTCGTTGTTCCATGTGAACAGATCCGTTGCCGTGACCTGCCAGGGCCTGTCTGGGATACGGTGAGGTATCATGGGCTTTTTGACATTTGATGGGTGGCGTTCTAGAAAAATGGAACATTTTCCGACAATGTCCTCAATGTGTTTGCACATTCCAGGCCAAAACATAATGTCACGTGCTCTTTGTTTGCATTTTTCCATGCCCATATGTCCAGCATGAATTTTTGTCAACATCTCTTCTCTGAGACTGGTAGGAATGATGATTTTCTCCCCTTTGAAGATGATTCTGTTGATTTGTGACAGTTCGTCTCTGTGGTTCCAGAATTCAGATATGCTCTGAGGGCATTTCCTCCTTTCCTCAGGCCATCCTTCATGTATGACTTTGCTCAGCAGTGTGAGTTGTGCATCTTTCCCTGTTCCTGCTCAGGTCTCCTTCAGTTTTGAGTCACTCACAGGTAAGCTGTTGTACACCATGTGCACCTACACATCTATGCCTTCACTGAGGCTGCTGTCCTGGTAGCTAAGAGACGTTCTGGATAGCGTGTCTGCGACAGGAATGTCTTTGCCTGGACGGTGAATGATTGTGAAGTCGTACTTCTGTAGCTGAAGGATCATTCTCTGTAGCCTTGGTGGGGCTGCGGCTAGTGGTTTCCTCATGATTGACTCGAGGGGCTTGTGGTCGGATTCCACAATGACTTGTCGGCCATAGACGTACTGGTGGAAACGCTTACATCCAAACAGAATTGCATATAGCTCTTTCTCGATTTGAGCATAGTTGATTTCACTGTCTGTGAGCGATCTGGAAGCGTAGCCGATGGGCTTTCCTTCTTGCAGTAATACTGTGCCTAGTCCGTACTTTGACGCGCGCACTTGTAGTCTGAGCTCTTTGTTGGGGTCAAAGTAGGCAAGAACTGGTCCTGGTTCTCTGGTGATTAGGTCTTTCATTTTCTGAAATGCTGTGTCATGTTGTTTGTCCCACAGGAACTCATTGGATTGTTTGAGCAACTGACGCATGGGTGCGTTGATTTCGGAGAGGCTCTGGGCAAACTTGGCTAAGCAGTTAACCATGCCTAGTACTGTCTCTAGCTCTGTGCGGTTCTTCGGCGGCTCCATCTTCTTGATGGTGGCGATTTTCTCTGGATCCGGCTTAATGCCATCAGTTGAGAGGCGATGCCCAAAATAACTGATCTCGGTGGATCCGATTATGCTTTTCTCGGGGTTGAGCCGGATACCTTTCTCCCGTGATCTTTGTAGCATTGCACGAAGGTTCCTGTCATGTTCCTCTCTATTCCTGCCATAGATGAGGATGTCGTCTATGATTGCGACTACTCCGTCGAGGCCTTCATAGGTTTCGTCGATCTTCCGCTGGAATTCATCCTGAGCTGAGATAAGACCAAATGGTAAACGCAGAAATCGGTAGCGTCCAAATGGTGTATTGAACGTTGTTAGCTTAGATGACTCTTCTGTGAGCTTGATAGTCCAGTATCCTGATTGTGCGTCCATTACACTGAAGTAACGTGCTCCTACTAGCTTGGGTGTGATGTCATCTAGTGTTGGTAGAGGGTAGTGAGGGCATTTGATAGCCTTGTTCAAATCTCTGGGGTTGAGACAGACTCTGAGCTTGCCTGTATGTGGTTTCTTAACCACTGCTAACACGTTGACCCACTCTGTCGGTTCTGTTTCCCGGACGATGATTTCTGTATTCTCCATGCTCTGCAGCTCCTCCTTCAGGCGACTACATAGAGCAAGGGGTATCCTTCTCGGTGGGCAAATCACAGGGGTTGCTGCTGGGTCAAGGTGAATAGTGCATTCACCTGGGAATAGTCCGATTCCTTTGAAAACATCAGCAAACTCCTCCATGACTGTCTGCTTCTCAACTGGTGCTGTCAATGATAGCACTAGCTTGATGAGGTCCATGTCTAAACATGCCTTTAGGCCTAGCACTGGAGGTGCTTGAGTGTCAATAATGTAAAAGTCCAACATCATTTCGCTTTCTTTGTACTTGCATTTCATCACATGTGCCTTTTACAATGAGCTGCTCACCCCCATAGCTGGTCAGTCTGCGTGAGGTGGGCTGTAGCTCACACTCATCCTTCAAGCTGTGATACTCACTCGGAGGAATTACATTAACCTGAGCTCCAGTGTCTACTTTAAACCTAAGCTCTTTGCCCTGTTTTCCTATCTCACTGAAATCTGTTTTTTCTGTGACACAGAATCAATAAACAGTTCCTCTGCATTTGGCTCTCTATCTGGCATTTGGCTGTCACTCACTGTGTGCACTGTTTTTCCGAAAACAGTCCTGCAAACTTTAGCAAAGTGGTTCCGTTTAGCACATTGCCTTCCTTTGGCAGGGCAATGCTCCTTTTCTCCATGCATCTTGTTTCCACAATATCCACAGTTTTGAAGCGTTTTATGTCTGTGTCGCTCATTTTTAGAACTCTCTCTGTTCTTTCTGTTCTGAAACACGCTCTCTGGGCAGTGTTCTTTGGTGTGTATCTATTAACTGCATGCACTGTCTGTTCACTCGAGCTGCTCGTGGCGCCGGTTATGGTTTTCAACTGTGTTTGGGCTATCTCGTGCGATCTAGCTATGTCCATAGCTTTGTCCAGCGTTAGCCCGAACCCTACATTCAAAAGTTTCTCTCTCACTTTAGCTGAATGTATTCCAAACACGATGCGGTCTCTGACCATCTCATCTTTATCTGCATATTCACAGTCTTTTACCAGCAGTTTTAACTCAGTCACGAACTGTTCAAACGACTCACTAGCTCCTTGTACTTTCTCCTGAAACTTGTACCTAGCGAATATCGTATTTGCCTTGGGCATCACATATGATTCAAAACGGTCAAAATAACTTTTCAGTACCTTTGCTTCATCCGCGGTGAGAGACCATGTGTTAAAAATGTCGCTCCCTTTTTCTTCGATCCACAGGAGTAGGTAGCTGCATCTTTCTTCCTCCCCTTTGCTTTTCAGTGGACCCGAGAACATCAACTCCACGTGTTGCTTGAACTTGCGCCATTCTCTAGGTAAGTTCAAAGATTTCCAATTCATTCGAGGTAAGGGAGCTCCAACGATGTCCATTTCAAATCCCTGTTCTGACACCGTCTTGTTTTGCACACTTTGTACAAAAATAATAACTTGCCGGACAACGGAGTGTTACAGTTTAACTCTTTTATTAAAGCATTAGGTCTGATCTTACTCAGAGCACAGTGGGGACAAGATGGAGTTAGGACCCCTGGGTCTTCTAAACATTAGTAGTCCTTACAGATGCCTGCAGGCCAATGACAACTCAGCATGTGATCACGTGAATATAATAGGTATTCCTTACAATGCCTGCGGGCCAATGATAATTCGATATGCAAATGTTACATGTACCATCTACAAGATGCATTGCAGCAACTCGCCAAGACTTCTTCGACAGCACCTCCCAAACCCGCAGCCTCTTCCACCTAGAAGGACGAGGGCAGCTGGCGCATGGGAACACCACCACCTGCAAGTTCCCCTCCCTAACAGCACTGTGGGAATACCATCACCACACGGACTGCAGCGGCACAAGAAGGCGGCTCACCACCACCTTCTCATGGGCAATTAGGGATGGGCAATAAATGCTGGCCTTGCCAGCGATGCCCACATCCCATGAATGAATATAAAAAAATTACCCTGATTTCTTTGAGACAGACTGATTTGAACAAAGGAAATAAATCATAGTAAAGATAAGACCTCATTTTACATACCATAGTTTTCCAAATGGGTCAACGTCAGACAGTGGGCCGTCATTTAACTCAAGGGAGTTCCAGAAGTTCGCACAACACTCAGTCATGTCACACCAGCTTTGCAAAATATCTACAGTATAGTCATATGGTGAGACACAGAATACTGATTCTTCTTATCGTGTCTACACACTGTTCCCTTTGGGGAACAGTATGAAGTAGTGGAAGGATTTCTGGCCGCGTTAAGCGCTCCTTCCGTGACCGTAACCACCTTCATACCAGCCATTAGGGTGGTTAGTCCTATGGCGGGAGGGTTTTACAGGCTCCCACAACCCATACGAGGGGGGGGGGCCACCCACACCCACGGACGCAAGTATCCCGCTGGATGTCAACCCAGAATTTAGAGTCAGAGCTCCGACTCTACTTGCTGGGACTGTCTGGAGCGGGGTTCGAAACCCTACTCCTTCTGGCCCAACGGCGGGGATGCTTACCGCTACGCCAAAGGCCCACTCCTAAGAATACTGATAACATTGCAAAAGCACTCCTATAAAGGCATGTGTCTGTAACAGAACCTTATCTTAATCTTCTTGACTTGTACCATACACCAAGTGAGATACTGGACAGACAAACAAGGAAAATTGTACTTACAACCTGCTAACTTCTGAAACTGAGGCTAGTAAGTGATGTAGACGAGAAGAGCATTCCACTCCCCCATCAAGATAGTTCTTCATAATGGTCCTGTGGCTTTGTATGTGAATGCACGGCCAGATTTGGTTTTGAGCTTTATTGCCCAGAAAGGTACCGGGTTCAATTCCGGCATTATTCCAAGTTAGCTAATCACAGCCATGGTGGCAGTTAAGGCATTACAAAGACCTTATTGCCTTGGGCTCGAGATGGTGAAATTACCCATGCTTCCTGTTGCTGATGACTGTCCAGTAACTCTTGCTGGAGGGACCTGTACAAGATGGACGGGTTGCTCCTCAACAGGGCTGAGACCAATGTTCTCACAGGGAGGTTAACTAGTGCTGTGGGGGAGGGTTTCAACTAGTTTGACAGGGGGCGGGGCACTAGGATGAAGCATTAGAGAGGAGCTAGAAGGTGCACAGAGGGCTGGGAGAGAGAAACAGCATTAGAATAAAAAGTAGTTCAGAAATAGGAGGGATCAGAAAAAAGAGGCTTATGATAAATGTTGGGTTCATAATTCAGTAACAGAATCAAGTTGAATACAAAAAGTACAGGGGAGTAATGAGAAAGGAAATAAGAGGGGCAAAGAGAGAGGCCTAGAAATTCAGTTGCTTGCGCCAGCCGTTAGCGCCTTAAGAGAAGTGAATTTCGGGCGCTATGCGTGTAGCGTCCGGGCACAGCGCGATCTGCGCCTCGCCCAAATTAAGTAGACATTTAGCGCCGGCGCAAAGTTTAGCGCGCGCTCACCTGCGCGCGCAGAAAATGACGTCATATCCTCGTGCAACGCCCTTTGCGTGCCCCGATCCAGAACTTCAGTGGGACCGCCCCATTGTGCGGCCGGCGGCCCGCATGCTTGTTTAGTGGAACGCAACAGAGCCGACGCGGGCCCCGGGGAGCGCAAATTAAAGGGCACTTACCCTGCACTATAAAGGGCAGGCATTTTGCAGCAAACACTCTTGTGCAATGGATTTCTGGAGAGAGGCCAAGGAAGACAGCTTTCTGGTTTGGGCCAACACTAGCTCAGGTATTTTTGGCTTCAGGCCAGAGCGTTGCAAGTGGCCTCTTGGATATTTGACTGTTTGGCAGCATATTATGGGGGCTGCATGGGGTGCCAACGCTGAGTTTCAGCGTCATGTCCGTAGGGCTCGCAGACGCGGTGTGCGAGGGGCAGCCCTGGCTAGACGCAGAGGGGGCAACAGGTGTCGGCAACATAGGCCTTACCCAGTCAGGGCATACCGCCAGCAGCGCTCCTACCTCAACATGAGTGGCGCGCGATGTGTAAAAAGGCTGAGATTCCGAAAGGAGGTGGTTGGAGAGATCTGCCATCTGCTTCGCAGAGATCTGCGTCCAAAGCTCAGGAGCAGGACGTCTCTGTCGGTGGACGCGAAGGTGACGGTGGCCTTGAACTTCTATGCCACCGGCTCCTTCCAATCCGCTGCTGGGGACATTGCTAACATATCCCAGTTCGCCGTGCATTGCTGCATCCGCCAGGTGACCGATGCCTTTTTCAGAAGGAGACGCCAATTCATCTCCTTTCCCATGGCCCTGGAGAGGCAGCATCAGCGTGCACTGGGATTTGCAAGATTCGCGGCCTTCCCCTTGGTGCAGGGCGCCATTGACTGTACGCATGTGGCTTTGCGGGCACCTGTGGAGCATGCCGAGGATTACCGCAACCGGAAGGGCTACCATTCCCTCAATGTGCAGCTGGTGTGTGACCACAAGCAGCGCATCCTAGCTGTCAATGCCCGCTTTCCTTTATCCTGCGGCAGATAACTGTGCGTGACATGTTCGAAGCACAGCCTCCCCCAAGAGGATGGCTTCTCGGGGACAAAGGCTATCCTTTGTGTACCTGGCTCATGACCCCGCTCCGCGCGCCCAGGACCCCTGCTGAAGAGGCATACAACGAGAGTCATCAAGCGAGCAGGAACATAATCGAGCAAACAATTGGCGTCCTCAAGCAGCGGTTCCGCTGCCTGGATCGTTCCGGCGGATCTCTGCAGTATTCCCCGGACCGAGTGTCCCAATTCGTCGTTGTTTGCTGCATGCTGCACAACCTGGCTCTCCGCAGGACTCAGGCACTGCCACCTCACGTTGGACCACCACCTCAGGAGGAGGAGCAGGAGGAGCAGGAGGAGGAGGAGTACCATCCCAGGAGGGAGCGAGAAGGTCCAAGGGCTGTCCGTCGGCGGCTTATTGAACGTCACTTCTAAGCCCCCTGTTAGGGAATGCCTTGTGGCCATGAAGGAACATGAACGCAGCCGCTCCGCAAGCCCTCAGCCGGCGAAGGCAACAAACACTTACAGCAACAAACATGGACACTCTCTGAATAAAGAGAAATCTTTATTTTAGACCCACATGAAACCCAGAAACATTCAACGGCCCCGAAAAACAGTACATCAAATGACTCACTCCCACAACATGGGGAGGAATAACTGAACATTTGTTTAAAAATGGCCTTCATCCTCGGCCTTAACCCAAAAAACATCCCCAGAAACAAAACAACCATCCCCAAAAGAAACATAGGCATCGCCATATAAAATAACACTTGGCCACACTGTCTACTTATTGGGCCGCGAGGGCGAGACCTTGTCGAGCCTTTTGGGGCCCCTGCCCGGCCTGCTGCTCCTCCGCAAGCTCTGCCCAGTGGCTGCTGCGAGGCTGGGGAAAGGCTCCTGAGGGTTAGATGTCCTTCCGGCAGATGCCCTTGGGGGGCGGCCTAGACGGGGTTTGCCCCTCGAGGGGCCGGCTGGTGATTGGCGCAGCTGTGCCTGGCCAACATCATTCGCAGCCGCTTGCCGTTGAGGCGCCACTGGGGGAGTGGCGGTGACGGCTGGAGGAATGTGTGCAATCTGGCGGATGGTCGGCCCTGGCTGGTGATGTGGCACTCTGGCACTCGCACGGGCCTGCACTGCAGCATGTGCACCAATCTGCCGAAGGGCAGCCCGCTGTGCTGCTGCAGCGCGGCGGGTGTCCAGGCGATGCCTGGCTGACGCAGCGCGTGTGGCAGCAGTCAGTGCCCCTGTTGCCCTGGTCTGCGACCGCAACAGAGCAGCCACTCTCTGGACGGCATCACTGATCAGCCGGCCACTCGCGGCATGTGAGGCCCCGAACTCGCGCACACTACGAGCCAGGGACTTGATGGCCTCTGGCATCTGTGCCACTACCCCCATCAGCTCGGTGTGCCGGCGATCCGAATCCTGGGCCATTTGATCGAGGTGGCGCGCCTCCTCTGAGTTGAATGTGGCCGGACTGGAGTCCGGACTCTCCCGCTGGGGAGCAGGGGGCAGAGCTGGCCGACCCTTGCCACGTTGCCGGCGGCGACTGGGCCCAGCAACTGCACTCCCCTCCGATCCTTCCCCCCTCTGGGGGGAAGGCCGCGGACCAACCACAGCCCTCCTGGGTTGCTGGACGCCACTGGTCCCAGCAGCTACACTCCCCTACGACACTTCCTCCAGGCTCTCCTCCAGGGAAGACGTGTCCACTACTTCGGCATCTGCAGCCGCACATGACTGCTGCCCTGATGGTCCGCCTTCCTGTTCCTCCTCCTCCTCCTCCTCGGAGGGGCTGTCACTGGCAGCTTCAGAGAGCTCCTCATCACCAGCTGAAAGCAGGAAGGCATAAGAGTAGCTTTAGAGTGAGGAGAGGGCATCAGCGAGGGAGGCATGACTGGTGGCATTCAGCGCATTGGTCGGACAATGGCAAAGGAGGTAGATCGGATGCGCAAGTGCGACGAGAGAGGTCCAAAAGGTGATGTCCTTACCATTGTGGCCCAGAAGAGGGTCGGCATCTCCACAGGCGACGGGCCCAATCACCCGGGGTCCCATGAGGCGACTCACGCGCTCCTCCAGGGGGGTGACCTCCTGGATCTGGGGGCGGCCTCCCCCGGTCTGCTCCTGGTGCCTTCGGTTGTTGGCAAGTTTTGCCTGCAAGAGAAAGGATGGCCTGTAAGTACGGTGTGTAGCCCTGATGTGGTGTGCACTGCCTCCCATGGTGGAATAGCTTGGCCAGTGTGTAGCCCTGATGTGGTGTGCGCTGCCTCCCATGGTGGAATAGCTTGGCCAGTGTGTAGCCCTGATGTGATGTGCACTGCCTCCCATGGTGGAATAGCTTGGCCAGTGTGTAGCCCTGATGTGGTGTGCGCTGCCTCCCATGGTGGAATAGCTTGGCCAGTGTGTAGCCCTGATGTGGTGTGCGCTGCCTCCCATGGTGGAATAGCTTGGCCAGTGTGTAGCCCTGATGTGGTTTGCACTGCCTCCCATGGTGTAAAGTGCAGAATGTGCAATTGATGTTCATGACTGTCCCATAGCTGCTGGCTGAGGGCTGGCCATTAGGGCTTTCAGGTCCCTTTGCCCATCATGTCAGGTGTACATGCAAGGATGAGGAGGAGACTGGAAAGGGTACTCACCCTGACAATCCTGGTCTGGTCATTAAACTTCTTCCGGCATTGGACATTGTCCCTGGGGGCATCGCCGGTGGCCGACATCCAGCGGGCGACCTCCCTCCAGGCTTTCCTATAGACGCTGGTGGGAGGCTTCCTGCCAGTGTCCAGGAACAAGATGTGCTGTCTCTTCTCCAAGGCCCTCACCATCACCTTCAAGTCATGGGCTGAGAAGCGCAGGGCACGCTCACGGGCCTTCTGTACCATTGCCATGGCTCCTTCTGATCACCAGCAGTGTTCATGCCTAGCTGGAAGGCTGCAGTGTGCAGGCCGTTGCAGCAGAGCAAGTCGACCCTTCCCCCTTTAAGAGCTGGCCGGCGCCACGGTGTCTGCTGTCAATCAAGAAATGACCGCACCTGCGCTGCGCCCGGCCTCGGTGCTATCCCTCAGCACCGCCGGCTTAGCGCCTAAAGATAGGCGTGCATCGCCAGTTTTAGCGCTCAAGCAACCTCTTAGGGCGAAGCTACTGAATATCGGCGAAGTGCCATCGACTTTGCGCCGGGCGCAAACTTTAGCGCCCGCCCGACTTTACCGCCCCAAAAGTGGCTATACTGAATTTCTAGGCCAGAGTATGAGAATGGATTAGTGAGTAACATAAAAAGGAACCTAAAAGTCTTTTATAAACATATAAATAGTAAAAGGGTAGTCAAAGGAAGGGTGGGGCTGGAAAGGATGCCCCGGAGCATGGTACATCGGCGAGACCATGCAGACACTGCGACAACGGATGAACGGACACCGTGCAACAATCGCCAGGCAGGAGTGTTCCCTCCCAGTCGGGGAACACTTCAGCAGTCAAGGACATTCAGACTCCGATCTTCGGGTAAGCATTCTCCAAGGCGGCCTTCGAGACACACGACAACGCAAAATCATCGAGCAGAAACTGATAGCCAGGTTCCGCACCCATGAGGACGGCCTGAACCGGGATCTTGGGTTCATGTCACGCTACATGTAACCCCACCTGACGTAGGGTCATCCAGACTCGAGTTGTCATTGGCTTGTTCTCTCCACACAGATGCGGCTGGACCTGCTGTGATTTCCAGCAAAAAAAATGTTTTTTGTCTTTTTTTGTTTTTCATACAGACCCCAGCATCTGCAACATTTGACCCCTTGTGACCCCACCTCATTGTTCTTTGATGTAATGTTTTCCTGACTAACCTGTTTGGACACCATTCACACCTTTGATTGCTGTGATTATCTCTCTGCCGAGGTGTGATAAATGGCAGTTAGAAAGATTACCTGTAAACATCTGACATTATTCTCTGACTATATAAGCTGTGTTTTTATGCATCTCTCCACTTCACCTGACGAAGGAGCAGCGCTCCGAAAGCTTGTGATTTCAAATAAAGCTGTTGGACTATAACCTGGTGTTGTGTGATTTCTTACATTTGTCCACCCCAGTCCAACACCGGCATCTCCATACCATGGTTGAAGAAAGAGATCGAGAGCATGCATGTGGAGGCGTTGAGCATGGATCTCAGGATATCCCACCATGAGTTAGTACCTTCAGGAGAAGTAGGGAAAAACAGGAGAAAATTAGAAAGGGTGAAATCAAATTATACCACATATGGTTTGTGATTATATCGTAAATGTCCACTGAATGCTGTCTGTGTTGGCCATTGAATGTCACATGACGGGCATAAAAGTACTGAATCCTTTTGTACTGTAAACACTGAAAGATTACAACATAACGTGTCCTGTTAAAGAGTATTACAACCCCTTTGTGACCCAAAGAGTGAAGGATTATAGCCTCATGTGACAACGGGTAGCGTATTGTGACTGTGTCCAATATCTGATATTCCAACAGTGTACTAGAAGATTCACTATACATTTATTGAAATATCCACAGCAACCATGAGCAGCAAACCTCAAAACTAACTAAATAGGGACATTCAGGGTACTAAGAATATGCAAAAGGAATGTTCAGGGCACTAGGGATGTTATCTAACCAAAAGATCTATCGTCTATTTTCCAGTTTTCTTTTACAACGTGAATTTCATGCTTATCAAAGTAAGCGAGTGTCAGGGATGGGCAATGGAACATTTTGGGTAACAATGATCAGCATCAAGGTCTCTTCGGTACTGAACAACACAGGGAGATGTTGAGTAAAGCTCTTGCTGTTCTACTCCAACAAGGTCTCTCAGCTCCAACTTGGAGGTGCACCTACTCCTGCACCACTGTGATTTTCTTTAGTTTCTCACGCAGTCATCCTTTGAGAGTGAGATTACCCATTACAATACCATTTAGGAACTGTTTTGTGCTGTGGGCCCCTGCCCACTGGGAGCTGGATTGAATCTGTACAAACTCATTTCTGGTAGCATCATGATCGGCAGTAGACAGAGGAGGCCTTTCATTCTGTTACTCGGGGCTGGACCTAAATGTAACTCCCAGAAGTGAAGGACCATATCTAAACCCCTGCAGCATCCAGTCCCCATTTTACTCGCGCCAATTTCCTCTCCTCCTTCTCTTGAAGGCAGTGAGTCTTACAGGGATTGAATTACACAGGTACCGGCAGTGAGTCTTACAGGGATTGAATTACACAGGTACCGGCAGTGAGTTTTACAGGAATTGAATTACACAGGTACCGGCAGTGAGTCTTACAGGGATTGAATTACACAGGTACCGGCACTGGGTCTTACAGGGATTGAATTACACAGGTACCGGCAGTGGGTCTTACAGGGATTGAATTACACAGGTACCGGCAGTGAGTCTCACAGGGATTGAATTACACAGGTACCGGCAGTGGGTCTTACAGGGATTGAATTACACAGGTACCGGCAGTGAGTCTTACAGGGATTGAATTACACAGGTACCGGCAGTGAGTTTTACAGGAATTGAATTACACAGGTACCGGCAGTGAGTCTTACAGGGATTGAATTACACAGGTACCGGCAGTGAGTCTTACAGGGATTGAATTACACAGGTACCGGCAGTGAGTCTTACAGGGATTGAATTACACAGGTACCGGCAGTGAGTCTTACTGGGATTGAATTACACAGGTACCGGCAGTGAGTCTTACAGGGATTGAATTACACAGGTACCGGCAGTGAGTCTTACAGGGATTGAATTACACAGGTACCGGCAGTGGGTCTTAAAGGGATTGAATTACACAGGTACCGGCAGTGAGTCTTACAGGGATTGAATGACACAGGCACCGGCAGTGAGTCTTACAGGGATTGAGTTACACAGGTACCGGCACTGGGTCTGACAGGGATTGAATGACACAGGTACCGGCAGTGAGTCTTACAGGGATTGAGTTACACAGGTACCGGCAGTGGGTCTTACAGGGATTGAATTACACAGGTACCGGCAGTGAGTCATACAGGGATTGAATTACACAGGTACCGGCAGTGAGTCTTACAGGGATTGAATTACACAGGTACCGGCAGTGGGTCTTACAGGGATTCATTTACACAGGTACCGGCAGTGAGTCTTACAGGGATTGAATTACACAGGTACCGGCAGTGGGTCTTACAGGGATTGAATTACACAGGTACCGGCAGTGAGTCATACAGGGATTGAATTACACAGGTACCGGCAGTGAGTCACACAGGGATTGAATTACACAGGTACCGGCAGTGAGTCTTACAGGGATTGAATTACACAGGTACCGGCAGTGAGTCTTACAGGGATTGAATTGCACAGGTACCGGCAGTGGGTCTTACAGGGATTGAATTACACAGGTACTGGCAGTGGGTCTTACAGGGATTGAATTACACAGGTACCGGCAGTGGGTCTTACAGGGATTGAATTACACAGGTACCGGCAGTGGGTCTTACAGGGATTCAATTACACAGGTACCGGCAGTGAGTCTTACAGGGATTGAATTGCACAGGCACCGGCAGTGAGTCATACAGGGATTGAATTACACAGGTACCGGCAGTGAGTCATACAGGGATTGAATTACACAGGTACCGGCAGTGGGTCTTACAGGGATTGAATTACACAGGTACTGGCAGTGGGTCTTACAGGGATTGAATTACACAGGTACCGGCAGTGAGTCTTACAGGGATTGAATTGCACAGGTACCGGCAGTGGGTCTTACAGGGATTGAATTACACAGGTACCGGCAGTGGGTCTTACAGGGATTGAATTACACAGGTACCGGCAGTGAGTCTTACAGGGATTGAATTACACAGGTACCGGCAGTGAGTCTTACAGGGATTGAATTACACAGGTACCGGCAGTGGGTCTTACAGGGATTGAATTACACAGGTACCGGCAGTGGGTCTTAAAGGGATTGAATTACACAGGTACCGGCAGTGAGTCTTACAGGGATTGAATGACACAGGCACCGGCAGTGAGTCTTACAGGGATTGAGTTACACAGGTACCGGCACTGGGTCTGACAGGGATTGAATGACACAGGTACCGGCAGTGAGTCTTACAGGGATTGAGTTACACAGGTACCGGCAGTGGGTCTTACAGGGATTGAATTACACAGGTACCGGCAGTGAGTCATACAGGGATTGAATTACACAGGTACCGGCAGTGAGTCTTACAGGGATTGAATTACACAGGTACCGGCAGTGGGTCTTACAGGGATTCATTTACACAGGTACCGGCAGTGAGTCTTACAGGGATTGAATTACACAGGTACCGGCAGTGGGTCTTACAGGGATTGAATTACACAGGTACCGGCAGTGAGTCATACAGGGATTGAATTACACAGGTACCGGCAGTGAGTCACACAGGGATTGAATTACACAGGTACCGGCAGTGAGTCTTACAGGGATTGAATTACACAGGTACCGGCAGTGAGTCTTACAGGGATTGAATTGCACAGGTACCGGCAGTGGGTCTTACAGGGATTGAATTACACAGGTACTGGCAGTGGGTCTTACAGGGATTGAATTACACAGGTACCGGCAGTGGGTCTTACAGGGATTGAATTACACAGGTACCGGCAGTGGGTCTTACAGGGATTCAATTACACAGGTACCGGCAGTGAGTCTTACAGGGATTGAATTGCACAGGCACCGGCAGTGAGTCATACAGGGATTGAATTACACAGGTACCGGCAGTGAGTCATACAGGGATTGAATTACACAGGTACCGGCAGTGGGTCTTACAGGGATTGAATTACACAGGTACTGGCAGTGGGTCTTACAGGGATTGAATTACACAGGTACCGGCAGTGAGTCTTACAGGGATTGAATTGCACAGGTACCGGCAGTGGGTCTTACAGGGATTGAATTACACAGGTACCGGCAGTGGGTCTTACAGGGATTGAATTACACAGGTACCGGCAGTGAGTCTTACAGGGATTGAATTACACAGGTACCGGCAGTGAGTCTTACAGGGATTGAATTACACAGGTACCGGCAGTGGGTCTTACAGGGATTGAATTACACAGGTACCGGCAGTGGGTCTTACAGGGATTGAATTAAACAGGTACCTGCAGTGAGTCTCACAGGGATTGATTTACACAGGTAACGGCAGTGGGTCTTACAGGGATTGAATTACACAGGTACCGGCAGTGAGTCTTACAGGGATTGAATTACACAGGTACCGGCAGTGGGTATTACAGGAATTGAATTACACAGGTACCGGCAGTGGGTATTACAGGAATTGAATTACACAGGTACCGGCAGTGAGTCTTACAGGGATTGAATTACACAGGTACCGGCAGTGAGTCTTACAGGGATTGAATTACACAGGCACCAGCAGTGGGTCTTACAGGGATTGAATTACACAGGTATCGGCAGTGAGTCTTACAGGGATTGAATTACACAGGTACCGGCAGTGGGTATTACAGGGATTGAATTACACAGGTACAGGCAGTGAGTCTTACAGGGATTGAATTACACGGGAGCGGCAGTGGGTATTACAGGGATTGAATTACACAGGTACCGGCAGTGAGTCGTACAGGGATTGAATTACACAGGTACTGGCAGTGGGTTTTACAGGGATTGAATTACACAGGTATCACAGAATCACAGAAACCCCACAGTGCAGATAGAGGCCATTTCGGCCCATCGAGCCTGCACCGACACATATCCCACCCGATCCCTGTAACCCCTACACCAACACATATCCCACCCTATCCCCGTAACCCCACGTATTTAATCCCCCTAACACTAAGGGTCAATTTATCATAGCCAATCAACCTAACCCGCACATCTTTGGACTGTGGGAGGAAACCGGAGCACCCGGAGGAAACCCACGCAAACACGGGGAGAATGTGCAAACTCCACACAGACAGTCACCCGATGCCGGATTCGAACCCGGGTCTCTGGCGCTGTGAGGCAACAGTGCTAACCACTATGCCACAGTGGGTCTTACAGGGATTGAATTACACAGGTACCGGCAGTGGGTCTTACAGGGATTGAATTACACAGGTACCGGCAGTGGGTCTTACAGGGATTGAATTACACAGGTACCGGCAGTGGGTCTTACAGGGATTGAATTACACAGGTACCGGCAGTGGGTCTTACAGGGATTGAATTACACAGGTACCGGCAGTGGGTCTTACAGAGATTGAATTACACAGGTACCGGCAGTGAGTCTTACAGGGATTGAATTACACAGGTACCGGCAGTGGGTCTTACAGGGATTGAATTACACAGGTACCGGCAGTGGGTCTTACAGGGATTGAATTACACAGGTACCGGCAGTGGGTCTTACATGGATTGAATTACACAGGTACCGGCAGTGGGTCTTACAGGGATTGAATTACACAGGTACCGGCAGTGGGTCTTACAGGGATTGAATTACACAGGCACCGGCAGTGAGTCATACAGTGATTGAATTACACAGGTACCGGCAGTGAGTTTTACAGGGATTGAATTACACAGGTACCGGCAGTGGGTCTTACAGGGATTGAATTACACAGGTACCGGCAGTGGGTCTTACAGGGATTGAATTACACAGGTAGCGGCAGTGAGTCTTACAGGGATTGAATTACACAGGTACCGGCAGTGAGTCATACAGGGATTGAATTACACAGGTACCGGCAGTGAGTTTTACAGGGATTGAATTACACAGGTACCGGCAGTGAGTCTTACAGGGATTGAATTACACAGGTACCGGCACTGAGTCTTACAGGGATTGAATTACACAGGTACCGGCAGTGAGTCTTACAGGAATTGAATTACACAGGTACCGGCAGTGAGTCTTACAGGGATTGAATTACACAGGTACCGGCACTGGGTCTCACAGGGATTGAATTACACAGGTACCGGCACTGGGTCTTACTGGGATTGAATTACACAGGTACCGGCAGTGGGTCTTACAGGGATTGAATTACACAGGTACCGGCAGTGAGTCTTATAGTGATTGAATTACACAGGTACCGGCAGTGGGTCTTACAGGGATTGAATTACACAGGTACCGGCAGTGAGTCTTCCAGGGATTGAATTACACAGGTACCGGCAGTGAGTTTTACAGGGATTGAATTACACAGGTACCGGCAGTGAGTCTTACAGGGATTGAAATACACAGGTACCGGCAGTGAGTCTTACAGGGATTGAATTACACAGGTACCGGCAGTGAGTCTTACAGGGATTGAATTACACAGGTACCGGCAGTGGGTCTTACATGGATTGAATTACACAGGTACCGGCAGTGGGTCTTACAGGGATTGAATTACACAGGTATCGGCAGTGGGTCTTACAGGGATTGAATTACACAGGCACCGGCAGTGGGTCTTACAGGGATTGAATTACACAGGCACCGGCACTGGGTCTTACAGGGATTGAATTACACAGGTACCGGCACTGGGTCTAACTGGGATTGAATTACACAGGTACCGGCAGTGGATCTTACAGGGATTGAATTACACAGGTACCGGCAGTGGGTCTTACAGGGATTGAATTACACAGGTACCGGCAGTGAGTCTTACAGTGATTGAATTACACAGGTACCGGCACTGAGTCTTACAGGGATTGAATTACACAGGTACCGGCAGTGAGTCTTACAGGGATTGAATTACACAGGTACTGGCAGTGGGTCTTACAGGGATTGAATTACACAGGTACCGGCAGTGAGTCTTACAGGGATTGAATTACACAGGTACCGGCAGTGGGTCTTACAGGGATTGAATTATACAGGTACCGGCAGTGAGTCTTCCAGGGATTGAATTACACAGGTACCGGCAGTGGGTCTTACAGGGATTGAATTACACAGGTACCGGCAGTGGGTCTTACAGGGATTTAATTACACAGGTACCGGCAGTGAGTCTTACAGGGATTGAATTACACAGGTACCGGCAGTGGGTCTTACAGGGATTGAATTACAGAGGCATCGGCAGTGAGTCATACAGGGATTGAATTACACAGGTACCGGCAGTGAGTTTTACAGGGATTGAATTACACAGGTACGGGAAGTGAGTCTTAAAGGGATTGAATTACACAGGTACCGGCAGTGAGTCTTACAGGGATTGAATTACACAGGTACCGGCAGTGAGTTTTACAGGGATTGAATTACACAGGTACCGGCAGTGAGTCTTACAGGGATTGAATTACACAGGTACCGGCAGTGAGTCTTACAGGGATTGAATTACACAGGTACCGGCAGTGGGTCTTACAGGGATTGAATTACACAGGTACCGGCAGTGAGTCTTACAGGGATTGAATTTCACAGGTACCGGCAGTGGGTCTTACAGGGATTGAATTACACAGGTACCGGCAGTGGGTCTTACAGGGATTGAATTTCACAGGTACCGGCAGTGGGTCTTACAGGGATTGAATTACACAGGTACCGGCAGTGGGTCTTACAGGGATTGAATTACACAGGTACCGGCAGTGTGTCTTACAGGGATTGAATTACACAGGTACCGGCAGTTAGTCTTACAGGGTTTGAATTACACAGGTACCGGCAGTGAGTCTTACAGGGATTGAATTACACAGGTAGCGGCAGTGGCTCGTACAGGGATTGAATTACACAGGTATCGGCAGTCAGTCTTACAGGGATTGAATTACACAGGTCCCGGCAGTGGGTCTTACAGGTATTGAATTACACAGGTACCGGCAGTGAGTCTTACAGGGATTGAATTACACAGGTACCGGCAGTGAGTCTTACAGGGATTGAATTACACAGGTACCGGCAGTGGGTCTTACATGGATTGAATTACACAGGTACCGGCAGTGGGTCTTACAGGGATTGAATTACACAGGTACCGGCAGTGGGTCTTACAGGGATTGAATTACACAGGCACCGGCACTGGGTCTTACAGGGATTGAATTACACAGGTACCGGCAGTGGGTCTTACAGGGATTGAATGACACAGGTACCGGCAGTGAGTCTTACAGGGATTGAATTACACAGGTACCGGCAGTGGGTCTTACAGGGATTGAATTACACAGGTACCGGCAGTGAGTCTTACAGGGATTGAATTACACAGGTACCGGCAGTGGGTCTTACAGGGATTCATTTACACAGGTACCGGCAGTGAGTCTTACAGGGATTGAATTACACAGGTACCGGCAGTGGGTCTTACAGGGATTGAATTACACAGGTACCGGCAGTGAGTCATACAGGGATTGAATTACACAGGTACCGGCAGTGAGTCACACAGGGATTGAATTACACAGGTACCGGCAGTGAGTCTTACAGGGATTGAATTACACAGGTACCGGCAGTGAGTCTTACAGGGATTGAATTGCACAGGTACCGGCAGTGGGTCTTACAGGGATTGAATTACACAGGTACTGGCAGTGGGTCTTACAGGGATTGAATTACACAGGTACCGGCAGTGGGTCTTACAGGGATTGAATTACACAGGTACCGGCAGTGGGTCTTACAGGGATTCAATTACACAGGTACCGGCAGTGAGTCTTACAGGGATTGAATTGCACAGGCACCGGCAGTGAGTCATACAGGGATTGAATTACACAGGTACCGGCAGTGAGTCATACAGGGATTGAATTACACAGGTACCGGCAGTGGGTCTTACAGGGATTGAATTACACAGGTACCGGCAGTGGGTCTTACAGGGATTGAATTACACAGGTACCGGCAGTGAGTCTTACAGGGATTGAATTGCACAGGTACCGGCAGTGGGTCTTACAGGGATTGAATTACACAGGTACCGGCAGTGGGTCTTACAGGGATTGAATTACACAGGTACCGGCAGTGAGTCTTACAGGGATTGAATTACACAGGTACCGGCAGTGAGTCTTACAGGGATTGAATTACACAGGTACCGGCAGTGGGTCTTACAGGGATTGAATTACACAGGTACCGGCAGTGGGTCTTACAGGGATTGAATTAAACAGGTACCTGCAGTGAGTCTCACAGGGATTGATTTACACAGGTAACGGCAGTGGGTCTTACAGGGATTGAATTACACAGGTACCGGCAGTGAGTCTTACAGGGATTGAATTACACAGGTACCGGCAGTGGGTATTACAGGAATTGAATTACACAGGTACCGGCAGTGGGTATTACAGGAATTGAATTACACAGGTACCGGCAGTGAGTCTTACAGGGATTGAATTACACAGGTACCGGCAGTGAGTCTTACAGGGATTGAATTACACAGGCACCAGCAGTGGGTCTTACAGGGATTGAATTACACAGGTATCGGCAGTGAGTCTTACAGGGATTGAATTACACAGGTACCGGCAGTGGGTATTACAGGGATTGAATTACACAGGTACAGGCAGTGAGTCTTACAGGGATTGAATTACACGGGAGCGGCAGTGGGTATTACAGGGATTGAATTACACAGGTACCGGCAGTGAGTCGTACAGGGATTGAATTACACAGGTACTGGCAGTGGGTTTTACAGGGATTGAATTACACAGGTATCACAGAATCACAGAAACCCCACAGTGCAGATAGAGGCCATTTCGGCCCATCGAGCCTGCACCGACACATATCCCACCCGATCCCTGTAACCCCTACACCAACACATATCCCACCCTATCCCCGTAACCCCACGTATTTAATCCCCCTAACACTAAGGGTCAATTTATCATAGCCAATCAACCTAACCCGCACATCTTTGGACTGTGGGAGGAAACCGGAGCACCCGGAGGAAACCCACGCAAACACGGGGAGAATGTGCAAACTCCACACAGACAGTCACCCGATGCCGGATTCGAACCCGGGTCTCTGGCGCTGTGAGGCAACAGTGCTAACCACTATGCCACAGTGGGTCTTACAGGGATTGAATTACACAGGTACCGGCAGTGGGTCTTACAGGGATTGAATTACACAGGTACCGGCAGTGGGTCTTACAGGGATTGAATTACACAGGTACCGGCAGTGGGTCTTACAGGGATTGAATTACACAGGAACCGGCAGTGGGTCTTACAGGGATTGAATTACACAGGTACCGGCAGTGGGTCTTACAGAGATTGAATTACACAGGTACCGGCAGTGAGTCTTACAGGGATTGAATTACACAGGTACCGGCAGTGGGTCTTACAGGGATTGAATTACACAGGTACCGGCAGTGGGTCTTACAGGGATTGAATTACACAGGTACCGGCAGTGGGTCTTACATGGATTGAATTACACAGGTACCGGCAGTGGGTCTTACAGGGATTGAATTACACAGGTACCGGCAGTGGGTCTTACAGGGATTGAATTACACAGGCACCGGCAGTGAGTCATACAGGGATTGAATTACACAGGTACCGGCAGTGAGTCTAACAGGGATTGAATTACACAGGTACCGGCAGTGGGTCTTACAGGGATTGAATTAGACAGGTACCGGCAGTGGGTCTTACAGGGATTGAATTACACAGGTACCGGCAGTGGGTCTTACAGGGATTGAATTACACAGGTAGCGGCAGTGAGTCTTACAGGGATTGAATTACACAGGTACCGGCAGTGAGTCATACAGGGATTGAATTACACAGGTACCGGCAGTGAGTTTTACAGGGATTGAATTACACAGGTACCGGCAGTGAGTCTTACAGGGATTGAATTACACAGGTACCGGCACTGAGTCTTACAGGGATTGAATTACACAGGTACCGGCAGTGAGTCTTACAGGAATTGAATTACACAGGTACCGGCAGTGAGTCTTACAGGGATTGAATTACACAGGTACCGGCACTGGGTCTCACAGGGATTGAATTACACAGGTACCGGCACTGGGTCTTACTGGGATTGAATTACACAGGTACCGGCAGTGGGTCTTACAGGGATTGAATTACACAGGTACCGGCAGTGAGTCTTATAGTGATTGAATTACACAGGTACCGGCAGTGGGTCTTACAGGGATTGAATTACACAGGTACCGGCAGTGAGTCTTCCAGGGATTGAATTACACAGGTACCGGCAGTGAGTTTTACAGGGATTGAATTACACAGGTACCGGCAGTGAGTCTTACAGGGATTGAAATACATAGGTACCGGCAGTGAGTCTTACAGGGATTGAATTACACAGGTACCGGCAGTGAGTCTTACAGGGATTGAATTACACAGGTACCGGCAGTGGGTCTTACATGGATTGAATTACACAGGTACCGGCAGTGGGTCTTACAGGGATTGAATTACACAGGTACCGGCAGTGGGTCTTACAGGGATTGAATTACACAGGCACCGGCAGTGGGTCTTACAGGGATTGAATTACACAGATACCGGCAGTGGGTCTTACAGGGATTGAATTACACAGGTACCGGCAGTGAGTCTTACAGGGATTGAATTACACAGGCACCGGCACTGGGTCTTACAGGGATTGAATTACACAGGTACCGGCACTGGGTCTAACTGGGATTGAATTACACAGGTACCGGCAGTGGATCTTACAGGGATTGAATTACACAGGTACCGGCAGTGGGTCTTACAGGGATTGAATTACACAGGTACCGGCAGTGAGTCTTACAGTGATTGAATTACACAGGTACCGGCACTGAGTCTTACAGGGATTGAATTACACAGGTACCGGCAGTGAGTCTTACAGGGATTGAATTACACAGGTACTGGCAGTGGGTCTTACAGGGATTGAATTACACAGGTACCGGCAGTGAGTCTTACAGGGATTGAATTACACAGGTACCGGCAGTGGGTCTTACAGGGATTGAATTATACAGGTACCGGCAGTGAGTCTTCCAGGGATTAAATTACACAGGTACCGGCAGTGGGTCTTACAGGGATTGAATTACACAGGTACCGGCAGTGGGTCTTACAGGGATTTAATTACACAGGTACCGGCAGTGAGTCTTACAGGGATTGAATTACACAGGTACCGGCAGTGGGTCTTACAGGGATTGAATTACAGAGGCATCGGCAGTGAGTCATACAGGGATTGAATTACACAGGTACCGGCAGTGAGTTTTACAGGGATTGAATTACACAGGTACGGGAAGTGAGTCTTAAAGGGATTGAATTACACAGGTACCGGCAGTGAGTCTTACAGGGATTGAATTACACAGGTACCGGCAGTGAGTTTTACAGGGATTGAATTACACAGGTACCGGCAGTGAGTCTTACAGGGATTGAATTACACAGGTACCGGCAGTGAGTCTTACAGGGATTGAATTACACAGGTACCGGCAGTGGGTCTTACAGGGATTGAATTACACAGGTACCGGCAGTGAGTCTTACAGGGATTGAATTTCACAGGTACCGGCAGTGGGTCTTACAGGGATTGAATTACGCAGGTACCGGCAGTGGGTCTTACAGGGATTGAATTTCACAGGTACTGGCAGTGGGTCTTACAGGGATTGAATTACACAGGTACCGGCAGTGGGTCTTACAGGGATTGAATTACACAGGTACCGGCAGTGTGTCTTACAGGGATTGAATTACACAGGTACCGGCAGTTAGTCTTACAGGGTTTGAATTACACAGGTACCGGCAGTGAGTCTTACAGGGATTGAATTACACAGGTAGCGGCAGTGGCTCGTACAGGGATTGAATTACACAGGTATCGGCAGTCAGTCTTACAGGGATTGAATTACACAGGTCCCGGCAGTGGGTCTTACAGGTATTGAATTACACAGGTACCGGCAGTGAGTCTTACAGGGATTGAATTACACAGGTACCGGCAGTGAGTCTTACAGGGATTGAATTACACAGGTACCGGCAGTGGGTCTTACATGGATTGAATTACACAGGTACCGGCAGTGGGTCTTACAGGGATTGAATTACACAGGTACCGGCAGTGGGTCTTACAGGGATTGAATTACACAGGCACCGGCAGTGGGTCTTACAGGGATTGAATTACACAGGTACCGGCAGTGGGTCTTACAGGGATTGAATGACACAGGTACCGGCAGTGAGTCTTACAGGGATTGAATTACACAGGTACCGGCAGTGGGTCTTACAGGGATTGAATTACACAGGTACCGGCAGTGAGTCTTAAAGGGATTGAATTACACAGGTACCGGCAGTGAGTCTTACAGGGATTGAATTACACAGGTACCGGCAGTGAGTTTTACAGGGATTGAATTACACAGGTACCGGCAGTGAGTCTTACAGGGATTGAATTACACAGGTACCGGCAGTGAGTCTTACAGGGATTGAATTACACAGGTACCGGCAGTGGGTCTTACAGGGATTGAATTACACAGGTACCGGCAGTGAGTCTTACAGGGATTGAATTTCACAGGTACCGGCAGTGGGTCTTACAGGGATTGAATTACACAGGTACCGGCAGTGGGTCTTACAGGGATTGAATTTCACAGGTACCGGCAGTGGGTCTTACAGGGATTGAATTACACAGGTACCGGCAGTGGGTCTTACAGGGATTGAATTACACAGGTACCGGCAGTGTGTCTTACAGGGATTGAATTACACAGGTACCGGCAGTTAGTCTTACAGGGTTTGAATTACACAGGTACCGGCAGTGAGTCTTACAGGGATTGAATTACACAGGTCCCGGCAGTGAGTCTTACAGGGATTGAATTACACAGGTACCGGCAGTGGGTCTTACATGGATTGAATTACACAGGTACCGGCAGTGGGTCTTACAGGGATTGAATTACACAGGTACCGGCAGTGGGTCTTACAGGGATTGAATTACACAGGCACCGGCAGTGGGTCTTACAGGGATTGAATTACACAGGTACCGACAGTGGGTCTTACAGGGATTGAATTACACAGGTACCGGCAGTGAGTCTTACAGGGATTGAATTACACAGGTACCGGCAGTGGGTCTTACAGGGATTGAATTACACAGGTACCGGCAGTGAGTCTTACAGGGATTGGATTTCACAGGTACCGGCAGTGGGTCTTACAGGGATTGAATTACACAGGTACCGGCAGTGGGTCTTACAGGGATTGAATTTCACAGGTACCGGCAGTGGGTCTTACAGGGATTGAATTACACAGGTACCGGCAGTGGGTCTTACAGGGATTGAATTACACAGGTACCGGCAGTGTGTCTTACAGGGATTGAATTACAAAGGTACCGGCAGTTAGTCTTACAGGGTTTGAATTACACAGGTACCGGCAGTGAGTCTTACAGGGATTGAATTACACAGGTAGCGGCAGTGGCTCGTACAGGGATTGAATTACACAGGTACCGGCAGTCAGTCTTACAGGGATTGAATTACACAGGTCCCGGCAGTGGGTCTTACAGGGATTGAATTACATAGGTACCGGCAGTGAGTCTTACAGGGATTGAATTACACAGGTACCGGCAGTGACTCTTACAGGGATTGAATTACACAGGTACCGGCAGTGGGTCTTACATGGATTGAATTACACAGGTACCGGCAGTGGGTCTTACAGGGATTGAATTACACAGGTACCGGCAGTGGGTCTTACAGGGATTGAATTACACAGGTACCGGCAGTGAGTCTTACAGGGATTGAATTACACAGGCACCGGCACTGGGTCTTACAGGGATTGAATTACACAGGTACCGGCACTGGGTCTAACTGGGGTTGAATTACACAGGTACCGGCAGTGGATCTTACAGGGATTGAATTACACAGGTACCGGCAGTGAGTTTTACAGGGATTGAATTACACAGGTACCGGCAGTGGGTCTTACAGGGATTGAATTACACAGGTACCGGCAGTGAGTCTTACAGTGATTGAATTACACAGGTACCGGCACTGAGTCTTACAGGGATTGAATTACACAGGTACCGGCAGTGAGTCTTACAGGGATTGAATTACACAGGTACTGGCAGTGGGTCTTACAGGGATTGAATTACACAGGTACCGGCAGTGAGTCTTACAGGGATTGAATTACACAGGTACCGGCAGTGGGTCTTACAGCGATTGAATTATACAGGTACCGGCAGTGAGTCTTCCAGGGATTGAATTACACAGGTACCGGCAGTGGGTCTTACAGGGATTGAATTACACAGGTACCGGCAGTGGGTCTTACAGGGATTTAATTACACAGGTACCGGCAGTGAGTCTTACAGGGATTGAATTACACAGGTACCGGCAGTGGGTCTTACAGGGATTGAATTACACAGGCATCGGCAGTGAGTCATACAGGGATTGAATTACACAGGTACCGGCAGTGAGTTTTACAGGGATTGAATTACACAGGTACGGGAAGTGAGTCTTAAAGGGATTGAATTACACAGGTACCGGCAGTGAGTCTTACAGGGATTGAATTACACAGGTTCCGGCAGTGAGTTTTACAGGGATTGAATTACACAGGTACCGGCAGTGAGTCTTACAGGGATTGAATTACACAGGTACCGGCAGTGAGTCTTACAGGGATTGAATTACACAGGTACCGGCAGTGGGTCTTACAGGGATTGAATTACACAGGTACCGGCAGTGAGTCTTACAGGGATTGAATTTCACAGGTACCGGCAGTGGGTCTTACAGGGATTGAATTACACAGGTACCGGCAGTGGGTCTTACAGGGATTGAATTTCACAGGTACCGGCAGTGGGTCTTACAGGGATTGAATTACACAGGTACCGGCAGTGGGTCTTGCAGGGATTGAATTACACAGGTACCGGCAGTGATTCTTACAGGGATTGAATTTCACAGGTACCGGCAGTGGGTCTTACAGGGATTGAATTACACAGGTACCGGCAGTGGGTCTTACAGGGATTGAATTTCACAGGTACCGGCAGTGGGTCTTACAGGGATTGAATTACACAGGTACCGGCAGTGGGTCTTACAGGGATTGAATTACACAGGTAGCGGCAGTGGCTCGTACAGGGATTGAATTACACAGGTAGCGGCAGTCAGTCTTACAGGGATTGAATTACACAGGTCCCGGCAGTGGGTCTTACAGGGATTGAATTACACAGGTACCGGCAGTGAGTCTTACAGGGATTGAATTACACAGGTACCGGCAGTGAGTCTTACAGGGATTGAATTACACAGGTACCGGCAGTGGGTCTTACATGGATTGAATTACACAGGTACCGGCAGTGGGTCTTACAGGGATTGAATTACACAGGTACCGGCAGTGGGTCTTACAGGGATTGAATTACACAGGCACCGGCAGTGGGTCTTACAGGGATTGAATTACACAGGTACCGGCAGTGGGTCTTACAGGGATTGAATTACACAGGTACCGGCAGTGAGTCTTACAGGGATTGAATTACACAGGCACCGGCACTGGGTCTTACAGGGATTGAATTACACAGGTACCGGCACTGGGTCTAACTGGGATTGAATTACACAGGTACCGGCAGTGGATCTTACAGAGATTGAATTACACAGGTACCGGCAGTGAGTTTTACAGGGATTGAATTACACAGGTACCGGCAGTGGGTCTTACAGTGATTGAATTACACAGGTACCGGCACTGAGTCTTACAGGGATTGAATTACACAGGTACCGGCAGTGAGTCTTACAGTGATTGAATTAGACAGGTACCGGCACTGAGTCTTACAGGGATTGAATTACACAGGTACCGGCAGTGAGTCTTACAGGGATTGAATTACACAGGTACTGGCAGTGGGTCTTACAGGGATTGAATTACACAGGTACCGGCAGTGAGTCTTACAGGGATTGAATTACACAGGTACCGGCAGTGGGTCTTACAGGGATTGAATTATACAGGTACCGGCAGTGAGTCTTCCAGGGATTGAATTACACAGGTACCGGCAGTGGGTCTTACAGGGATTGAATTACACAGGTACCGGCAGTGGGTCTTACAGGGATTTAATTACACAGGTACCGGCAGTGAGTCTTACAGGGATTGAATTACACAGGTACCGGCAGTGGGTCTTACAGGGATTGAATTACACAGGCATCGGCAGTGAGTCATACAGGGATTGAATTACACAGGTACCGGCAGTGAGTTTTACAGGGATTGAATTACACAGGTACGGGAAGTGAGTCTTAAAGGGATTGAATTACACAGGTACCGGCAGTGAGTCTTACAGGGATTGAATTACACAGGTACCGGCAGTGAGTTTTACAGGGATTGAATTACACAGGTACCGGCAGTGAGTCTTACAGGGATTGAATTACACAGGTACCGGCAGTGAGTCTTACAGGGATTGAATTACACAGGTACCGGCAGTGGGTCTTACAGGGATTGAATTACACAGGTACCGGCAGTGAGTCTTACAGGGATTGAATTTCACAGGTACCGGCAGTGGGTCTTACAGGGATTGAATTACACAGGTACCGGCAGTGGGTCTTACAGGGATTGAATTTCACAGGTACCGGCAGTGGGTCTTACAGGGATTGAATTACACAGGTACCGGCAGTGGGTCTTACAGGGATTGAATTACACAGGTACCGGCAGTGTGTCTTACAGGGATTGAATTACACAGGTACCGGCAGTTAGTCTTACAGGGTTTGAATTACACAGGTACCGGCAGTGAGTCTTACAGGGATTGAATTACACAGGTAGCGGCAGTGGCTCGTACAGGGATTGAATTACACAGGTACCGGCAGTCAGTCTTACAGGGATTGAATTACACAGGTCCCGGCAGTGGGTCTTACAGGGATTGAATTACACAGGTACCGGCAGTGAGTCTCACAGGGATTGAATTACACAGGTACCGGCAGTGGGTCTTACAGTGATTGAATTACACAGGTACCGGCAGTGAGTCTTACAGGGATTGAATTACACAGGTACCGGCAGTGAGCCTTACAGGGATTGAATTACACTGGTACCGGCAGTGGGTCTTACAGGGATTGAATTACACAGGTACCGGCAGTGAGTCTTACAGGGATTGAATTACACAGGTACTGGCAGTGAGCCTTACAGGGATTGAATTACACTGGTACCGGCAGTGGGTCTTACAGGGATTGAATTACACAGGTACCGGCAGTGAGTATTACAGGGATTGAGTTACACAGGTACCGGCAGTGAGTCTTACAGGGATTGAATTACACAGGTACCGGCAGTGGGTCTTACAGGGATTGAATTACACAGGTACCGGCACTGAGTCTTACATGGATTGAATTACACAGGTAACGGCAGTGGGTCTTACAGGGATTGAATTACACAGGTACCGGCAGTGAGTCTTACAGGGATTGAGTTACACAGGCACCGGCAGTGAGTCTTACAGGGATTGAATTTCACAGGTACCGGCAGTGGGTCTTACAGGGATTGAATTACACAGGTACCGGCAGTGGGTCTTACAGGGATTGAATTACACAGGTACCGGCAGTGTGTCTTACAGGGATTGAATTACACAGGTACCGGCAGTTAGTCTTACAGGGTTTGAATTACACAGGTACCGGCAGTGAGTCTTACAGGGATTGAATTACACAGGTCCCGGCAGTGAGTCTTACAGGGATTGAATTACACAGGTACCGGCAGTGGGTCTTACATGGATTGAATTACACAGGTACCGGCAGTGGGTCTTACAGGGATTGAATTACACAGGTACCGGCAGTGGGTCTTACAGGGATTGAATTACACAGGCACCGGCAGTGGGTCTTACAGGGATTGAATTACACAGGTACCGACAGTGGGTCTTACAGGGATTGAATTACACAGGTACCGGCAGTGAGTCTTACAGGGATTGAATTACACAGGTACCGGCAGTGGGTCTTACAGGGATTGAATTACACAGGTACCGGCAGTGAGTCTTACAGGGATTGGATTTCACAGGTACCGGCAGTGGGTCTTACAGGGATTGAATTACACAGGTACCGGCAGTGGGTCTTACAGGGATTGAATTTCACAGGTACCGGCAGTGGGTCTTACAGGGATTGAATTACACAGGTACCGGCAGTGGGTCTTACAGGGATTGAATTACACAGGTACCGGCAGTGTGTCTTACAGGGATTGAATTACAAAGGTACCGGCAGTTAGTCTTACAGGGTTTGAATTACACAGGTACCGGCAGTGAGTCTTACAGGGATTGAATTACACAGGTAGCGGCAGTGGCTCGTACAGGGATTGAATTACACAGGTACCGGCAGTCTGTCTTACAGGGATTGAATTACACAGGTCCCGGCAGTGGGTCTTACAGGGATTGAATTACATAGGTACCGGCAGTGAGTCTTACAGGGATTGAATTACACAGGTACCGGCAGTGACTCTTACAGGGATTGAATTACACAGGTACCGGCAGTGGGTCTTACATGGATTGAATTACACAGGTACCGGCAGTGGGTCTTACAGGGATTGAATTACACAGGTACCGGCAGTGGGTCTTACAGGGATTGAATTACACAGGTACCGGCAGTGAGTCTTACAGGGATTGAATTACACAGGCACCGGCACTGGGTCTTACAGGGATTGAATTACACAGGTACCGGCACTGGGTCTAACTGGGGTTGAATTACACAGGTACCGGCAGTGGATCTTACAGGGATTGAATTACACAGGTACCGGCAGTGAGTTTTACAGGGATTGAATTACACAGGTACCGGCAGTGGGTCTTACAGGGATTGAATTACACAGGTACCGGCAGTGAGTCTTACAGTGATTGAATTACACAGGTACCGGCACTGAGTCTTACAGGGATTGAATTACACAGGTACCGGCAGTGAGTCTTACAGGGATTGAATTACACAGGTACTGGCAGTGGGTCTTACAGGGATTGAATTACACAGGTACCGGCAGTGAGTCTTACAGGGATTGAATTACACAGGTACCGGCAGTGGGTCTTACAGCGATTGAATTATACAGGTACCGGCAGTGAGTCTTCCAGGGATTGAATTACACAGGTACCGGCAGTGGGTCTTACAGGGATTGAATTACACAGGTACCGGCAGTGGGTCTTACAGGGATTTAATTACACAGGTACCGGCAGTGAGTCTTACAGGGATTGAATTACACAGGTACCGGCAGTGGGTCTTACAGGGATTGAATTACACAGGCATCGGCAGTGAGTCATACAGGGATTGAATTACACAGGTACCGGCAGTGAGTTTTACAGGGATTGAATTACACAGGTACGGGAAGTGAGTCTTAAAGGGATTGAATTACACAGGTACCGGCAGTGAGTCTTACAGGGATTGAATTACACAGGTTCCGGCAGTGAGTTTTACAGGGATTGAATTACACAGGTACCGGCAGTGAGTCTTACAGGGATTGAATTACACAGGTACCGGCAGTGAGTCTTACAGGGATTGAATTACACAGGTACCGGCAGTGGGTCTTACAGGGATTGAATTACACAGGTACCGGCAGTGAGTCTTACAGGGATTGAATTTCACAGGTACCGGCAGTGGGTCTTACAGGGATTGAATTACACAGGTACCGGCAGTGGGTCTTACAGGGATTGAATTTCACAGGTACCGGCAGTGGGTCTTACAGGGATTGAATTACACAGGTACCGGCAGTGGGTCTTGCAGGGATTGAATTACACAGGTACCGGCAGTGATTCTTACAGGGATTGAATTTCACAGGTACCGGCAGTGGGTCTTACAGGGATTGAATTACACAGGTACCGGCAGTGGGTCTTACAGGGATTGAATTTCACAGGTACCGGCAGTGGGTCTTACAGGGATTGAATTACACAGGTACCGGCAGTGGGTCTTACAGGGATTGAATTACACAGGTAGCGGCAGTGGCTCGTACAGGGATTGAATTACACAGGTAGCGGCAGTCAGTCTTACAGGGATTGAATTACACAGGTCCCGGCAGTGGGTCTTACAGGGATTGAATTACACAGGTACCGGCAGTGAGTCTTACAGGGATTGAATTACACAGGTACCGGCAGTGAGTCTTACAGGGATTGAATTACACAGGTACCGGCAGTGGGTCTTACATGGATTGAATTACACAGGTACCGGCAGTGGGTCTTACAGGGATTGAATTACACAGGTACCGGCAGTGGGTCTTACAGGGATTGAATTACACAGGCACCGGCAGTGGGTCTTACAGGGATTGAATTACACAGGTACCGGCAGTGGGTCTTACAGGGATTGAATTACACAGGTACCGGCAGTGAGTCTTACAGGGATTGAATTACACAGGCACCGGCACTGGGTCTTACAGGGATTGAATTACACAGGTACCGGCACTGGGTCTAACTGGGATTGAATTACACAGGTACCGGCAGTGGATCTTACAGAGATTGAATTACACAGGTACCGGCAGTGAGTTTTACAGGGATTGAATTACACAGGTACCGGCAGTGGGTCTTACAGTGATTGAATTACACAGGTACCGGCACTGAGTCTTACAGGGATTGAATTACACAGGTACCGGCAGTGAGTCTTACAGTGATTGAATTAGACAGGTACCGGCACTGAGTCTTACAGGGATTGAATTACACAGGTACCGGCAGTGAGTCTTACAGGGATTGAATTACACAGGTACTGGCAGTGGGTCTTACAGGGATTGAATTACACAGGTACCGGCAGTGAGTCTTACAGGGATTGAATTACACAGGTACCGGCAGTGGGTCTTACAGGGATTGAATTATACAGGTACCGGCAGTGAGTCTTCCAGGGATTGAATTACACAGGTACCGGCAGTGGGTCTTACAGGGATTGAATTACACAGGTACCGGCAGTGGGTCTTACAGGGATTTAATTACACAGGTACCGGCAGTGAGTCTTACAGGGATTGAATTACACAGGTACCGGCAGTGGGTCTTACAGGGATTGAATTACACAGGCATCGGCAGTGAGTCATACAGGGATTGAATTACACAGGTACCGGCAGTGAGTTTTACAGGGATTGAATTACACAGGTACGGGAAGTGAGTCTTAAAGGGATTGAATTACACAGGTACCGGCAGTGAGTCTTACAGGGATTGAATTACACAGGTACCGGCAGTGAGTTTTACAGGGATTGAATTACACAGGTACCGGCAGTGAGTCTTACAGGGATTGAATTACACAGGTACCGGCAGTGAGTCTTACAGGGATTGAATTACACAGGTACCGGCAGTGGGTCTTACAGGGATTGAATTACACAGGTACCGGCAGTGAGTCTTACAGGGATTGAATTTCACAGGTACCGGCAGTGGGTCTTACAGGGATTGAATTACACAGGTACCGGCAGTGGGTCTTACAGGGATTGAATTTCACAGGTACCGGCAGTGGGTCTTACAGGGATTGAATTACACAGGTACCGGCAGTGGGTCTTACAGGGATTGAATTACACAGGTACCGGCAGTGTGTCTTACAGGGATTGAATTACACAGGTACCGGCAGTTAGTCTTACAGGGTTTGAATTACACAGGTACCGGCAGTGAGTCTTACAGGGATTGAATTACACAGGTAGCGGCAGTGGCTCGTACAGGGATTGAATTACACAGGTACCGGCAGTCAGTCTTACAGGGATTGAATTACACAGGTCCCGGCAGTGGGTCTTACAGGGATTGAATTACACAGGTACCGGCAGTGAGTCTCACAGGGATTGAATTACACAGGTACCGGCAGTGGGTCTTACAGTGATTGAATTACACAGGTACCGGCAGTGAGTCTTACAGGGATTGAATTACACAGGTACCGGCAGTGAGCCTTACAGGGATTGAATTACACTGGTACCGGCAGTGGGTCTTACAGGGATTGAATTACACAGGTACCGGCAGTGAGTCTTACAGGGATTGAATTACACAGGTACTGGCAGTGAGCCTTACAGGGATTGAATTACACTGGTACCGGCAGTGGGTCTTACAGGGATTGAATTACACAGGTACCGGCAGTGAGTATTACAGGGATTGAGTTACACAGGTACCGGCAGTGAGTCTTACAGGGATTGAATTACACAGGTACCGGCAGTGGGTCTTACAGGGATTGAATTACACAGGTACCGGCACTGAGTCTTACATGGATTGAATTACACAGGTAACGGCAGTGGGTCTTACAGGGATTGAATTACACAGGTACCGGCAGTGAGTCTTACAGGGATTGAGTTACACAGGCACCGGCAGTGAGTCTTACAGGGATTGAATTACACAGGTACCGGCAGTGGGTCTTACAGGGATTGAATAACACAGGTACCGGCAGTGGGTTTTACAGGGATTGAATTACACAGGTACCGGCACTGGGTCTTACAGGGATTGAATTACACAGGTACCGGCACTGGATCTTACAGGGATTGAATTACACAGGTACCAGCAGTGGGTGTTACAGGGATTGAATTACACAGGTACCGGCAGTGAGTCTTACAGGGATTGAATTGCACAGGTACCGGCAGTGAGTCTTACAGGGATTGAATTACACAGGTACCGGCAGTGGGTCTTACAGGGATTGAATTACACAGGTACCGGCAGTGGGTCTTACAGGGATTTAATTACACAGGTACCGGCAGTGAGTCTTACAGGGATTGAATTACACAGGTACCGGCAGTGGGTCTTACAGGGATTGAATTACACAGGCATCGGCAGTGGGTCTTACAGGGATTTAATTACACAGGTACCGGCAGTGAGTCTTACAGGGATTGAATTACACAGGTAGCGGCAGTGAGTCTTACAGGGATTGAATTACACAGGTACCGGCAGTGCGTCTTACAGGGATTGAATTACACAGGTACCGGCAGTGGGTCTTACAGGGATTGAATTACACAGGTACCGGCAGTGAGTCTTACAGGGATTGAATTACACAGGTACCGGCAGTGGGTCTTACAGGGATTGAATGACACAGGTAGCGGCAGTGAGTCTTACAGGGATTGAATTACACAGGTACCGGCAGTGGGTCTTACAGGGATTGAATTACACAGGTACTGGCACTGGGTCTTACAGAGATTGAATTACACAGGTAGCGGCAGTGAGTCTTACAGGGATTGAATTACACAGGTACCGGCAGTGGGTCTTACAGGGATTGAATTACACAGGTATCGGCAGTGGGTCTTACAGTGATTGAATTACACAGGTATCGGCAGTGAGTCTAACAGGGATTGAATTACACAGGTACCGGCAGTGGGTCTTACACGGATTGAATTACACAGGTACCGGCAGTGAGTCTTACAGGGATTGAATTACACAGGTACCGGTAGTGGGTCTTACAGGGATTGAATTACACAGGTACCGGCAGTGAGTCTTACAGGGATTGAATTACACAGGTACCGGCAGTGGGTCTTACAGGGATTGAATTACACAGGTACCGGCAGTGGGTCTTACAGGGATTGAATTACACACGTACCGGCAGTGTGTCTTACAGGGATTGAAGTACACAGGTACCGGCAGTGAGTCTTACAGGGATTGAATTACACAGGTACCGGCAGTGAGTCTTACAGGGATTGAATTACACAGGTACCGGCAGTGGGTCGTACAGGGATTGAATTACACAGGTACCGGCAGTCAGTCTTACAGGGATTGAATTACACAGGTCCCGGCAGTGTGTCTTACAGGGATTGAATTACACAGGTACCGGCAGTGAGTCTCACAGGGATTGAATTACACAGGTACCGGCAGTGGGTCTTACAGTGATTGAATTACACAGGTACCGGCAGTGAGTCTTACAGGGATTGAATTACACAGGTACCGGCAGTGAGCCTTACAGGGATTGAATTACACAGGTACCGGCAGTGGGTCTTACAGGGATTGAATTACACAGGTACCGGCAGTGAGTCTTACAGGGATTGAATTACACAGGTACCGGCAGTGTGTCTTACAGGGATTGAATTACACAGGTACCGGCAGTGGGTCTTACAGGAATTGAATTACACAGGTACCGGCAGTGTGTCTTACAGGGATTGAATTACACAGGTACCTGTAGGGGGTTTCTCTTGCTCTTTCTGGTCTCCTGCCAGGCTTCGTGCAACAATTACCCTTGAGTGGTTCGACCCACTCCCCCCTACGGTTCTAGACCTTGGACTTCGGTGCAGAGAACAGTAGTGCAGAGAAAGAACTCAATAGACCAGGTTGAATAGCACGAAATGGATGCTTTTATTTTTAAACAGTTTGAAGCATTACAAAATACATGTCATAGGCACAGATTAAAGTTACTACAATCATGCACAAATTTATGAACTTGACTCTATGGAAATGGGGAACACACGGCACATCGAAAAAGGGGAAACACATTACGATTTCCCTTAACTCCCTCCCCTATACCTAAACTAAGTTTCGACCTGGGGAACTTGGGATCATGCTCACCACTCTCGAAATCGCGAGAAAGGGGGGGGTTCGCAGCCTTTTTGGCACCGCTTTCCGTCGTCACGTGGATTTTGAAACTTCTGGCGCAGTCGATATTCTCTCCTCCCTCGAGGCGGTGGGGTAGACCCAGCCTCGATGAGCGCTCGTTAAGGTTGAGATCCACTAAGTCAATTTGGGTTCATGGAGCAGACCCAGATGCAGGCTATGCACTTGGGAGAATCTTGTGGCATCGATCGCCGGTTCTCCAGAGGGTTTCTTCTCCGTCGGCCTGGGTCGTCGATGATCTCCCGACCCCAGTACCCGGGCCACCCTCGTCGTCTTCTCGTCGTGGCCGAGCCTTGTTTGGCTGAACACCGACCACGTTGTCCTTTTACCGAAACCGTCCGTCTTTAAAAAGACGAAAACGTTTTCATCGATCTGCCGAAGTGGAAGAGGCGCCGATCCGGGCACCGTCCGCCCTTCTTTCGTTCCTCGTAGAAGAAAGTTCTTGAAGAAATGGAAGCCTGAAGTCGCCCAACAAGAAGCCGTGGCAGTGAAGAAGAAGTTGTTCAAGTAACCCGAAGTCCGAAGTAACTTAGATGGACTTTCAATCCATAGTTATACTCTTTTGGGACAGTCTTATCTCCCGCCAAATCATAGTCCTGTCTTTGTATTAATTTTGGCGGGCAGAAATCTCTGCAGGGGCGCTTTGTCTTGTAACGGAGCCGGTGATAACTTAAACTGGCCTTCCTGGCCGATAATGTCTTTCAATGTCTTTTGCATTGTCACCGTGGCTCGGTTCGCATATTGATCGGTCCGGACATTTTCCTTGATGGCTGCTAAACGGTTTTTCCTTTGTACGATAAATGGGTATAAGTGTTTTTACATTGTCCGCCCATATCTTGATGGGCCCCATCCTGCACTTATAATCCATTGAATATGTATGCTGTTGCTCTGAGTTTCGGTTCCCAGAGACTGGCTTTTGTGGGCTCACTGTCTTCAATCCACAAGCCTGTCTGGCTTGCAGTAACAGAAATAAAATGGTTCATAAACTGATCACGGGGCCTGGCGGCCATTTTGTATGCCCTTTTATCAAAGGTTTTTCTGTGCAAGCTTACTTTGGTCAATAAACAGTCTTATTTTATCCAGTTTTCTTGCGTGATTTTTGCTGAAAATTGCGAATCTTACAGGCCCCCCTGTGATACTGATAGCTTGCTTAAAGTATCAATAATCCTTGATGAGCAAATTTTCCCTGATTCCCCACATCCAAACATTCCTGGCACTTAACTATCTATGCCCCTCACGACACATGCAGTTCCCATTTCCGGAGAAAAATGAAAATTACCTCATGCACATTTGGAATCATAGACAGCAAATCTTAAACTATAACACCTTCACCTGTCAGATGGGCAGGGGTTGATACCCTTTTGCGCCATCTGCATGCATCTTTTATTAATCCAAGAAAACTTAAGAACAACTAATAACATGACAATACTTATTTCCTTATAACCCAAAACAATCAAAAAATTTTTAAATGGAGGGACGCTTAATCTTATACTAGCAGCTTAGAGTGGGGTATCTGCTTCCCCCATCCGCACATAGCGTTCTCTCCATTCTCCTGTGTTCTCGTGCCTCTGGAGGCGTTTGCCTCTTTTGCAATGCACGAAGAGCAAAAATATCACAATCAAAACCTGACATACTACTAGGATATGGGATGCTATTCTAATCCAGGCGGGGACCTCTATGTTGGTGAACAAGTCCCACCATGGTGGGATGGTTATGTCCAATATGTCTTTTCCTATCTCTAAAGTCTTCTGCTCCAGTGTATAGAAATGTTTCTGCGAAACTATAACGGCTTTTAAAACCTTGGTGAGGTGTTCGGGAAGAGGGGGAATGACATAACCAAAATGCGCGACAAATCGTTGTAAGTCTGTGAAATTATCTTTGATAGTGATGTGTACAGTGGAGGGCGCAGGAATGGGAACAATTCGTTGTTGTGCCACTTGAACCTCGGCCCTGGGTTTGAAACAGAAACTGCTATCACCGACCGAACACCACTCGTGTTGTCCATATCGGTACTGAGGCGCTGCAGTGGTGACGCAGTATGTCCCAGCCCCGATATATGCTACCTGTGGGGGCACATGGTCCTCTGCCATTGCCTCCATGGTGCAATTCACCGGCTTCGCGCTAGCGGTTCTGAACCCGCACTGTGGTTTCAAAAAGGCATTCAAGTGCTGGGGACACAGGATGATGTGTGCTCCCCGGCTCCGACATCCCGAGAGGTCGGTGCCTGTCATCGTACGCTCCCATCTGATGACGTAAGGCGGGACCACTGCGTAACGAATGTGTGCGCCCCCCTGAATGACTCCAATGTTCTCTACTCTGTATACCGGGGCGGGCTTTGCTGCGGGACCCAACACCGGCATTCTTACTACTATTCCCATAATAGTGTGATTCGAATGTCCGCAGTCCACTGGAACTGGGTATGCTTCTGCGGCTAGTCTGAGCTGGCACGGGCTTAATGCATTCTCAAAAGGGTGGAGCGCTTGCAAGTGCTTGTTGCTGATCCAGGACGGGACCAAACCCTGTTTTAAATCCTCAAGATTACTGCGGCCCTCGCCCAATAACCACGCCCCGTACAGCACACAGGCCTCGTTTTGCGCAGCTTGATCGGACGCATTCCGATCCTCCTTAATGAGTGCATTTACCGTTCTCGCGTGTTTCTCCAGCTCAGCAATTATGTCCTTAAAGTGTAGTGTCATGGCCTGGTCCTCATGCAACTCAGAACCCACGACCTTGTTTTCGTCTGTCAATATGTTCCTTAACTGGGCTTTTAAACCGTTGATCTGTGTCTGCAGCTCCACGTTATCTAGAGCGTTGACAACAGATGTCCCGGTATTAAAAGCAGTGAATATGTCATTTACAGTACCCCTTCTTTGCCTCCCGACTCGATCCAAAACTTCTGGCGGTGTGGTGTATAATTTGTCTCTGTCGATGTCGGCAAAGTCAAATTCGTAAAATTGTCTAAACATACTGGTTAACAGGACCTGGTATAATTGTTCCGTTTCTTCGGGACACCACTCCGGCAATCTTACCTCAGTGAGATTTAAAATCACTGAGGCCACCGCGTAGTGTACCCCTTGGTACAGCACCTGACCGGTGGGTACCAATACTAAACCGTTCCCGGGTCCCCTGGTGGTGGTTGGGCACCCTCCTTTCTGGGCTAGTGCTACCGGAAGCGTGGGCAGGGGCTTGCGTGGGCGGGTGATGAGTTCAGTGGCGTTCACCGGAATAGGGGAGTATGGGGCTCCGCACGCTCGAGTGCTAACATCCCATCTCATCCCCTTCCCTTCATCCTGCCACTGCCTCTGGAAGAAGATGGACACGCCCTTGGGGCAGACGCGTCTCGAACCCCACATACAGACATATATTCCCTCATCCGGTTCCCACCATTTGTCCCAACACACACGTAATTGTCCGTGAGTTCCCGTAATAGTCCGATGGGTATTATTACCCAGTCGCTCCCACTCGACCGTAGAGTTTCTCATGTCCTTTCCCAGCTTTCGTAGCCACCACCATCGCCTTGGTGGTACGTTCCCATTGCACACCAGACAAATCCTCTTTCCCACGGTGACGCTGACTCTGGGCGCTAGGATCCTCACTCGAGGGCACGTTAATGAAGTCTCTTGGTAGGCAAAACCGAAATTGCTGGAATATTCCGTAGAATTCGTTCCCAGCCAACCTGGCCATCTCCCTTGGTGGAAGTAGGTGGCGGTTTCCTCTACCTCTCGCTCCCCCGTCCCATCCGTTGCGATGGGGGCCGTGTCCCCGGAGCACCCGAAAATGATGACGTCCTTGGTGCGGCCTCGGTAGGCCCACCCGCACCCGATCGCCATGAACGCGACGACAATCCTTTCCATCGTATCCCAGGTTTCTGTAACCAACAAAATGATGTAGCCGGGCTCCCGATAGGTGCTGGCCTAAATTAATTGGACGCGCGGGTTCCTGGACCCCGCTCCCTAACAAACACACATACCGGGCAGACTTCAAAATTGTACTCTTAACACCATATACTTTACATTCCTTAAACTATGACCATAATTACCTATCTTAACTTATGTACAGCGCCGCCCTCCGTGGGGCGGCTTTCCGAATCCCTGTGAGGTCTGTCGCGTGCCACACCCTGCGGTGGGGCTGCATTGATCTTTGGCCTTGATCCCCCGCAGCCTGTCGCTGCTGAACGGGGATCATGTCTTCCTGGGGCTGCTTTAAACCGTGGTTGGGGAGGATGGGGAGAATCTGGCCAAAATTTTCTGGGCTGGGGCGCTCGAGCTGATCTACGAGGGGCTGCTTTGGGTTGGGCTCCCGGGGCCGATGGACCTGGGGTCGTGACTGTTACCGTCACAGCCTGTGGTTCCTCCACAGCTGCCGGCTCCAGCTCCCCTTCCTCAGGCTCCGCCCCCCCGGGGTCGGGATCTGTGGCTTCCGACTCCACCTCACCTGTCCCTACAGGTAACGAGTCTCCACCCCCACTCCCTACCTCCCCCAAGCTTGAGTCGAGGGCGGGACTGCCGTCCTCTGACTCTTCCTCCTCCGTGATTGGGTCTAAAGCGAGGTTGAGCTGTTCGGGCTCTCCCCTGCCTAAATCCCATTCAAAAGATGAGACCTCCCACTCCAATGGGATGGCCTCTCCCTTCACGCAGGCTACTGCTCCAGCCTGTGTGGTCTGTGACTCTGTTACAGGCTGAGGATCTTTGTTCTCAGACCTGGTCCCCTTTGGTGGCCCTTGTGTACCCGGTTTAAACAGTTTACACTGGTTGATGTGAAACCATTTGGTACGTCGGGGCGTTTTCACTGCATAAACCATGGGGCTGGCCTTGTCCACAATGCTGTAGGGCCCCATGTACAGTGGTTCAAAACTCCCTACCCTGGCGTAGTTTCGGACCATAACCTGGTCCCCGACTACCCACTCTTGTTGTTTCCGAGGTTCCAACAACAGTTTATTTCCCTGGTGCTGTCTTCCCATGTTCCCAGCCGCCTGCCCATAAATCTGTCTCAGGCGCTCCAAGAGGGTTTGGGCGAATTTGTCCCGTTTCACCTCTCGGAGCTGGCCCTCAGTGAGCACCGGGGCTAGCACATGGGTGGGTGTTCGCATGATCCTTCCAGTCATTAACTCGTGCGGGGAATACCCCGTGCTTTTGGGCTGGCTGGCTCGGATCCCCATGAGGACTAAAGGCAGGACCTCCGCCCATTTCTGGGGCGAGCCCATTGTCTCTTTCCTCAGCTTTTCCTTGAGGGTCCGATTCATACGCTCAACAATCCCGGATGACTGGGGATTGTATGCTACGTGCCACTTTCCCTCAATTCCCAAGAGCCTGAGGGCGTTCTGCATTACTTGACCGGTGAACTGACTCCCTTGGTCGGACTCTACAAAACGGGGGAGTCCCCACCGTGAGAACACTTCCCGAATCAAGATCTTAGCAGTACCCAGTGCCGTAGCTGTTCTGCACGGGAAGGCTTCTACCCATTTGGTGAACACATCTACCAGGACAAGGCAGTACTTATAGCCTCCCTGGGCGGCGGGCAGGGGCCCTATGTAGTCGACCTGAATCGACTGCCATGGTCCCTCTACCCTCCTGATGTGCCCCATGGGCACCTTCCTTTTGTGGGGGTCTGGGTTGTTAGCAGCACACACAAGACAGCTTGCGCAGAACTCGCGGACATCGTCCCGAAGTCCCGGCCACCATCCCGCCTGCTCCACCCGTTGCCAGGTGACCTCAGGTCCGGGGTGTCCCGCTCCTGGACCCTCGTGGGTCAATTGCAGGAATTCCCTTCGGTGCTGCTGCGGCACAACCCACTGCTCCTTTCGGAACAGCATACCTTCTTTGACTGTGAGGGCTGCCGTACTGTACGGACCTTCTACCTGTTTGCCCTCTGTGATGGCTTTTAGGACTGCTTTTAGGGCGGGATCCAGGGTTTGGACGGTCTTTAGGTCTGGGGGCGGTGTCACCCCTGTGTTCCCGGGAATTCCCTCCCTGCCTTGGATCGCCGTCACGGGTCCGGGTTCGTATGGGTCCCAGAGAATGCCGCTGCGGGCACCCTCCCTGGCTAGCGCATCCGCCTGCTGGTTGCCCTGACTGCGGGGTTCTGTAATGGAGTGAGCCTTCACCTTATGGATGAACACCTCTCCTTTCTCCCCCACAGCTGCTAGGATCTTCTCCAGCAAGGGCTTAACTGTTAAAGGCCGCCCGTCCGCGGAGGTGTACCCGCGTCGGGACCAGATGGCGAGGTACTCCGTACACGAATTGCACGTGAACATGCTGTCTGAGCAAATCGTGTATGGGGTTGGGAAAATCTCGGGGTGGGTAACCACGTACGCCACCGCGGACAGTTCAGCCTGCTGCGCGCTCATAGTGCTGGGGAGCTTAATTGCCAGGGCAATGTTTGCCGCAGGGTCATAAACTCCACACCCTGTGAGTCGCTTGCCGTCAGCTACAGTGCTAGAACCGTCTACGTAGATCTCGCGGCCCGTGGGATGTATCCCGGCCCGTAAACCTATGTTAACTTCCCATACCCCTTCTACGGAACATTGATGGGCTGTCCCGGGATATGCCATATTGGCTGCGAGCCTTGGCGCGCAGAGGCCTTTAACTTTGAGATCCATCTGGGAAAGGAGGAGGGTCCAGCGCGCAATCCGAGCGCTGCTTACGGTCCCATCCTTAATCCTCCCGTCCAGAAGCATCTTCGTGGGGGTGTGATGGGTGAGGAGCGTAATGGGAGAGGTCCCTGTGAAGATCACTGATCTGTTCACAGCCCAATGCGTGGCCAGGAGATGCCGTTCGCAATTGGAGAAACTCCTCTCCACATCCGTGAGCACCCTGGAGGAATAAACTACTGGTCTTAGCTTGCCGTGCCGCTCTTGGAGCAGCACTGCGCTCAGGCTGTCCCCACTAGCGGCTACCTCCAGAAAGAACTCCTCTCCCCCATCTATGGCCCCTAGGGCTGGCGCGGTCTGCAGATCTCTTTTCAACTTCTCGAATGCTGCCTGGCACCCCTCGTCCCAAGACCACTCGACTCCCTTGTGTAAGAGTCGAAGTAGCGGGGCCGCTGTGGCAGCATAGTCCTCGATGAAATCTCTGCAGTACCCGGTCAGTCCCAAAAAGGACCTTACACCCGTTACTGTGTTGGGAATCGGCAGATCTTGTATAGATTCCCGTCTGGCCTTATCTATGGCTCTTTCCCCAGCGCGGATGGCCAGACCCAGGAATTTAACTTCCTGCTGGCCGATCTGGGCTTTCTTTGGGTTTACTTTGAAACCCTTCCTTTCTAACAGTTCTAACAATTCGGCTAACAGTGGGCCGTGCTGCTCCCTTGTATCTGTGAACAGGAGTAAGTCGTCCACATACTGCACTATCTGGTTGGGCTGGCTGAACTCTTTCAAACTCCCCGCCATGCACTGATGGAAAATGCTGGGGCTGTTGTGAAAACCCTGTGGTAAGCAGTTCCAGGTGTACTGTTGCCCTTTGAAAGTAAAGGCAAACTTGTACTGGTCCTCCCGCCGCAGCGGAATGGACCAAAAACCGTTCGAGATGTCCAGCACCGTGAATGTGGTCGCCGATGCTGGAATACTCCCTATTAAGTCTGCAACTGCTGCTACCGTGGGCGCGCAGGCTGGGATATTACTATTGAGGACTCTATAGTCCACCGTGGCTCTCCACGAATTGTCCGGTTTCTTTACCGGCCATAATGGGGAGTTCACGTGGGTGGCTATCGTCCTCAATACGCCCTGCTGTACCAATGAAGATATTGCTGTCTCCATGTCGGGTTCTGCCTCCTTGGGGAAATTATACTGCTTTTGGGGTCGGATCATGGGGTCCCCGTCTACGCTGACTTCGAACCCAGTGACTCTCCCGCAGTCGTGCTTGTGGGTGGCGAACGCGGTCAGATTTTCTGACACACGCGCCTGCAAGTCCGTTGGGACATTTGTTATCATGAGCTCGAGATCGTAACCTCCTGATGGCTTCATAGTGCACAGGGCCCCCTTTTCTTCCTTCCCCGGGATTACGACTACCTTACCTAAACCGCCCTCGGCTCCCCAGAGACAGTGATTTCTCAGGTCCACGAGGATCCCGTGTTCCACCAAGAAATCAGCCCCGAGGATGCCTTTCCCCCCCCCTCTTTCCACTTCAATAGGATGCACGTCCATGTGGTGTGGAGCGCTCCCAACTGAATGGAGAGCGGGAGGGAGTGCGCGCCAGCCTGTGCTCTACCTGTGAAACCCGCTACTAAATATGGAGCCTGGGCGGACAGAGGTGAGGCAAAAGGTTTGTCCGTGTGGATCAAGGTACACGAAGCTCCCGTATCCAACAGGTAACTACCCCTTTGTTTCTCCACCTCCATCTCCACCACAGGTCTTCTCCAAGCGTCATAGCGGAGCGGACACAAGTAGATGGGCTGCGCGGGCGTCAGTCATTTAGGTGTTTCGGCTGGGGTCTCGGGGGCGATAGGGCTGTTAGCAACCGTTACCTTCCCCTGCCAGGTCATCAGAGACCGCATAGTCTCCAAGACTGACTCGATCGCAGCGGGGTCCACAACCGCACCACCCCCTTCATTCGGGGCAAAGGCTACGGTTGGGTTCTGGACTGGTGTTGGGGCAGCGGCCTGCACTTGTGGTTGTGCTGGTGTTGGGTAAACTCTCGGGCCGTTGGCGACTCGGGCTTGGGCTTGATCTTGGGCTGCGGCGAACGCTCTCTCCCTCTTATCCTTCCAAGGATTCCTACAGTCCTTGCGCCAATGACCCTCCTTCCCACACCCGTAACAACTGCTATTTGCTTGGGGATGGCGATTTCCCTCCTGACGCCATTCCTTTTTAGCAGAGGCTGCGGGTCTCACCTCATGCACCTTTCCTTTCACAACAGGCGTTTTCTTGCCCTTGTTGTTTCTATAACTGATCGTGAGCTGATCTAGTACTACTTCCTCCGTGGAGCGGGCGTTAGTGGGGTCAAACCATGCTTTGGCCTGTTCCTTCACTACTGGCAGGCAACCTGCTACCAGGCACCGAAGCCAGTGAGCCCTTTGTTCGCCATCCAGCCCGGCCCGGGCCGGCCCGCCCGGGCAGCTGCGCCGATACACTGGCCACAACCTGTCGGCGAAAACCCGTGGGGGTTCTCCCTCTAACTGCACTGTCTTTTCTAAACGGAGGAACGGAGTTCCGTCCCCCTCTCCCATGATCTCCAGAATCTCATCCCGTAGCAACTCATAGTCCCTGTGCCCTCTCTTGCTCTCGTCAGGGAGACACTGGAGGAGCGAACTGTCCAGGGAGAACAGCAGCATTTTAGACTGTTCAATCCCGTCGCAGTCATTGACTGCTGCGGTCTGCTCCACGTCCCTGAAATGCACGGAGGGATCTCCTGACTCGGAGAGTTTTGGGATGTGACTTATCATCTCTCTTAGCTGTCGTGCGCTATGAGGCATTATGATCTGACTCTCAAGGGGTCCGTCATCGCCATTTTCTTCATTTGGACCGATCCTCCGGTGTCTCGTTGGACACATTGGCGCCGACCCCGACTCTACTGTCTGGGGTTGCTCTACCTCAGGGCTCTCTTCCTCTACCATCTCCGTCTCCTGTCCCGGAGTCCAAGACTCCTCATAGGCAGGAGGCGCAGAAGGTTCGGGGGTTGGTACCCCAACTGCCTCTTGTGGAATCGGTCTTTTGGATTCCTTGGCTAGCAACAGCTGACTCGCTGGTGGATTTATGAGACACACCAACCCGTTTGCCTTCGCTAGGGCCTTTCTCAGGTCCTCTAGCTCCCGGCGGCAAGTGCTGTGGTCGGTGTTCTCAGATCTATCCTCCATGGCCATTTTATATGCTGCCCTGGCTCCCAGGAGCTTTTCCTCTTGGGCATCTACTTGTTTGGCTAGACGGGAACACCTCTCTCTCATTCTACCTTCACTGGCCTTGGCCTCAACGACCTGACATTTTAAATATTCTACCCGGGTTTCGTGGCAGCGAATTACAGAGCGGCGTTCCTGGTTCAGCGCGTCAAGCGATTCAATCAGTTTTTGACCTCCCGCAACCTTTTCCTCCACGCCTTTAAGCAAGCCGTTGATCTGGACTGTCTGTGCTGCAACTACCTGGTCCAAAAGCTGGACTTGCTTCTTGTAGCACATCAGCCAGACCGCCTTTTCTACAGATTTCTTATGCTCTCTACCCGCTGTCCACTTGATGGCTGCGTCTAGCGGGCGCCTATCCCTTAGTAGATCAGATATCCATTGTTTTGTGAGGTTGACTTTTCCGAAAACATAATCTGCTATTCTTTCATCCATCACATTTCGTTTATTCAGATCTTGATCTAACACACTACTTTCCTGCTGCCAAGGTCCTGCCGCGGTCGCCATTTCTGTAGGGGGTTTCTCTTGCTCTTTCTGGTCTCCTGCCAGGCTTCGTGCAATAATTACCCTTGAGTGGTTCGACCCACTCCCCCCTATGGTTCTAGACCTTGGACTTAGGTGCAGAGAACAGTAGTGCAGAGAAAGAACTCAATAGACCAGGTTGAATAGCACGAAATGGATGCTTTTATTTTTAAACAGTTTGAAGCATTACAAAATACATGTCATAGGCACAGATTAAAGTTACTACAATCATGCACAAATTTATGAACTTGACTCTATGGAAATGGGGAACACACGGCACATCGAAAAAGGGGAAACACATTACGATTTCCCTTAACTCCCTCCCCTATACCTAAACTAAGTTTCGACCTGGGGAACTTGGGATCATGCTCACCACTCTCGAAATCGCGAGAAAGGGGGGGGTTCGCAGCCTTTTTGGCACCGCTTTCCGTCGTCACGTGGATTTTGAAACTTCTGGCGCAGTCGATATTCTCTCCTCCCTCGAGGCGGTGGGGTAGACCCAGCCTCGATGAGCGCTCGTTAAGGTTGAGATCCACTAAGTCAATTTGGGTTCATGGAGCAGACCCAGATGCAGGCTATGCACTTGGGAGAATCTTGTGGCATCGATCGCCGGTTCTCCAGAGGGTTTCTTCTCCGTCGGCCTGGGTCGTCGATGATCTCCCGACCCCAGTACCCGGGCCACCCTCGTCGTCTTCTCGTCGTGGCCGAGCCTTGTTTGGCTGAACACCGACCACGTTGTCCTTTTACCGAAACCGTCCGTCTTTAAAAAGACGAAAACGTTTTCATCGATCTGCCGAAGTGGAAGAGGCGCCGATCCGGGCAACGTCCGCCCTTCTTTCGTTCCTCGTAGAAGAAAGTTCTTGAAGAAATGGAAGCCTGAAGTCGCCCAACAAGAAACCGTGGCAGTGAAGAAGAAGTTGTTCAAGTAACCCGGAGTCCGAAGTAACTTAGATGGACTTTCAATCCATAGTTATACTCTTTTGGGACAGTCTTATCTCCCGCCAAATCATAGTCCTGTCTTTGTATTAATTTTGGCGGGCAGAAATCTCTGCAGGGGCGCTTTGTCTTGTAACGGAGCCGGTGATAACTTAAACTGGCCTTCCTGGCCGATAATGTCTTTCAATGTCTTTTGCATTGTCACCGTGGCTCGGTTCGCATATTGATCGGTCCGGACATTTTCCTTGATGGCTGCTAAACGGTTTTTCCTTTGTACGATAAATGGGTATAAGTGTTTTTACATTGTCCGCCCATATCTTGATGGGCCCCATCCTGCACTTATAATCCATTGAATATGTATGCTGTTGCTCTGAGTTTCGGTTCCCAGAGACTGGCTTTCGTGGGCTCACTGTCTTCAATCCACAAGCCTGTCTGGCTTGCAGTAACAGAAATAAAATGGTTCATAAACTGATCACGGGGCCTGGCGGCCATTTTGTATGCCCTTTTATCAAAGGTTTTTCTGTGCAAGCTTACTTTGGTCAATAAACAGTCTTATTTTATCCAGTTTTCTTGCGTGATTTTTGCTGAAAATTGCGAATCTTACATACCGGCAGTGAGTCTTACAGGGATTGAATTACACAGGTACCGGCAGTGAGTCTTACAGGGATTGAATTACACAGGTACCGGCAGTGGGTCATACAGGGATTGAATTACACAGGTACCGGCAGTCAGTCTTACAGAGGTTGAATTACACAGGTCCCGGCAGTGGGTCTTACAGGGATTGAATGACACAGGTACCGGCAGTGAGTCTCACAGGGATTGAATTACACAGGTACCGGCAGTGGGTCTTACAGGGATTGAATTACACAGGTACCGGCAGTGAGTCTTACAGGGATTGAATTACACAGGCACCGGCAGTGACTCTTACAGGGATTGAATTACACAGGTACCGGCAGTGAGTATTACAGGGATTGAGTTACACAGGTACCGGCAGTGAGTCTTACAGGGATTGAATTACACAGGTACCGGCAGTGAGTTTTACAGGGATTGAATTACACAGGTACCGGCAGTGAGTCTTACAGGGATTGAATTACACAGGTACCGGCAGTGAGTCTTACAGGGATTGAATTACACAGGTACCGGCAGTGAGTCTTACAGGGATTGAATTACACAGGTACCGGCAGTGAGTCTTACAGGGATTGAGTTACACAGGTACCGGCAGTGGGTCTTACAGGGATTGAATTACACAGGTACCGGCAGTGAGTCTTACAGGGATTGAATTACACAGGTACCGGCAGTGGGTCTTACAGGGATTGAATTACACAGGTACCGGCAGTGAGTCATACAGGGATTGAATTACACAGGTACCGGCAGTGAGTCTTACAGGGATTGAATTACACAGGTACCGGCAGTGGTTCATACAGGGATTGAATTACACAGGCACCGGCAGTGAGTCTTACAGGGATTGAATTACACAGGTACCGGCAGTGGGTCTTACAGGGATTGAATTACACAGGTACCGTCAGTGAGTCTTACAGGGATTGAATTACACAGGTACCGGCAGTGAGTCTTACAGGGATTGAATTACACAGGTACCGGCAGTGAGTCTTACAGGGATTGAATTACACAGGTACCGGCAGTGGGTCTTACAGGGATTGAATTACACAGGTACCGGCAATGAGTCTTACAGGGATTGAATTACACAGGTACCGGCAGTGAGTCTTACAGGGATTGAATTACACAGTTACCGGCAGTGGGTCTTACAGGGATTGAATTACACAGGTACCGGCAGTGGGTCTTACAGGGATTGACTTACACAGGTACCGGCAGTGGGTCTTCCAGGGGTTGAATTACACAGGTACCGGCAGTGAGTCTTATAGGGATTTAATTACACAGGTACCGGCAGTGGGTCTTACAGGGATTGAATTACACAGGTACCGGCAGTGAGTCTTACAGGGATTGAATTACACAGGTACCGGCAGTGGGTCTTACAGGGATTGAATTACACAGGTACCGGCAGTGAGTCTTACAGGGATTGAATTACACAGGTACCGGCAGTGAGTCTTACAGGGATTGAATTACACAGGTACCGGCAGTGAGTCTTACAGGGATTGAATTACACAGGTACCGGCAGTGAGTCTTACAGGGATTGAATTACACAGGTACCGGCAGTGGGTCTTACAGGAATTGAATTACACAGGCACACCACAATGAGTCTTACGGGGATTGAATTACACAGGTACCGGCAGTGAATTTTACAGGAATTGAATTACACAGGCACACCACAATGAGTCTTACAGGGATTGAATAACAGAGGTGCCGGCAGTGAGTCTTACAGGAATTGAATTACACAGGCACACCACAATGAGTCTTACAGGGATTGAATTACAGAAGTACCGGCAGTGAGTCTTACATGGATTGAATTATACAGGTACCGGCAGTGGGTCTTACAGTGATTGAATTACACAGGTACCGGCACTGAGTCTTACATGGATTTAATTACACAGGTACCGGCATTGGGTCTTACAGGGATTGAATTACACAGGTACCGGCAGTGAATCTTACAGGGATTGAATTACACAGGTCCCGGCAGTGGGTCTTACAGGGATTGAATTACACAGGTTCCGGCAGTGAGTCTTACATTGATTGAATAACACAGGTACCGGCAGTGGGTTTTACAGGGATTGAATTACACAGGTACCGGCACTGAGTCTTACAGGGATTGAATTACACAGGTACCGGCAGTGAGTTTTACAGGGATTGAATTACACAGGTACCGGCAGTGGGTCTTACAGGGATTGAATTACACAGGTACTGGCAGTGGCTCTTACAGGGATTGAATTACACAGGTACCGGAAGTCAGTCTTAGAGTCGTTGAATTACACAGGTACCGGCAGTGAGTCTTACAGGGATTGAATTACACAGGCACCGGCAGTGAGTCTTACAGTGATTGAATTACACAGGTAACGGCAGTGGGTCTTACAGGGATTGAATTACACAGGTAACGGCAGTGGGTCTTACAGGGATTGAATTACACAGGTACCGGCAGTGAGTCTTACAGGGATTGAATTACACAGGTACCGGCAGTGGGTCTTACAGGGATTGAATTACACAGGTACCGGCAGTGAGTCTTACAGGGATTGAGTTACACAGGTACCGGCAGTCAGTCTTACAGGGATTGAATTACACAGGCACCGGCAGTGGGTCTTACAGGGATTGAATGACACAGGTACCGGCAGTGGATCTTACAGGGATTGAATTACACAGGTACCGGCAGTGAGTCTTACAGGGATTGAATTGCACAGGTACCGGCAGTGGGTCTTACAGTGATTGAATTACACAGGTACCGGCTGTGGGTCTTACAAGGATTGAATTACACAGGCACCGGCAGTGAGTCATACAGGGATTGAATTACACAGGCACCGGCAGTGGGTCTCACAGGGATTGAATTACACAGGTACCGGCAGTGAGTCATACAGGGATTGAATTACACAGGCACCGGCAGTGGGTCTTACAGGGATTGAAGTACACAGGTACCGGCAGTGAGTCTTACAGGGATTGAATTACACAGGTACCGGCAGTGGGTCTTACAGGGATTGAATTACACAGGTACCGGCAGTGAGTTTTACAGGGATTGAATTACACAGGTACCGGCAGTGGGTCTTAGAGGGATTGAATTACACAGGTACCGGCAGTGGGTCTTACAGGGATTGAATTACACAGGTACCGGCAGTGGGTCTTACAGGGATTGAATTACACAGGTACCGGCAGTGGGTCTTACAGGGATTGAGTTACACAGGTACCGGCAGTGGGTCTTACAGGGATTGAATTACACAGGTACCGGCAGTGGGTCTTACAGGGATTGAATTACACAGGTACCGGCAGTGGGTCTTACAGGGATTGAGATACACAAGTACCGGCAGTGAGTCTTACAGGGATTGAATTACACAGGTACCGGCAGTGGGTCTTACAGGGATTGAATTGCACAGGTACCGGCAGTGAGTCTTACAGGGATTGAATTACACAGGTACCGGCAGTGGGTCTTACAGGGATTGAATTACACAGGTACCGGCAGTGAGTCTTACAGGGATTGAATTAAACAGGTACCGGCAGTGAGTCTTACAGGGATTGAATTACACTGGTACCGGCACTGAGTCTTACAGGGATTGAATTACACAGGTACCGACAGTGGGTCTTACAGGGATTGAATTACACAGGTACCGGCAGTGAGTCTTACAGGGATTGAATTACACAGGTACCGGCAGTGAGTCTTACAGGGATTGAATAACACAGGTACCGGCAGTGGGTTTTACAGGGATTGAATTACACAGGTACCGGCACTGGGTCTTACAGGGATTGAATTACACAGGTAGCGGCACTGGGTCTTACTGGGATTCAATTACACAGGTACCGGCAGTGGGTCTTACAGGGATTGAATTACACAGGTACCGGCACTGTGTCTTACAGGGATTGACTTACACAGGTACCGGCAGTGAGTCTTACAGGGATTGAATTACACAGGTACCGGCACTGGGTCTTACAGGGATTGAATTACACAGGTACCGGCAGTGAGTTTTACAGGGATTGAATTACAAAGGTACCGGCAGTGGGTCTTACAGGGATTGAATTACACAGGTACTGGCAGTGGGTCTTACAGGGATTGAATTACACAGGTACCGGCAGTGAGTCTTACAGGGATTGAATTACACAGGCACCGGCAGTGAGTCTTACAGTGATTGAATTACACCGGTAACGGCAGTGGGTCTTACAGAGATTGAATTACACAGGTACTGGCAGTGGGTCTTACATGGATTGAATTACACAGGTACCGGCAGTGAGTCTTACAGGGATTGAATTACACAGGTACCGGCAGTGAGTCTTACAGGAATTGAATTGCACAGGCACTGGCAATGAGTCTTACAGGGATTGAATTACACAGGTACCGGCAGTGAGTCTTACAGGGATTGAATTACACAGGTACCGGCCGTGGGTCATACAGGGATTGAATTACACAGGTACCGGCAGTCAGTCTTACAGGGATTGAATTACACAGGTCCCGGCAGTGGGTCTTACAGGGATTGAATTACACAGGTACCGGCAGTGAGCCTTACAGGAATTGAATTACACAGGCACACCACAATGAGTCTTACAGGGATTGAATTACACAGGTACCGGCAGTGAGTCTTACAGGGATTGAATTACACAGGTGCCGGCAGTGAGTCTCACAGGGATTGAATTACACAGGTACCGGCAGTGAGTCATACAGGGATTGAATTACACAGGTACCGGCAGTGAGTTTTACAGGGATTGAATTACACAGGTACCGGCAGTGGGTCTTACAGGGATTGAATTACACATGTACCGGCAGTGAGTCTTACAGGGATTGAATTACACAGGTACCGGCAGTGAGCCTTACAGGAATTGAATTACACAGGCACACCACAATGAGTCTTACAGGGATTGAATTACACAGGTACCGGCAGTGAGTCTTACAGGGATTGAATTACACAGGTGCCGGCAGTGAGTCATACAGGGATTGAATTACACAGGTACCGGCAGTGAGTTTTACAGGGATTGAATTACACAGGTACCGGCAGTGGGTCTTACAGGGATTGAATTACACAGGTGCCGGCAGTGAGTCTTACAGGGATTGAATTACACAGGTACCGGCAGTGGGTCTTACAGGGATTGAATTACACAGGCACACCACAATGAGTCTTACGGGGATTGAATTACACAGGTACCGGCAGTGAATTTTACAGGAATTGAATTAAACAGGTGCCGGCAGTGAGTCTTACAGGAATTGAATTACACCGGCACACCACAATGAGTCTTACAGGGATTGAATTACAGAGGCACCGGCAGTGAGTCTTACATGGATTGAATTACACAGGTACCGGCAGTGGGTCTTACAGGGATTGAATTACACAGGTACCGGCACTGAGTCTTACATGGATTGAATTACACAGGTACCGGCATTGGGTCTTACAGGAATTGAATTACACAGGTACCGGCAGTGGGTCTTAGAGGGATTGAATTACACAGGTAACGGCAGTGGGTCTTACAGGGATTGAATTACACAGGTACCGGCAGTGAGTCTTACAGGGATTGAGTTACACAGGTACCGGCAGTCAGTCTTACAGGGATTGAATTACACAGGCACCGGCAGTGGGTCTTACAGGGATTGAATTACACAGGTACCGGCACTGAGTCTTACAGGGATTGAATTACACAGGTACCGGCAGTGAGTCTTACAGGGATTGAATTACACAGGTACCGGCAGTGGGTCTTACAGGGATTGAATTATACAGGTACTGGCACTGAGTCTTACATGGATTGAATTACACAGGTACCGGCAGTGGGTCTTAAAGGGATTGAATTACACAGGTACCGGCAGTGGGTCTTGCAGGGATTGAATTACACAGGTACCGGCAGTGAGTCTTACAGGGATTGAATTACACAGGTACCGGCAGTGAGTCTTACAGGGATTGAATAACACAGGTACCGGCAGTGGGTTTTACAGGGATTGAATTGCACAGGTACCGGCACTGGGTCTTACAGGGATTGAATTACACAGGTACCGGCACTGGGTCTTACTGGGATTGAATTACACAGGTACTGGCAGTGGGTCTTACAGGGATTGAATTACACAGGTACCGGCAGTGAGCCTTACAGGGATTGCATTACACAGGTACCGGCAGTGAGTCTTACAGGAATTGAATTGCACAGGCACTGGCAGTGAATCTTACAGGGATTGAATTACACAGGTACCGGCAGTGGGACTTACAGGGGTCTTACAGGGATTGAATTACACAGGTACCGGCACTGGGTCTTACTGGGATTGAATTACACAGGTACCGGCAGTGGGTCTTACAGGGATTGAATTGCACAGGTACCGGCAGTGAGCCTTATAGGGATTGCATTATACAGGTACCGGCACTGGGTCTCACAGGGATTGAATTAGACAGGTACCGGCAGTGAGTTTTACAGGAATTGAATTACACAGGTACTGGCAGTGGGTCTTACAGGGATTGAATTACATAGGTACTGGCAGTGGGTCTTACAGGGATTGAATTACACAGGTACCGGCAGTGAGTCTTACAGGGATTGAATTACACAGGCACCGGTAGTGAGTCTTACAGTGATTGAATTACACAGGTACTGGCAGTGGGTCTTACAGGGATTGAATTACACAGGTACCGGCAGTGAGTCTTACAGGGATTGAATTACACAGGTACTGGCAGTGTGTCTTACAGGAATTGAATTGCACAGGCACTGGCAGTGAGTCTTACAGGGATTGAATTACACAGGTACCGGCAGTGGGTCTTACAGGGATTGAATTGCACAGGTACCGGCAGTGAGTCTTACAGGGATTGAATTACACAGGTACCGGCAGTGGGTCTTACAGGGATTGAATTGCACAGGTACCGGCAGTGAGTCTTACAGGGATTGAATTACACAGGTACCGGCAGTGGGTCTTACAGGGATTGAATTACACAGGTACCGGCAGTGAGTCTTACAGGGATTGAATTACACAGGCACCGGCAGTAAGTCATACAGGGATTGAATTACACAGGTACCGGCAGTGAGTTTTACAGGGATTGAATTACACAGGTAACGGCAGTGAGTCTTACAGGGATTGAATTACACAGGTACCGGCAGTGGGTCTTACAGGGATTGAATTACACAGGTACCGGCAGTGAGTCTTACAGGGATTGAATTACACAGGTACTGGCAATGGGTCGTACAGGGATTGAATTACACAGGTACCGGCAGTCAGCCTTACAGGGATTGAATTACACAGGTCCCGGCAGTGGGTCTTACAGGGATTGAATTACACAGGTACCGGCAGTGGGTCTTACAGGGATTGAATTACACAGGTACCGGCAGTGAGTCTTACAGGGATTGAATTACACAGGTACCAGCAGTGAGTCTTACAGGGATTGAATTACACAGGTACCGGCAGTGGGGCTTACAGGGATTGAATTACACAGGTACCGGCAGTGAGTTTTACAGGGATTGAATTGCACAGGTACCGGCAGTGGGTCTTACAGGGATTGAATTACACAGGTACTGGCAGTGGGGCTTACAGGGATTGAATTACACAGGTACCGGCAGTCAGTCTTACAGTGATTGAATTACACAGGTACCGGCAGTGAGTCTTACAGGGATTGAATTACACAGGCACCAGCAGTGAGTCTTACAGTGATTGAATTAGACAGGTAACGGCAGTGGGTCTTACAGGGATTGAATTACACAGGTATTGGCAGTGGGTCTTACAGGGATTGAATTACACAGGTACCGGCAGTGAGTCTTACAGGGATTGAATTACACAGGTACTGGCAGTGGGTCTTACAGGGATTGAATTACACAGGTACCGGCAGTGAGTCTTACAGGGATTGAATTTCACAGGTACCGGCAGTGAGTCTTACAGGGATTGAATTACACAGGTACTGGCAGTGGGTCTTACAGGGATTGAATTACACAGGTACTGGCAGTGGGTCGTACAGGGATTGAATTACACAGGTACCGGCAGTCAGTCTTACAGGGATTGAATTACACAGGTCCCGGCAGTGGATCTTACTGGGATTGAATTACACAGGTACCGGCAGTGGGTCTTACAGGGATTGAATTACACAGGTACCGGCAGTGGGTCTTACAGGGATTGAATTACACAGGTACCGTCAGTGAGTTTTACAGGGATTGAATTGCACAGGTACCAGCAGTGGGTCTTACAGGGATTGAATTACACAGGTACTGGCAGTGGGGCTTACAGGGATTGAATTACACATGTACCGGCAGTCAGTCTTACAGTGATTGAATTACACAGGTACTGGCAGTGAGTCTTACAGGGATTGAATTACACAGGCACCGGCAGTGAGTCTTACAGTGATTGAATTACACAGGTAACGGCAGTGGGTCTTACAGGGATCGAATTACACAGGTATTGGCAGTGGGTCTTACAGGGATTGAATTACACAGGTCCCGGCAGTGAGTCTTACAGGGATTGAATTACACAGGTACCGGCAGTGAGTCTTACAGGAATTGAATTGCACAGGCACTGGCAGTGAGTCTTACAGGGATTGAATTACACAGGTACCGGCAGTGGGTCTTACAGGGATTGAATTACACAGGTACCGGCAGTGAGTCTTACAGGGATTGAATTACACAGGTACCGGCAGTGGGTCTTACATGGATTGAATTACACAGGTACCGGCAGTGAGTCTTACAGGGATTGAATTACACAGGTACCGGCAGTGGGTCTTACAGGGATTGAATTACACAGGTACCAGCAGTGAGTCTTACAGGGATTGAATGACACAGGCACCGGCAGTGAGTCATAAAGGGATTGAATTACACAGGTACCGGCAGTGAGTCTTACAGGGATTGAATTACACAGGTACCGGCAGTGAGTCTTACAGGGATTGAATTAAACAGGTACCGGCAGTGAGTCTTACAGGGATTGAATTACACAGGTACCGGCAGTGAGTCTTACAGGGAATGAATTACACAGGTACCGGCACTGAGTTTTACAGGGATTGAATTACACAGGTACCAGCAGTGAGTCTTACAGGGATTGAATTACACAGGTACCGGCAGTGGGTCATACAGGGATTGAATTACACAGGTACCGGCAGTGGGTCTTACAGTGATTGAATTACACAGGTACCGGCAGTGGGTCTTACAGTGATTGAATTACACAGGTACCGGCAGTGAGCCTCACAGGGATTGAATTACACAGGTACCGGCAGTGGGTCTTACAGGGATTGAATTACACAGGTACCGGCAGTGAGTCTTACAGGCATTGAATTACACAGGCACCGGCAGTGAGTTTTACAGGGATTGAATTACACAGGTACCGGCAGTGGGTCTTACAGGGATTGAATTACACAGGTACCGGCAGTGAGTCTTACAGCGATTGTATTACACAGGTGCCGGCAGTGAGTCTTACAGGGATTGAGTTACACAGGTACCGGCAGTGAGTCTTACAGCGATTGAATTACACAGGTACCGGCAGTGAGTCAGACAGGGATTGAATTACACAGGTACCGGCAGTGAGTCATACAGGGATTGAATTACACAGGTACCGGCAGTGAGTCATACAGGGATTGAATTACACAGGTACCGGCAGTGAGTCTTACAGGGATTGAATTACACAGGTACCGGCAGTGTGTCTTACAGGGATTGAATTACACAGGTACCGGCAGTGAGTCAGACAGGGATTGAATTACACAGGTACCGGCAGTGAGTCATACAGGGATTGAATTACACAGGCACCGGCAGTGGGTCTTACAGGGATTGAATTACACAGGTACCGGCAGTGAGTCTTACAGGGATTGAATTACACAGGTACCGGCAGTGAGTCTTACAGGGATTGAATTATACAGGTATCGGCAGTGAGTCATACAGGGATTGAATTGCACAGGTACCGGCAGTGAGTCTTACAGGGATTGAATTACACAGGTACCGGCAGTGAGTCTTACAGGGATTGAATTACACAGGTACCGGCAGTGAGTCTTACAGGGATTGAATTACACAGGGACCGGCAGTGAGTCTTACAGGGATTGAATTACACAGGCACCGGCAGTGGGTCTTACAGGGATTGAATTACACAGGTACCGGCAGTGAGTTTTACAGGGATTGAATTAAACAGGTACCGGCAGTGGGTCTTACAGGGATTGAATTACACAGGTACCGGCAGTGGGTCTTACAGGGATTGAATTACACAGGTACCGGCAGTGGGTCTTACAGGGATTGCGTTACACAGGTACCGGCAGTGGGTCTTACAGGGATTGAATTAAACAGGCACACCACAATGAGTCTTACGGGGATTGAATTACACAGGTACCGGCAGTGAATTTTACAGGAATTGAATTACACAGGTACTGGCAGTGAGTCTTACAGGAATTGAATTACACAGGCACACCACAATGAGTCTTACAGGGATTGAATTAAACAGGTACCGGCAGTGGGTCTTACAGGGATTGAATTACACAGGTACCGGCAGTGAGTCTTACAGGGATTGAATTACACAGGTACCAGCAGTGGGTCTTACAGGGATTGAATTACACAGGTACCGGCAGTGGGTCTTACAGGGATTGAAGTACACAGGTACCGGCAATGAGTCTTACAGGGATTGAATTACATAGGTATCGGCAGTGAGTCATACAGGGATTGAATTACACAGGTACCGGCAGTGAATCTTACAGGGATTGAATTACACAGGTACCGGCCGTGGGTCTTACAGGGATTGAATTACACAGGTACCGGCAGTGGGTCTTACAGAGATTGAATTACACAGGTACCGGCAGTGAGTCTTACAGGGATTGAATTACACAGGTACCGGCAGTGGGTCTTACAGGGATTGAATTACACAGGCACACCACAATGAGTCTTGCGGGGATTGAATTACACAGGTACCGGCAGTGAATTTTACAGGAATTGAATTACACAGGTGCCGGCAGTGAGTATTACAGGAATTGAATTACACAGGCACACCACAATGAGTCTTACAGGGATTGAATTAAAGAGGTACCGGCAGTGTGACTTCCAGGGATTGAATTACACAGGTACCGGCAGTGAGTCTTACAGGGATTGAATTACACAGGTACCGACAGTGGGTCTTACAGGGATTGAATTACACAGGTACCGGCAGTGAGTCTTACAGGGATTGAATTGCACAGGCACCGGCAGTGGGTCTTACAGGGATTAAATTACACAGGTACCGGCAGTGAGTCTTACAGTGATTGAGTTACACAGGTACCGGCTGTGGGTCTTACACGGTTTGAATTAAACAGGTACCGGCAGTGAGTCTTACAGGGATTGAATTACACAGGTACCGGCACTGAGTCTTACATGGATTGAATTACACAGGTACCGGCAGTGGGTCTTACAGGGATTGAATTACACAGGTACCGGCAGTGGGTCTTACAGGGATTGAATTACACAGGTACCGGCACTGAGTCTTACATTGATTGAATTACACAGGTACCGGCATTGGGTCTTACAGGGATTGAATTACACAGGTACCGGCAGTGAATCTTACAGGGATTGAATTACACAGGTTCCGGCAGTGAGTCTTACAGGGATTGAATTACATAGATCGCGGCAGTGCGTCTTACAGGGATTGAATAACACAGGTACCGGCAGTGGGTTTTACAGGGATTGAATTACACAGGTACCGGCACTGAGTCTTACAGGGATTGAATTACACAGGTACCGGCAGTGAGTTTTACAGGGATTGAATTACACAGGTACCGGCAGTGGGTCTTACAGGGATTGAATTACACAGGTACTGGCAGTGGGTCTTACAGGGATTGAATTACACAGGTACTGGCAGTGGGTCTTACAGGGATTGAATTACACAGGTACCGGCAGTGAGTCTTACAGGGATTGAATTACACAGGTACCGGCAGTGAGTCTTACAGGAATTGAATTACACAGGTACCGGCAGTGGGTCTTACAGGGATTGAATTACACAGGTACCGGCAGTGAGTCTTACAGGGATTGAATTACACAGGTACCGGCAGTGAGTCTTACAGGGATTGAATTACACAGGCACTGGCAGTGAGTCTTACAGGGATTGAATTACACAGGTACCGGCAGTGGGTCTTACAGGGATTGAATTACACAGGTATCGGCAGTGAGTCTTACAGGGATTGAATTACACAGGTACCGGCTGTGGGTCTTACAGGGATTGAATTACACAGGTACCGGCAGTGAGTCTTACAGGGATTGAATTACACAGGTACCGGCAGTGGGTCTTACAGGGATTGAATTAAACAGGTACCGGCAGTGAGTCTTACAGGGATTGAATTACACAGGTACCGGCAGTGAGTCTTACAGGAATTGAATTGCACAGGTACCGGCAGTGGGTCTTACAGGGATTGAATTACACAGGTACCAGCAGTGAGTCTTACAGGGATTGAATTACACAGGTACCGGCAGTGAGTCTTACAGGGATTGAATTACACAGGTACCAGCAGTGAGTCTTACAGGGATTGAATTACACAGGTACCGGCATTGAGTCTTACAGGAATTGAATTGCACAGGTACCGGCAGTGAGTTTTACAGGGATTGAATTACACAGGTACCGGCAGTGAGTCTTACAGGGTTTGAATTACACAGGTACCGGCAGTGGGTCTTACAGGGATTGAATTACACAGGTACCGGCAGTGGGTCTTACAGGGATTGAATTACACAGGTACCGGCAGTGAGTGTTACAGGGATTGAATTGCACAGGTACCGGCAGTGGGTCTTACAGGGATTGAATTACACAGGTACTGGCAGTGGGTCTTACAGGGATTGAATTACACAGGTACCGGCATTCAGTCTTACAGTGATTGAATTACACAGGTACCGGCAGTGAGTCTTACAGGGATTGAATTACACAGGCACCGGCAGTGAGTCTTACAGTGATTGAATTACACAGGTAACAGCAGTGCGTCTTACAGGGATTGGATTACACAGGTATTGGCAGTGGGTCTTACAGGGATTGAATTACACAGGTACCGGCAGTGAGTCTTACAGGGATTGAATTACACAGATACCGGCAGTGAGTCTTACAGGAATTGAATTGCACAGGCACTTGCAGTGAGTCTTACAGGGATTGAATTACACAGGTACCGGCAGTGGGTCTTACAGGGATTGAATTACGCAGGTACCGGCAGTGAGTCTGACAGGGATTGAATTACACAGGTACCGGCAGTGGGTCTTACAGGGATTGAATTACACAGGTAGCGGCAGTGAGTCTTACAGGGATTGAATTACACAGGTACCGGCAGTGGGTCTTACAGGGATTGAGTTACACAGGTACCGGCAGTGAGTCTTACAGGGATTGAATTACACAGGAACCGGCAGTGAGTCATACAGGGATTGAATTACACAGGTACCGGCAGTGAGTTTTACAGGGATTGAATTACACAAAAACCGGCAGTGAGTCTTACAGGGATTGAATTACACAGGTACCGGCAGTGAGTCTTACAGGGATTGAATTACACAGGTACCGGCAGTGGGTCTTACAGGGATTGAAATACACAGTTCCCGGCAGTGGGTCTTACAGTGATTGAATTACACAGGTACCGGCAGTGAGTCTTACAGGGATTGAATTACACAGGTACCGGCAGTGGGTCTTACAGTGATTGAATTACACAGGTACCGGCAGTAGGTCTTACAGGGATTGAATTACACAGGTACCGGCAGTGGGTCTTACAGGGATTGAATTACACAGGTACCGGCAGTGAGACTTACAGGCATTGAATTACACAGGCACCGGCAGTGAGTCTTACACGGATTGAATTACACAGGTACCGGCAGTGAGTTTTACAGGGATTGAATTACACAGGTGCCGGCAGTGAGTCTTTCAGCGATTGTATTACACAGGTGCCGGCAGTGAGCCTTACAGGGATTGAGTTACACAGGTACCGGCAGTGAGTCTTACAGGTATTGAATTACACAGGTACCGGCAGTGGGTCTTACAGGGATTGAATTACACATGCACCGGCAGTGAGTCATACAGGGATTGAATTACACAGGTACCGGCAGTGAGTCATACAGGGATTGAATTACATAGGTACCGGCAGTGGGTCTTACAGTGATTGAATTACACAGGTACCGGCAGTGAGTCATACAGGGATTGAATTTCACAGGTACCGGCAGTGAGTCATACAGGGATTGAATTACACAGGTACCGGCAGTGAGTCATACAGGGATTGAATTACACAGGTTCCGGCAGTGGGTTTTACAGGGATTGAATTACACAGGTACCGGCAGTGAGTCATACAGGGATTGAATTACACAGGTACCGGCAGTGAGTCATACACGGATTGAATTACACAGGCACCGGCAGTGGGTCTTACAGGGATTGAATTACACAGGTACCGGCAGTGAGTCATACAGGGATTGAATTACACAGGTACCGGCAGTGAGTCTTACAGGGATTGAATTACACAGGTATCGGCAGTGAGTCATACAGGGATTGAATTACACAGGTACCGGCAGTGAGTCTTACAGGGATTGAATTACACAGGGACCGGCAGTGAGTCTTACAGGGATTGACTTACACAGGCACCGGCAGTGAGTCTTACAGGGATTGAATTACACAGGTACCGGCAGTGAGTCTTACAGGGATTGAATTACACAGGTATCGGCAGTGAGTCATACAGGGATTGAATTACACAGGTACCGGCAGTGAATCTTACAGGGATTGAATTACACAGGGACCGGCAGTGAGTCTTACAGGGATTGAATTACACAGGCACCGGCAGTGAGTCTTACAGGGATTGAATTACACAGGTACCGGCAGTGAGTTTTACAGGGATTGAATTACACAGGCACCGGCAGTGAGTCTTACAGGGATTGAATTACACAGGTACCGGCAGTGGGTCTTACAGGGATTGAATTACACAGGTACCGGCAGTGGGTCTTACAGGGATTGCGTTACACAGGTACCGGCAGTGGGTCTTACAGGGATTGAATTACACAGGCACACCACAATGAGTCTTACGGGGATTGAATTAGACAGGTACCGGCAGTGAATTTTACAGCAATTGAATTACACAGGTACTGGCAGTGAGTCTTACAGGAATTGAATTACACAGGCACACCACAATGAGTCTTACAGGGATTGAGTTACACAGGTACCGGCAGTGGGTCTTACAGGGATTGAATTACACAGGTACCGGCAGTGAGTCTTACAGAGATTGAATTACACAGGTGCCGGCAGTGGGTCTTACAGGGATTGAATTACACAGGTACCGGCAGTGAGTCTTACAGGGATTGAATTACACAGGCACCGGCAGTGGGTCTTACATGGATTGAATTACACAGGTACCAGCAGTGGGTCTTACAGGGATTGAATTACACAGGTACCGGCAGTGAGTCTTACAGGGATTGAATTACACAGGTACCGGCAGTGAGTCTTACAGGGATTGAATTACACAGGTACCAGCAGTGGGTCTTACAGGGATTGAATTACACAGGTACCGGCAGTGAGTCTTACAGGGATTGAATTACACAGGTACCAGCAGTGAGTCTTACAGGGATTGAATTACACAGGTACCGGCAGTGAGTCTTACAGGGATTGAATTACACAGGTACCAGCAGTGGGTCTTACAGGGATTGAATTACACAGGTACCGGCAGTGGGTCTTACAGGGGTTGAATTACACAGGTACCGGCAGTGGGTCTTACAGGGATTGAATTACACAGGTACCGGCAGTGGGTCTTACAGGGATTGAATTACACGGGTACCGGCAGTGAGTCTTACAGGGATTGAATTACACAGGTACCGGCAGTGAGTCTTACAGGGATTGAATTACACAGGTACCGGCAGTGGGTCTTACAGGGATTGAATTACACAGGTACCGGCAGTGGGTCTTACAGGGATTGAATTACACAGGTACCGGCAGTGGGTCTTACAGGGATTGAATTACACAGGTACCGGCAGTGGGTCTTACAGGGATTGAATTAAACAGGTACCGGCAGTGAGTCTTCCAGGGATTGAATTACACAGGTACCGGCACTGAGTCTTAGAGGGATTGAATTACACAGGTACCGGCAGTGAGTCTTAGAGGGATTGAATTACACAGGTACCGGCACTGAGTCTTAGAGGGATTGAATTACACAGGTACCGGCAGTGAGCCTTACAGGGATTGAATTACACAGGTACCCGTAGTGGGTCTTACAGGGATTGAATTGCACAGGTACCAGCAGTGGGTCTAACAGGGATTGAATTACACAGGTACCGGCAGTGAGTCTTACAGGCATTGAATTACACAGGTACCGGCAGTGAGTCTTACAGGGATTGAATTACACAGGTACCGGCAGTGGGTCTTACAGGGATTGAATTACACAGGTACCGGCAGTGAGTTTTACAGGGATTGAATTACACAGGTACCGGCAGTGAGTCTTACAGGGATTGAATTACACAGGCACCGGCAGTGAGTCATACAGGGATTGAATTACACAGGTACCGGCAGTGAGTCATACAGGGATTGAATTACACAGGTACCGGCAGTGGGTCTTACAGGGATTGAATTACACAGGTACCGGCAGTGAGTCATACAGGGATTGAATTACACAGGTACCGGCAGTGAGTCTTACAGAGATTGAATTACACAGGGACCGGCAGTGAGTCATACAGGGATTGAATTACACAGGTACCGGCAGTGGGTCTTACAGAGATTGAATTACACAGGGACCGGCAGTGAGTCATACAGGGATTGAATTACACAGGGACCGGCAGTGAGTCATACAGGGATTGAATTACACAGGTACCGGCAGTGGGTCTTACAGGGATTGAATTACACAGGTATCGGCAGTGAGTCATACAGGGATTGAATTACACAGGCACCGGCAATGAGCCATACAGGGATTGACTTACACAGGGACCGGCAGTGAGTCTTACAGGGATTGAATTACACAGGTACCGGCAGTGAGTCTTACAGGGATTGAATTACACAGGTACCGACAATGAGTCTTACAGGGATTGAATTACACAGGTATCGGCAGTAAGTCATACAGGGATTGAATTACACAGGCACCGGCAGTGAGTCATACAGGGATTGACTTACACAGGTACCGGCAGTGAGTCTTACAGGGATTGAATTACACAGGTACCGGCAGTGAGTCTTACAGGGATTGAATTACACAGGCACCGGCAGTGGGTCTTACAGGGATTGAATTACACAGGTACCGGCAGTGAATTTTATAGGGATTGAATTACACAGGTACCGGCAGTGGGTCTTACAGGGATTGAATTACACAGGTATCGGCAGTGGGTCTTACAGGGATTGAATTACACAGGCACCGGCAGTGAGTCTTACAGGGATTGAATTACACAGGTACCGGCAGTGGGTCTTACAGGGATTGAATTACACAGGCACACCACAATGAGTCTTACGGGGATTGAATTACTCGGGTACCGGCAGTGAATTTTACAGGAATTGAATTACACAGGTGCCGGCAGTGAGTCTTACAGGAATTGAATTACACAGGCACACCACAATGAGTCTTACAGGGATTGAATTACACAGGTACCGGCAGTGAGCCTTACAGGGATTGAATTACACAGGTACCGGCAGTGGGTCTTACAGGGATTGAATTACAGAGGTACTGGCAGTGGGTCTTACAGGGACTGAATTACACAGGTACCGGCAGTCAGTCTTACAGTGGTTGAGTTACACAGGTACCGGCAGTGAGTCTTACAGGTATTGAATTACACAGGTACCGGCAGTGGGTCTTACAGGGATTGAATTACACAGGCACCGGCAGTGAGTCATACAGGGATTGAATTACACAGGTACCGGCAGTGAGTCATACAGGGATTGAATTACACAGGTACCGGCAGTGGGTCTTACAGGGATTGACTTACACAAGTACCGGCAGTGAGTCATACAGGGATTGAATTACACAGGTACCGGCAGTGAGTCATACAGGGATTGAATTACACAGGTACCGGCAGTGAGTCATACAGGGATTGAATTACACAGGTACCGGCAGTGAGTCATACAGGGATTGAATTACACAGGTACCGGCAGTGGGTTTTACAGGGATTGAATTACACAGGTACCGGCAGTGAGTCATACAGGGATTGATTTACACAGGTACCGGCAGTGAGTCATACAGGGATTGAATTACACAGGTACCGGCAGTGAGTCTTACAGGGATTGAATTACACAGGTATCGGCAGTGAATCATACAGGGATTGAATTACACAGGTACCGGCAGTGAATCTTACAGGGATTGAATTACACAGGGGCCGGCAGTGAGTCTTACAGGGATTGAATTACACAGGCACCGGCAGTGGGTCTTACAGGGATTGAATTACACAGGTACCGGCAGTGAGTCTTCCAGGGATTGAATTACACAGGTACCGGCAGTGAGTTTTACAGGGATTGAATTACACAGGTACCGGCAGTGGGTCTTACAGGGATTGAATTACACAGGTACCGGCAGTGGGTCTTACAGGGATTGTGTTACACAGGTACCGGCAGTGGGTCTTACAGGGATTGAATTACACAGGCACACCACAATGAGTCTTCCGGGGATTGAATTACACAGGTACCGGCAGTTAATTTTACAGCAATTGAATTACACAGGTACTGGCAGTGAGTCTTACAGGAATTGAATTACACAGGCACACCACAATGAGTCTTACAGGGATTGAATTACACAGGTACCGGCAGTGGGTCTTACAGGGATTGAATTACACAGGTACCGGCAGTGAGTCTTACAGGGATTGAATTACACAGGTGCCGGCAGTGGGTCTTACAGGGATTGAATTACACAGGTACCGGCAGTGAGTCTTACAGGGATTGAATTACACAGGCACCGGCAGTGGGTCTTACATGGATTGAATTACACAGGTACCGGCAGTGGGTCTTACAGGGATTGAATTACACGGGTACCGGCAGTGAGTCTTACAGGGATTGAATTACACAGGTACCGGCAGTGAGTCTTACAGGGATTGAATTACACAGGTACCGGCAGTGGGTCTTACAGGGATTGAATTACACAGGTACCGGCAGTGGGTCTTACAGGGATTGAATTACACAGGTACCGGCAGTGGGTCTTACAGGGATTGAATTACACAGGTAGCGGCAGTGGTTCTTACAGGGATTGAATTAAACAGGTACCGGCAGTGAGTCTTCCAGGGATTGAATTACACAGGTACCGGCACTGAGTCTTAGAGGGATTGAATTACACAGGTACTGGCAGTGAGTCTTAGAGGGATTGAATTACACAGGTACCGGCACTGAGTCTTAGAGGGATTGAATTACACAGGTACCGGCAGTGAGCCTTACAGGGATTGAATTACACAGGTACCGGTAGTGGGTCTTACAGGGATTGAATTATACAGGTACCGCCAGTGGGTCTTACAGGGATTGAATTACACAGGTACCAGCAGTGGGTCTTACAGGGATTGAATTACACAGGTACCGGCAGTGAGTCTTACAGGCATTGAATTACACAGGCACCGGCAGTGAGTCTTACAGGGATTGAATTACACAGGTACCGGCAGTGGGTCTTACAGGGATTGAATTACACAGGTACCGGCAGTGAGTTTTACAGGGATTGAATTACACAGGTACCGGCAGTGAGTCTTACAGGGATTGAATTACACAGGCACCGGCAGTGAGTCATACAGGGATTGAATTACACAGGTACCGGCAGTGGGTCTTACAGGAATTGAATTACACTGGTACCGGCAGTGAGTTTTACAGGGATTGAATTACACAGGTACTGGCAGTGGGCCTTACAGGGATTGAATTACACAGGTACCGGCAGTGAGTCATACAGGGATTGAATTACACAGGGACCGGCAGTGAGTCATACAGGGATTGAATTACACAGGGACCGGCAGTGAGTCATACAGGGATTGAATTACACAGGCACCGGCAGTGAGCCATACAGGGATTGACTTACACAGGTACCGGCAGTGAGTCTTACAGGGATTGAATTACACAGGTACCGGCAGTGAGTCTTACAGGGATTGAATTACACAGGTACCGGCAATGAGTCTTACAGGGATTGAATTACACAGGTATCGGCAGTGAGTCATACTGGGATTGAATTACACAGGCACCGGCAGTGAGTCATACAGGGATTGATTTACACAGGTACCGGCAGTGAGTCTTACAGGGATTGAATTACACAGGTACCGGCAGTGAGTCTTACAGGGATTGAATTACACAGGCACCGGCAGTGGGTCTTACAGGGATTGAATTACACAGGTACCGGCAGTGAATTTTACAGGGATTGAATTACACAGGTACCAGCAGTGGGTCTTACAGGGATTGAATTACACAGGCACCGGCAGTGGGTCTTACAGGGATTGAATTACACAGGTACCGGCAGTGAGTCTTACAGGGATTGAATTACACAGGTACCGGCAGTGGGTCTTACAGGGATTGAATTACACAGGCACACCACAATGAGTCTTACGGGGATTGAATTACACGGGTACCGGCAGTGAATTTTACAGGAATTGAATTACACAGGTGCCGGCAGTGAGTCTTACAGGAATTGAATTACACAGGCACACCACAATGAGTCTTACAGGGATTGAATTACACAGGTACCGGCAGTGAGCCTTACAGGGATTGAATTACACAGGTACCGGCAGTGGGTCTTACAGGGATTGAATTACAGAGGTACCGGCAGTGAGTCTTACAGGGATTGAATTACACAGGTACCGGCAGTGAGTCTTACAGGGATTGAATTACACAGCTACCGGCAGTGGGTCTTACAGGGATTGAATTACACAGGTACCGGCAGTGAGTCTTACAGGGATTGAATTACACAGGCACCGGCAGTGGGTCTTACAGGGATTGAATTACACAGGTACCGGCAGTGAGTCTTGCAGTGATCGAGTTACACAGGTACCGGCTGTGGGTCTTACAGGGATTGAATTACACAGGTACCGGCAGTGGGTCTTACAGGGATTGAATTACACAGGTACCGGCAGTGGGTCTTACAGGGATTGAATTACACAGGTACCGGCAGTGGGTCTTACAGGGATTGAATTAAACAGGTACCGGCAGTGAGTCTTCCAGGGATTGAATTACACAGGTACCGGCACTGAGTCTTAGAGGGATTGAATTACACAGGTACCGGCAGTGAGTCTTAGAGGGACTGAATTACACAGGTACCGGCACTGAGTCTTAGAGGGATTGAATTACACAGGTGCCGGCAGTGAGCCTTGCAGGGATTGAATTACACAGGTACCGGTAGTGGGTCTTACAGGGATTGAATTATACAGGTACCGGCAGTGGGTCTTACAGGGATTGAATTACACAGGTACCAGCAATGGGTCTTACAGGGATTGAATTACACAGGTACCGGCAGTGAGTCTTACAGGCATTGAATTACACAGGCACCGGCAGTGAGTCTTACAGGGATTGAATTACACAGGTACCGGCAGTGGGTCTTACAGGGATTGAATTACACAGGTACCGGCAGTGAGTTTTACAGGGATTGAATTACACAGGTACCGGCAGTGAGTCTTACAGGGATTGAATTACACAGGCACCGGCAGTGAGTCATACAGGGATTGAATTACACAGGTACCGGCAGTGAGTCATACAGGGATTGGATTACACAGGTACCGGCAGTGGGTCTTACAGGGATTGAATTACACAGGTACCGGCAGTGAGTCATACAGGGATTGAATTACACAGGGACCGGCAGTGAGTCATACAGGGATTGAATTACACAGGGACCGGCAGTGAGTCATACAGGGATTGAATTACACAGGCACCGGCAGTGAGCCATACAGGAATTGACTTACACAGGTACCGGCAGTGAGTCTTACAGGGATTGAATTACACAGGTACCGGCAGTGAGTCTTACAGGGATTGAATTACACAGGTACCGGCAATGAGTCTTACAGGGATTGAATTACACAGGTATCGGCAGTGAGTCATACAGGGATTGAATTACACAGGCACCGGCAGTGAGTCATACAGGGATTGACTTACACAGGTACCGGCAGTGAGTCTTACAGGGATTGAATTACACAGGTACCGGCAGTGAGTCTTACAGGGATTGAATTACACAGGCACCGGCAGTGGGTCTTACAGGGATTGAATTACACAGGTACCGGCAGTGAATTTTACAGGGATTGAATTACACAGGTACCGGCAGTGGGTCTTACAGGGATTGAATTACACAGGTACCGGCAGTGGGTCTTACAGGGATTGAATTACACAGGTACCGGCAGTGAGTCTTACAGGGATTGAATTACACAGGTACCGGCAGTGGGTCTTACAGGGATTGAATTACACAGGCACACCACAATGAGTCTTACGGGGATTGAATTACACGGGTACCGGCAGTGAATTTTACAGGAATTGAATTACACAGGTGCCGGCAGTGAGTCTTACAGGAATTGAATTACACAGGCACACCACAATGAGTCTTACAGGGATTGAATTACACAGGTACCGGCAGTGAGCCTTACAGGGATTGAATTACACAGGTACCGGCAGTGAGTCTTACAGGGATTGAATTACACAGGTACCGGCAGTGAGTCTTACAGGGATTGAATTACACAGCTACCGGCAGTGGGTCTTACAGGGATTGAATTACACAGGTACCGGCAGTGAGTCTTGCAGTGATCGAGTTACACAGGTACCGGCTGTGGGTCTTACAGGGATTGAATTAAACAGGTACCGGCAGTGAGTCTTACAGGGATTGAGTTACACAGGTACCGGCAGTGAGTCTTACAGGGATTGAATTACACAGGTAGCGGCACTGAGTCTTACATGGATTGAATTACACAGGTACCGGCAGTGGGTCTTACAGGGATTGAATTACACAGGTACCGGCACTGAGTCTTACATGGATTGAATTACACAGGTACCGGCATTGGGTCTTACAGGGATTGAATTACACAGGTACCGGCAGTGAATCTTACAGGGATTGAATTGCACAGGTACTGGCAGTGGGTCTTACAGGGATTGAATTACACAGGTTCCGGCAGTGAGTCTTACAGGGATTGAATTACATAGGTCCCGGCACTGAGTCTTACAGGGATTGAATAACACAGGTACCGGCAGTGGGTTTTACAGGGATTGAATTACACAGGTACCGGCACTGAGTCTTACAGGGATTGAATTACACAGGTACCGGCAGTGAGTTTTACAGGGATTGAATTACACAGGTACCGGTAGTGGGTCTTACAGGGATTGAATTACACAGGTACTGGCAATGGGTTTTACAGGGATTGAATTACACAGGTACCGGCAGTGAGTCATACAGGGATTGAATTACACAGGGACCGGCAGTGAGTCATACAGGGATTGAATTACACAGGTACCGGCAGTGGGTCATACAGGGATTGAATTACACAGGTATCGGCAGTGAGTCATACAGGGATTGAATTACACAGGTACCGGCAGTGGGTCATACAGGGATTGAATTACACAGGGACCGGCAGTGAGTCATACAGGGATTGAATTACACAGGTACCGGCAGTGGGTCTTACAGGGATTGAATTACACAGGTATCGGCAGTGAGTCATACAGGGATTGAATTACACAGGCACCGGCAGTGAGTCATACAGGGATTGACTTACACAGGTACCGGCAGTGAGTCTTACAGGGATTGAATTACACAGGTACCGGCAGTGAGTCTTACAGGGATTGAATTACACAGGCACCGTCAGTGGGTCTTACAGGGATTGAATTACACAGGTACCGGCAGTGAATTTTACAGGGATTGAATTACACAGGTACCGGCAGTGGGTCTTACAGGGATTGAATTACACAGGTACCGGCAGTGGGTCTTACAGGGATTGAATTACACAGGTACCGGCAGTGAGTCTTACAGGGATTGAATTACACAGGTACCGGCAGTGGGTCTTACAGGGATTGAATTACACAGGCACACCACAATGAGTCTTACGGGGATTGAATTACATAGGTACCGGCAGTGAATTTTACAGGAATTGAATTACACAGGTGCCGGCAGTGAGTCTTACAGGAATTGAATTACACAGGCACACCACAATGAGTCTTACAGGGATTGAATTACACAGGTACCGGCAGTGAGCCTTACAGGGATTGAATTACACAGGTACCGGCAGTGGGTCTTACAGGGATTGAATTACAGAGGTACCGGCAGTGAGTCTTACAGGGATTGAATTACACAGGTACCGGCAGTGAGTTTTACAGGGATTGAATTACACAGCTACCGGCAGTGGGTCTTACAGGGATTGAATTACAGAGGTACCGGCAGTGAGTCTTACAGGGATTGAATTACACAGGTACCGGCAGTGAGTCTTACAGGGATTGAATTACACAGGCACCGGCAGTGGGTCTTACAGGGATAGAATTACACAGGTACCGGCAGTGAGTCTTGCAGTGATCGAGTTACACAGGTACCGGCTGTGGGTCTTACAGGGATTGAATTAAACAGGTACCGGCAGTGAGTCTTACAGGGATTGAGTTACACAGGTACCGGCAGTGAGTCTTACAGGGATTGAATTACACAGGTAGCGGCACTGAGTCTTACATGGATTGAATTACACAGGTACCGGCAGTGGGTCTTACAGGGATTGAATTACACAGGTACCGGCACTGAGTCTTACATGGATTGAATTACACAGGTACCGGCATTGGGTCTTACAGGGATTGAATTACACAGGTACCGGCAGTGAATCTTACAGGGATTGAATTACACAGGTACCGGCAGTGAGTCTTACAGGGATTGAATTACACAGGTACCGGCAGTGGGTCTTACAGGGATTGAATTACACAGGTACCGGCACTGAGTCTTACAGGGATTGAATTACACAGGTACCGGCAGTGAGTTTTACAGGGATTGAATTACACAGGTACCGGTAGTGGGTCTTACAGGGATTGAATTACACAGGTACTGGCAATGGGTTTTACAGGGATTGAATTACACAGGTACCGGCAGTGAGTCATACAGGGATTGAATTACACAGGGACCGGCAGTGAGTCATACAGGGATTGAATTACACAGGTACCGGCAGTGGGTCATACAGGGATTGAATTACACAGGTATCGGCAGTGAGTCATACAGGGATTGAATTACACAGGTACCGGCAGTGGGTCATACAGGGATTGAATTACACAGGGACCGGCAGTGAGTCATACAGGGATTGAATTACACAGGTACCGGCAGTGGGTCTTACAGGGATTGAATTACACAGGTATCGGCAGTGAGTCATACAGGGATTGAATTACACAGGCACCGGCAGTGAGTCATACAGGGATTGACTTACACAGGTACCGGCAGTGAGTCTTACAGGGATTGAATTACACAGGTACCGGCAGTGAGTCTTACAGGGATTGAATTACACAGGCACCGTCAGTGGGTCTTACAGGGATTGAATTACACAGGTACCGGCAGTGAATTTTACAGGGATTGAATTACACAGGTACCGGCAGTGGGTCTTACAGGGATTGAATTACACAGGTACCGGCAGTGGGTCTTACAGGGATTGAATTACACAGGTACCGGCAGTGAGTCTTACAGGGATTGAATTACACAGGTACCGGCAGTGGGTCTTACAGGGATTGAATTACACAGGCACACCACAATGAGTCTTACGGGGATTGAATTACATAGGTACCGGCAGTGAATTTTACAGGAATTGAATTACACAGGTGCCGGCAGTGAGTCTTACAGGAATTGAATTACACAGGCACACCACAATGAGTCTTACAGGGATTGAATTACACAGGTACCGGCAGTGAGCCTTACAGGGATTGAATTACACAGGTACCGGCAGTGGGTCTTACAGGGATTGAATTACAGAGGTACCGGCAGTGAGTCTTACAGGGATTGAATTACACAGGTACCGGCAGTGAGTTTTACAGGGATTGAATTACACAGCTACCGGCAGTGGGTCTTACAGGGATTGAATTACAGAGGTACCGGCAGTGAGTCTTACAGGGATTGAATTACACAGGTACCGGCAGTGAGTCTTACAGGGATTGAATTACACAGGCACCGGCAGTGGGTCTTACAGGGATAGAATTACACAGGTACCGGCAGTGAGTCTTGCAGTGATCGAGTTACACAGGTACCGGCTGTGGGTCTTACAGGGATTGAATTAAACAGGTACCGGCAGTGAGTCTTACAGGGATTGAGTTACACAGGTACCGGCAGTGAGTCTTACAGGGATTGAATTACACAGGTAGCGGCACTGAGTCTTACATGGATTGAATTACACAGGTACCGGCAGTGGGTCTTACAGGGATTGAATTACACAGGTACCGGCACTGAGTCTTACATGGATTGAATTACACAGGTACCGGCATTGGGTCTTACAGGGATTGAATTACACAGGTACCGGCAGTGAATCTTACAGGGATTGAATTACACAGGTACCGGCAGTGAGTCTTACAGGGATTGAATTACACAGGTACCGGCAGTGGGTCTTACAGGGATTGAATTACACAGGTACCGGCAGTGAGTCTTACAGGGATTGAATTACACAGGTACCGGCAGTGGGTCTTACAGGGATTGAATTACACAGGTTCCGGCAGTGAGTCTTACAGGGATTGAATTACACAGGTCCCGGCAGTGAGTCTTACAGGGATTGAATAACACAGGTACCGGCAGTGGGTTTTACAGGGATTGAATTACACAGGTACCGGCACTGAGTTTTACAGGGATTGAATTACACAGGTACCGGCAGTGGGTCTTACAGGGATTGAATTGCACAGGTACTGGCAGTGGGTCTTACAGGGATTGAATTACACAGGTACCGGCAGTGAGTCTTACAGGGATTGAATTACACAGGCACCGGCAGTGAGTCTTACAGTGATTGAAATACACAGGTAACGGCAGTGGGTCTTACAGGGATTGAATTGCACAGGTACTGGCAGTGGGTCTTACAGGGATTGAATTACACAGGTTCCGGCAGTGAGTCTTACAGGGATTGAATTACACAGGTACCGGCAGTGGGTTTTACAGGGATTGAATTACACAGGTACCGGCACTGAGTCTTACAGGGATTGAATTACACAGGTAGCGGCAGTGAGTTTTACAGGGATTGAATTACACAGGTACCGGTAGTGGGTCTTACAGGGATTGAATTACACAGGTACTGGCAATGGGTTTTACAGGGATTGAATTACACAGGTACCGGCAGTGAGTCATACAGGGATTGAATTACACAGGGACCGGCAGTGAGTCATACAGGGATTGAATTACACAGGTACCGGCAGTGGGTCATACAGGGATTGAATTACACAGGTATCGGCAGTGAGTCATACAGGGATTGAATTACACAGGTACCGGCAGTGGGTCATACAGGGATTGAATTACACAGGGACCGGCAGTGAGTCATACAGGGATTGAATTACACAGGTACCGGCAGTGGGTCTTACAGGGATTGAATTACACAGGTATCGGCAGTGAGTCATACAGGGATTGAATTACACAGGCACCGGCAGTGAGTCATACAGGGATTGACTTACACAGGTACCGGCAGTGAGTCTTACAGGGATTGAATTACACAGGTACCGGCAGTGAGTCTTACAGGGATTGAATTACACAGGCACCGTCAGTGGGTCTTACAGGGATTGAATTACACAGGTACCGGCAGTGAATTTTACAGGGATTGAATTACACAGGTACCGGCAGTGGGTCTTACAGGGATTGAATTACACAGGTACCGGCAGTGGGTCTTACAGGGATTGAATTACACAGGTACCGGCAGTGAGTCTTACAGGGATTGAATTACACAGGTACCGGCAGTGGGTCTTACAGGGATTGAATTACACAGGCACACCACAATGAGTCTTACGGGGATTGAATTACATAGGTACCGGCAGTGAATTTTACAGGAATTGAATTACACAGGTGCCGGCAGTGAGTCTTACAGGAATTGAATTACACAGGCACACCACAATGAGTCTTACAGGGATTGAATTACACAGGTACCGGCAGTGAGCCTTACAGGGATTGAATTACACAGGTACCGGCAGTGGGTCTTACAGGGATTGAATTACAGAGGTACCGGCAGTGAGTTTTACAGGGATTGAATTACACAGCTACCGGCAGTGGGTCTTACAGGGATTGAATTACAGAGGTACCGGCAGTGAGTCTTACAGGGATTGAATTACACAGGTACCGGCAGTGAGTCTTACAGGGATTGAATTCCACAGCTACCGGCAGTGGGTCTTACAGGGATTGAATTACACAGGTACCGGCAGTGAGTCTTACAGGGATTGAATTACACAGGCACCGGCAGTGGGTCTTACAGGGATAGAATTACACAGGTACCGGCAGTGAGTCTTGCAGTGATCGAGTTACACAGGTACCGGCTGTGGGTCTTACAGGGATTGAATTAAACAGGTACCGGCAGTGAGTCTTACAGGGATTGAGTTACACAGGTACCGGCAGTGAGTCTTACAGGGATTGAATTACACAGGTAGCGGCACTGAGTCTTACATGGATTGAATTACACAGGTACCGGCAGTGGGTCTTACAGGGATTGAATTACACAGGTACCGGCACTGAGTCTTACATGGATTGAATTACACAGGTACCGGCATTGGGTCTTACAGGGATTGAATTACACAGGTACCGGCAGTGAATCTTACAGGGATTGAATTACACAGGTACCGGCAGTGGGTCTTACAGGGATTGAATTACACAGGTTCCGGCAGTGAGTCTTACAGGGATTGAATTACACAGGTCCCGGCAGTGAGTCTTACAGGGATTGAATAACACAGGTACCGGCAGTGGGTTTTACAGGGATTGAATTACACAGGTACCGGCACTGAGTTTTACAGGGATTGAATTACACAGGTACCGGCAGTGGGTCTTACAGGGATTGAATTGCACAGGTACTGGCAGTGGGTCTTACAGGGATTGAATTACACAGGTACCGGCAGTGAGTCTTACAGGGATTGAATTACACAGGCACCGGCAGTGAGTCTTACAGTGATTGAAATACACAGGTAACGGCAGTGGGTCTTACAGGGATTGAATTACACAGGTACTGGCAGTGGGTCTTATAGGGATTGAATTACACAGGTACCGGCAGTGAGTCTAACAGGGATTGAATTACACAGGTACCGGCAGTGAGTCTTACAGGAATTGTATTACACAGGCACTGGCAGTAAGTCTTACAGGGATTGAATTACACAGGTACCGGCAGTGGGTCTTACAGGGATTGAATTACACTGGTACCGGCAGTGAGTCTTACAGGGATTGAATTACACAGGTACAGGCTGTGGGTCTTACAGGGATTGAATTACACAGGTACCGGCATGAGTCTTACAGGGATTGAATTACACAGGTACCGGCAGTGGGTCTTACAGGGATTGAATTACACAGGTACCGGCAATGAGTCTTACAGGGATTGAATTACACAGGCACCGGCAGTGAGTCATACAGGGATTGAATTACACAGGTACCGGCAGTGAGTTTTACAGGGATTGAATTACACAGGTACCGGCAGTGAGTCTTACAGGGATTGAGTTACACAGGTACCAGCAGTGAGTCTTACAGGGATTGAATTACACAGGTACCGGCAGTGGGTCTTACAGGGATTGAATTACACAGGTACCGGCAGTGAGTCTGACAGGGATTGAATTACACAGGTACCGGCAGTGAGTCTTACAGGGATTGAATTGCACAGGTACCGGCAGTGAGTTTTACAGGGATTGAATTACACAGGTACCGGCAGTGAGTCTTACAGGGATTGAATTACACAGGTACCGGCAGTGGGTCGTACAGGGATTGAATTACACAGGTACCGGCAGTCAGCCTTACAGGGATTGAATTACACAGGTCCCGGCAATGGGTCTTACAGGGATTGAATTACACAGGTACCGGCAGTGAGTCTTACAGGGATTGAATTACACAGGTACCGGCAGTGGGTCTTACAGTGATTGAATTACACATGTACCGGCAGTGGGTCTTACAGGGATTGAATTACACAGGTACCGGCAGTGGGTCTTACAGGGATTGAATTACACAGGTACCGGCAGTGGGTCTTACAGTGATTGAATTACACAGGTACTGGCAGTGGGCCTTACAGGGATTGAATTACACAGGTACCAGCAGTGAGTCTTACAGGGATTGAATTACACAGGTACCGGCAGTGAGTCTTACAGGGATTGAATTGCACAGGTACCGGCAGTGAGCCTTACAGGGATTGAATTACACAGGTACCGGCAGTGAGTTTTACAGGGATTGAATTACACAGGTACAGGCAGTGAGTCTTACACGGATTGAATTACGCAGGTGCCGGCAGTGAGTCTTACAGGGATTGAACTACACAGGTACCGGCAGTGAGTCTTACAGGGATTGAATTACACAGGTACCGGCAGTGGGTCTTACAGGGATTGAATTACACAGGCACCGGCAGTGAGTCATACAGGGATTGAATTACACAGGTACCGGCAGTGAGTCATGCAGGGATTGAATTACACAGGTACCGGCAGTGAGTCTTACAGGGATTGAATTGCACAGGTACCGGCAGTGGGTCTTACAGGGATTGAATTACACAGGCACACCACAATGAGTCTTACGGGGATTGAATTACATAGGTACTGGCAGTGAATTTTACAGGAATTGAATTACACAGGTGCTGGCAGTGAGTCTTACAGGAATTGAATTACACAGGCACACCACAATGAGTCTTACAGGGACTGAATTACACAGGTACCGGCAGTGAGCCTTACAGGGCTTGAATTACACAGGTACCGGCAGTGGGTCTTACAGGGATTGAATTACAGAGGTACCGGCAGTGAGTCTTACAGGGATTGAATTACACAGGTACCGGCAGTGAGTCTTACAGGGATTGAATTACACAGCTACCGGCAGTGGGTCTTACAGGGATTGAATTACACAGGTACCAGCAGTGAGTCTTGCAGGGATTGAATTACACAGGCACCGGCAGTGGGTCTTACAGGGATTGAATTACAGAGGTACCGGCAGTGAGTCTTGCAGTGATCGAGTTACACAGGTACCGGCTGTGGGTATTACAGGGATTGAATTAAACAGGTACCGGCAGTGAGTCTTACAGGGATTGAGTTACACAGGTACCGGCAGTGAGTCTTACAGGGATTGAATTACACAGGTAGCGGCACTGAGTCTTACATGGATTGAATTACACAGGTACCGGCAGTGGGTCTTACAGGGATTGAATTACACAGGTACCGGCACTGAGTCTTACATGGATTGAATTACACAGGTACCGGCATTGGGTCTTACAGGGATTGAATTACACAGGTACCGGCAGTGAATCTTACAGGGATTGAATTACACAGGTACCGGCAGTGGGTGTTACAGGGATTGAATTACACAGGTTCCGGCAGTGAGTCTTACAGGGATTGAATTACACAGGTCCCGGCAGTGAGTCTTACAGGGATTGAATAACACAGGTACCGGCAGTGGGTTTTACAGAGATTGAATTACACAGGTACCGGCACTGAGTCTTACAGGGATTGAATTACACAGGTACCGGCAGTGAGTTTTACAGGGATTGAATTACACAGGTACCGGCAGTGGGTCTTACAGGGATTGAATTACACAGGTACTGGCAGTGGGTCTTACAGGGATTGAATTACACAGGTACCGGCAGTGAGTCTTACAGGGATTGAATTACACAGGCACCGGCAGTGAGTCTTACAGTGATTGAAATACACAGGTAACGGCAGTGGGTCTTACAGGGATTGAATTACACAGGTACTGGCAGTGGGTCTTATAGGGATTGAATTACACAGGTACCGGCAGTGAGTCTAACAGGGATTGAATTACACAGGTACCGGCAGTGAGTCTTACAGGAATTGTATTACACAGGCACTGGCAGTAAGTCTTACAGGGATTGAATTACACAGGTACCGGCCGTGGGTCTTACAGGGATTGAATTACACTGGTACCGGCAGTGAGTCTTACAGGGATTGAATTACACAGGTACAGGCTGTGGGTCTTACAGGGATTGAATTACACAGGTACCGGCAGTGAGTCTTACAGGGATTGAATTACACAGGTACCGGCAGTGGGTCTTACAGGGATTGAATTACACAGGTACCGGCAGTGAGTCTTACAGGGATTGAATTACACAGGCACCGGCAGTGAGTCATATAGGGATTGAATTACACAGGTACCGGCAGTGAGTCTTACAGGGATTGAATTACACAGGTACCGGCAGTGAGTCTTACAGGGATTGAATTGCACAGGTACCGGCAGTGAGTTTTACAGGGATTGAATTACACAGGTACCGGCAGTGAGTCTTACAGGGATTGAATTACACAGGTACCGGCAGTGGGTCGTACAGGGATTGAATTACACAGGTACCGGCAGTCAGCCTTACAGGGATTGAATTACACAGGTCCCGGCAATGGGTCTTACAGGGATTGAATTACACAGGTACCGGCAGTGAGTCTTACAGGGATTGAATTACACAGGTACCGGCAGTGGGTCTTACAGTGATTGAATTACACATGTACCGGCAGTGGGTCTTACAGGGATTGAATTACACAGGTACCGGCAGTGGGTCTTACAGTGATTGAATTACACAGGTACTGGCAGTGGGCCTTACAGGGATTGAATTACACAGGTACCGGCAGTGGGTCTTACAGTGATTGAATTACACAGGTACTGGCAGTGAGTCTTACAGGGATTGAATTACACAGGTACCGGCAGTGAGTCTTACAGGGATTGAATTACACAGGTACCGGCAGTGAGCCTTACAGGGATTGAATTACACAGGTACCGGCAGTGAGCTTTACAGGGATTGAATTACACAGGTACCGGCAGTGAGTCTTACACGGATTGAATTACGCAGGTGCCAGCAGTGAGTCTTACAGGGATTGAACTACACAGGTACCGGCAGTGAGTGTTACAGGGATTGAATTACACAGGTACCGGCAGTGGGTCTTACAGGGATTGAATTACACAGGCACCGGCAGTGGGTCTTACAGGGATTGAATTACACAGGTACCGGCAGTGGGTCTTACAGGGATTGAAGCACACAGGTACCGGCACTGAGTCTTACAGGGATTGAATTACACAGTTACCAGCAGTGAGTCTTACAGGGATTGAATTACACAGGTACCGGCAGTGGGTCTTACAGGGATTGAATTACACAGGTACCGGCAGTGGGTCTTACAGGGATTGAATTACACAGGTACCGGCAGTGAGTCTTACAGGGATTGAATTACACAGGTACCGGCAGTGGGTCTTACAGGGATTGAAGCACACAGGTACCGGCAGTGAGTCTTACAGGGATTGAATTACACAGTTACCAGCAGTGAGTCTTACAGGGATTGAATTACACAGGTACCGGCAGTGAGCCTTACAGGGATTGAATTACACAGGTACCGGCAGTGGGTCTTACAGGGATTGATTTACACAGGTACCGGCAGTGAGTCTTACAGGGATTGAATTACACAGGTACCGGCAGTGGGTCTTGCAGGGATTGAATTGCACAGGTACCGGCACTGAGTCTTAGAGGGATTGAATTACACAGTTACCGGCAGTGAGTCTTAGAGGGATTGAATTACACAGGTACCGGCACTGAGTCTTAGAGGGATTGAATTACACAGGTACCGGCAGTGAGCCTTACAGGGATTGAATTACACAGGTACCGGCAGTGGGTCTTACAGGGATTGAATTATACAGGTACCGGCAGTGGGTCTTACAGGGATTGAATTACACAGGTACCAGCTGTGGGTCTTACAGGGATTGAATTACACAGGTACCGGCAGTGAGTCTTACAGGCATTGAATTACACAGGCACCGGCAGTCAGTCTTACAGGGATTGAATTACACAGGTACCGGCAGTGGGTCTTACAGGGATTGAATTACACAGGTACCGGCAGTGAGTTTTACAGGGATTGAATTACACAGGTACCGGCAGTGAGTCTTACAGGGATTGAATTACACAGGCACCGGCAGTGTGTCATACAGGGATTGAATTACACAGGTACCGGCAGTGAGTCATACAGGGATTGAATTACACAGGTACCGGCAGTGGGTCTTACAGGGATTGAATTACACAGGTACCGGCAGTGAGTCATACAGGGATTGAATTACATAGGGACCGGCAGTGAGTCATACAGGGATTGAATTACACAGGGACCGGCAGTGAGTCATACAGGGATTGAATTACACAGGTACCGGCAGTGGGTCTTACAGGGATTGAATTACACAGGTATCGGCAGTGAGTCATACAGGGATTGAATTACACAGGCACCGGCAGTGAGCCATACAGGGATTGACTTACACAGGTACCGGCAGTGAGTCTTACAGGGATTGAATTACACAGGTACCAGCAGTGAGTCTTACAGGGATTGAATTACACAGGTATCGGCAATGAGTCTTACAGGGATTGAATTACACAGGTATCGGCAGTGAGTCATACAGGGATTGAATTACACAGGCACCGGCAGTGAGTCATACAGGGATTGACTTACACAGGTACCGGCAGTGAGTCTTACAGGGATTGAGTTACACAGGTAACGGCAGTGAGTCTTACAGGGATTGAATTACACAGGCACCGGCAGTGGGTCTTACAGGGATTGAATTACACAGGTACCGGCAGTGAATTTTACAGGGATTGAATTACACAGGTACCGGCAGTGGGTCTTACAGGGATTGAATTACACAGGTACCGGCATTGGGTCTTACAGGGATTGAATTACACAGGTACCGGCAGTGAGTCTTACAGGGATTGAATTACACAGGTACCGGCAGTGGGTCTTACAGGGATTGAATTACACAGGCACACCACAATGAGTCTTACGGGGATTGAATTACATAGGTACCGGCAGTGAATTTTACAGGAATTGAATTACACAGGTGCCGGCAGTGAGTCTTACAGGAATTGAATTACACAGGCACACCACAATGAGTCTTACAGGGATTGAATTACACAGGTACCGGCAGTGAGCCTTACAGGGATTGAATTAAACAGGTACCGGCAGTGGGTCTTACAGGGATTGAATTACAGAGGTACCGGCAGTGAGTCTTACAGGGATTGAATTACACAGGTACCGGCAGTGAGTCTTACAGGGATTGAATTACACAGCTACCGGCAGTGGGTCTTACAGGGATTGAATTACACAGGTACCGGCAGTGACTCTTACAGGGATTGAATTACACAGGCACCGGCAGTGGGTCTTACAGGGATTGAATTACACAGGTACCGGCAGTGAGTCTTGCAGTGATCGAGTTATACAGGTACCGGCAGTGAGTCTTACAGGGATTGAATTACACAGGTAGCGGCACTGAGTCTTACATGGATTGAATTACACAGGTACCGGCAGTGGGTCTTACAGGGATTGAATTACACAGGTACCGGCACTGAGTCTTACATGGATTGAATTACACAGGTACCGGCATTGGGTCTTACAGGGATTGAATTAAACAGGTACCGGCAGTGAATCTTACAGGGATTGAATTACACAGGTACCGGCAGTGGTTCTTACAGGGATTGAATTACACAGGTTCCGGCAGTGAGTCTTACAGGGATTGAATTACATAGGTCCCGGCAGTGAGTCTTACAGGGATTGAATAACACAGGTACCGGCAGTGGGTTTTACAGGGATTGAATTACACAGGTACCGGCACTGAGTCTTACAGGGATTGAATTACACAGGTACCGGCAGTGAGTTTTACAGGGATTGAATTACACAGGTACCGGCAGTGGGTCTTACAGGGATTGAATTACACAGGTACTGGCAGTGGGTCTTACAGGGATTGAATTACACAGGTACCGGCAGTCAGTCTTACAGTGGTTGAATTACACAGGTACCGGCAGTGAGTCTTACAGGGATTGAATTACACAGGTACCGGCAGTGAGTCATACAGGGATTGAATTACACAGGGACCGGCAGTGAGTCATACAGGGATTGAATTACACAGGTACCGGCAGTGGGTCTTACATGGATTGAATTACACAGGTATCGGCAGTGAGTCATACAGGGATTGAATTACACAGGCACCGGCAGTGAGCCATACAGGGATTGACTTACACAGGTACCGGCAGTGAGTCTTACAGGGATTGAATTACACAGGTACCGGCAGTGAGTCTTACAGGGATTGAATTACACAGGTACCGGCAATGAGTCTTACAGGGATTGAATTACACAGGTACCGGCAGTGAGTCATACAGGGATTGAATTACACAGGCACCGGCAGTGAGTCATACAGGGATTGACTTACACAGGTACCGGCAGTGAGTCTTACAGGGATTGAATTACACAGGTACCGGCAGTGGGTCTTACAGGGATTGAATTACACAGGCACCGGCAGTGGGTCTTACAGGGATTGAATTACACAGGTACCGGCAGTGAATTTTACAGGGATTGAATTACACAGGTACCGGCAGTGGGTCTTACAGGGATTGAATTACACAGGTACCGGCAGTGAGTCTGACAGGGATTGAATTACACAGGCACCGGCAGTGGGTCTTACAGGGATTGAATTACACAGGCACCGGCAGTGAACTTTACAGGGATTGAATTACACAGGTACCGGCAGTGGGTCTTACAGGGATTGAATTACACAGGTACCGGCAGTGAGTCTTACAGGGATTGAAATACACAGGTACCGGCAGTGGGTCTTACAGGGATTGAATTACACAGGCACACCACAATGAGTCTTACGGGGATTGAATTACACAAGTACCGGCAGTGAATTTTACAGGAATTGAATTACACAGGCACACCACAATGAGTCTTACAGGGATTGAATTACACAGGTACCGGCAGTGAGCCTTACAGGGATTGAATTACACAGGTACCGGCAGTGGGTCTTACAGGGATTGAATTACAGAGGTACCGGCAGTGAGTCTTACAGGGATTGAATTACACAGGTACCGGCAGTGAGTCTTACAGGGATTGAATTACACAGCTACCGGCAGTGGGTCTTACAGGGATTGAATTACACAGGTACCGGCAGTGAGTCTTACAGGGATTGAATTACACAGGCACCGGCAGTGGGTCTTACAGGGATTGAATTACACAGGTACCGGCAGTGAGTCTTGCAGTGATCGAGTTACACAGGTACCGGCTGTGGGTCTTACAGGGATTGAATTAAACAGGTACCGGCAGTGAGTCTTACAGGGATTGAGTTACACAGGTACCGGCAGTGAGTCTTACAGGGATTGAATTACACAGGTAGCGGCACTGAGTCTTACATGGATTGAATTACACAGGTACCGGCAGTGGGTCTTACAGGGATTGAATTACACAGGTACCGGCATTGGGTCTTGCGGGGATTGAATTCCACAGGTACCGGCAGTGAATCTTACAGGGATTGAATTACACAGGTACCGGCAGTGGGTCTTACAGGGATTGAATTACACAGGTTCCGGCAGTGAGTCTTACAGGGATTGAATTACATCGGTCCCGGCAGTGAGTCTTACAGGGATTGAATAACACAGGTACCGGCAGTGGGTTTTACAGGGATTGAATTACACAGGTACCGGCACTGAGTCTTACAGGGATTGAATTACACAGGTACCGGCAGTGAGTTTTACAGGGATTGAATTACACAGGTACCGGCAGTGGGTCTTACAGGGATTGAATTACACAGGTACTGGCAGTGGGTCTTACAGGGATTGAATTACACAGGTACCGGCAGTCAGTCTTACAGTGGTTGAATTACACAGGTACCGGCAGTGAGTCTTACAGGGATTGAATTACACAGGCACCGGCAGTGAGTCTTACAGTGATTGAAATACACAGGTACCGGCAGTGGGTCTTACAGGGATTGAATTACACAGGTACTGGCAGTGGGTCTTACAGGGATTGAATTACACAGGCACCGGCAGTGAGTCTTACAGTGATTGAATTACACAGGTACCGGCAGTGGGTCTTACAGGGATTGAATTACACAGGTACTGGCAGTGGGTCTTACAGGGATTGAATTACACAGGTACCGGCAGTGAGTCTTACAGGGATTGAATTACACAGGCACACCACAATGAGTCTTACGGGGATTGAATTACACAAGTACCGGCAGTGAATTTTACAGGAATTGAATTACACAGGCACACCACAATGAGTCTTACAGGGATTGAATTACACAGGTACCGGCAGTGAGCCTTACAGGGATTGAATTACACAGGTACCGGCAGTGGGTCTTACAGGGATTGAATTACAGAGGTACCGGCAGTGAGTCTTACAGGGATTGAATTACACAGGTACCGGCAGTGAGTCTTACAGGGATTGAATTACACAGCTACCGGCAGTGGGTCTTACAGGGATTGAATTACACAGGTACCGGCAGTGAGTCTTACAGGGATTGAATTACACAGGCACCGGCAGTGGGTCTTACAGGGATTGAATTACACAGGTACCGGCAGTGAGTCTTGCAGTGATCGAGTTACACAGGTACCGGCTGTGGGTCTTACAGGGATTGAATTAAACAGGTACCGGCAGTGAGTCTTACAGGGATTGAGTTACACAGGTACCGGCAGTGAGTCTTACAGGGATTGAATTACACAGGTAGCGGCACTGAGTCTTACATGGATTGAATTACACAGGTACCGGCAGTGGGTCTTACAGGGATTGAATTACACAGGTACCGGCATTGGGTCTTACAGGGATTGAATTCCACAGGTACCGGCAGTGAATCTTACAGGGATTGAATTACACAGGTACCGGCAGTGGGTCTTACAGGGATTGAATTACACAGGTTCCGGCAGTGAGTCTTACAGGGATTGAATTACATAGGTCCCGGCAGTGAGTCTTACAGGGATTGAATAACACAGGTACCGGCAGTGAGTTTTACAGGGATTGAATTACACAGGTACCGGCAGTGGGTCTTACAGGGATTGAATTACACAGGTACTGGCAGTGGGTCTTACAGGGATTGAATTACACAGGTACCGGCAGTCAGTCTTACAGTGGTTGAATTACACAGGTACCGGCAGTGAGTCTTACAGGGATTGAATTACACAGGCACCGGCAGTGAGTCTTACAGTGATTGAAATACACAGGTACCGGCAGTGGGTCTTACAGGGATTGAATTACACAGGTACTGGCAGTGGGTCTTACAGGGATTGAATTACACAGGCACCGGCAGTGAGTCTTACAGTGATTGAATTACACAGGTACCGGCAGTGGGTCTTACAGGGATTGAATTACACAGGTACTGGCAGTGGGTCTTACAGGGATTGAATTACACAGGTACCGGCAGTGAGTCTTACAGGGATTGAATTACACAGGTACCGGCAGTGAGTCTTACAGGAATTGAATTACACAGGCACTGGCAGTGAGTCTTACAGGGATTGAATTACACAGGTACCGGCAGTGGGTCTTACAGGGATTGAATTACACTGGTACCGGCAGTGAGTCTTACAGGGATTGAATTACACAGGTACAGGCTGTGGGTCTTACAGGGATTGAATTACACAGGTACCGGCAGTGAGTCTTACAGGGATTGAATTACACAGGTACCGGCAGTGGGTCTTACAGGGATTGAATTACACAGGTACCGGCAGTGAGTCTTACAGGGATTGAATTACACAGGCACCGGCAGTGAGTCATACAGGGATTGAATTACACAGGTACCGGCAGTGAGTTTTACAGGGATTGAATTACACAGGTACCGGCAGTGAGTCTTACAGGGATTGAATTACAGAGGTACCAGCAGTGAGTCTTACAGGGATTGAATTACACAGGTACCGGCAGTGAGTCTTACAGGGATTGAATTGCACAGGTACCGGCAGTGAGTTTTACAGGGATTGAATTACACAGGTACCGGCAGTGAGTCTTACAGGGATTGAATTACACAGGTACCGGCAGTGGGTCGTACAGGGATTGAATTACACAGGTACCGGCAGTCAGCCTTACAGGGATTGAATTACACAGGTCCCGGCAATGGGTCTTACAGGGATTGAATTACACAGGTACCGGCAGTGAGTCTTACAGGGATTGAATTACACAGGTACCGGCAGTGGGTCTTACAGTGATTGAATTACACATGTACCGGCAGTGGGTCTTACAGGGATTGAATTACACAGGTACCGGCAGTGGGTCTTACAGGGATTGAATTACACAGGTACCGGCAGTGGGTCTTACAGTGATTGAATTACACAGGTACTGGCAGTGGGCCTTACAGGGATTGAATTACACAGGTACCGGCAGTGAGTCTTACAGGGATTGAATTACACAGGTACCGGCAGTGAGCCTTACAGGGATTGAATTACACAGGTACCGGCAGTGAGTTTTACAGGGATTGAATTACACAGGTACCGGCAGTGAGTCTTACACTGATTGAATTACGCAGGTGCCGGCAGTGAGTCTTACAGGGATTGAACTACACAGGTACCGGCAGTGAGTCTTACAGGGATTGAATTACACAGGTACCGGCAGTGGGTCTTACAGGAATTGAATTACACAGGCACCGGCAGTGAGTCATACAGGGATTGAATTACACAGGTACCGGCAGTGAGTCATGCAGGGATTGAATTACACAGGCACCGGCAGTGGGTCTTACAGGGATTGAATTACACAGGTACCGGCAGTGAGTCTTTCAGGGATTGAATTACACAGGTCCCGGCAGTGGGTCTTACAGGGATTGAAGCACACAGGTACCGGCAGTGAGTCTTACAGTGATTGAATTACACAGTTACCAGCAGTGAGTCTTACAGGGATTGAATTACACAGGTACCGGCAGTGAGTCTTACAGGGATTGAATTACACAGGTACCGGCAGTGGGTTTTACAGGGATTGAATTACACAGGTACCGGAAGTGAGTCTTACAGGGATTGAATTACACAGGTACCGGCAGTGGGTCTTACAGGGATTGAAGTACACAGGTACCGGCAGTGAGTCTTACAGGGATTGAATTACACAGGTACCAGCAGTGGGTCTTACAGGGATTGAAGTACACAGGTACCGGCAGTGAGTCTTACAGGGATTGAATTACACAGGTACCGGCAGTGGGTCTTACAGCGATTGAATTACACAGGTACCGGCAGTGAGTCTTACAGGATTTGAATTACACAGGTACCGGCAGTGGGTCTTACAGGGATTGAATTACACAGGTACCGGCAGTCCTCCAGCTCATCATCCATGGGCAATTTTTCATTTGCAACCATGAGCATGAAGAGGCCATGAAGAGCATCTGAGCTGAGCCATTAGCTGTGCAGCTAAATTGTTGCATATAAATGTAAGTTGTTGATGGGCACAACTGTGGTGACCTCATCAGTTTTGGGCTTGGCAGACTTTTTTTTTTCCAGGCAGGCTAAGCACTTGCACGTTTTCCGACTGCTGGCTTGAACAGATCTTCTGCAACCACTTGTGAAAAACCCGAAGCCATAGAGGATTTGTAGGGTGAATACAAGGGTGCCAAATTCATTGTATTGGACAGGAAGCTAATGGAGACTAGCGATGACAGGAGTGATAGAGGAGCGGGACTTAACATGGAATAACTTGAATTTTGTAACTTGGGAAGCCCGTTTGGATGACATTGAAGACTGAGTATTGAGATGTCATAGGTGTGGTTAAAAGGTTTAGATGGGAGAGAGGTAAGGGTGGAAGCAGTGATGTTGTGTTGGCAGAAATGGGCCGTTTGTATGATAAACAGGATGGGTTTGAAGCTCAATTCACGGTAAAGCAAGACAAAGATTGCACACCATCAGACTCAGCCTTGATGAAAGTTTAGGGAGATGGATGGAATCTGAGGTTAGGGTGCAGTTTTGGGTGGGAGCCCATCATGACTGCTTTGATCTTGCTGCTAAGTTGAGGAAAATTTTGGTTCTTCCATGAGTTTGATGTTGAGCAAATGGTCAGATAAGGCTGATGGCAGAAGGGTAGAGGTGGGTGTTGACAGCGTGTGTAAGGTGCTGAATCGATGCCCATGGAGGATGTTGCTAAGGGAAGCATGTAGATGGGGAACAGGAGAGGAGAAAGGATTGAACCTTGAGGCACTGCCAAGGTCACCATGTGAAGATGGGAGGAGAAGCCATTGCAGGAAGGCCACACTGGGGCAGGTAAGAGTAGAATCAAGTGAGGACTTGCCATAGTGGTGGTCCATGGAGGTAGTGGAGGCAGATAGAATGGTTTATTGAAACAAATGCAATGCTGATTCCATAAATAATTTAAAAAAGATGTTGGATAGGTTCTTGAGGATGAGGAACTTACAGGGTTACGGACAGAAAGCGGGGATGTGGGACTAAGCATGATGGCTCTTTCAAAGAGCCGGCACAGACACGAAGGGCCAAACGGACTCCTTCTGTGCTGTAAGTTTCTATGATTCTATAATTCAAGGTCATTTTATTTGGATCAAGGAATTTGAGTAATTTCAGTTATGATTTGAGCAATGATTGTAAATTGGGTTGTGCTCACCTGCTTCGGGAGTGTAGAGCCCTCCACATGGCACCAGTGCCAAATACCGTCGGCAGCTGTGGCGAGTTATGTCAGAATATGATTTGACAATGTTACCACCTGCAGCCCCCTTCTTCCCCCTCCTGCTCCCTCCCCCCTCTCTCTTCTCTCCCTTGCAATTTCTCCCCCTCGTTCTCTCCCTCCTTTGCTCTCTCGCCCCTTCGCCCTCACTCTCCTTCGCTCACTCTCTCTCCTTCGCTCTCTCTCTCCTTCGCTCTCTCTCTCCTTCGCTCTCTCTCTCTCCTTCACTCTCTCTCTCTCCTTCGCTCTCTCTCTCCTTCACTCTCTCTCTCCTTTGCTCTCTCTCTCCTTCTCTCTCTCCCTTCGCTCTCCCCCTTCGCTCTCCCCCTTCGCTCTCCCCCTTCACTCTCTCTCCCCTTCGCTCTCTCTCTCTCCTTCGCTCTCTCTCCCCTTCGCTCTCTCTCTCTCCTTCGCTCTCTCTCTCCTTCGCTCTCTCTCTCCTTCGCTCTCTCTCTCCTTCGCTCTCTCTCTCTCCTTTGCTCTCTCTCTCCTTCGCTCTCTCTCTCTCCTTCGCTCGCTCTCTCCTTCGCTGTCTCTCTCCTTCGCTCTCTCTCTCTCCTTCGCTCTCACTCTCCTTCGCTCTCTCTCTCCTTCGCTCTCTCTCTCCTTCGCTCTCCCCCTTCGCTCTCTCTCCCCTTCGCCCTCTCTCTCCTTCGCTCTCTCTCCTTCACTCTCTCCTTCGCTCTCTCTCTGTCCTTCGCTCTCTCTCTCCCTCGCACTCTCTCTCCTTCGCTCTCTCTCTCCTTCGCTCTCTATCTCCTTCGCTTTCTCTCTCCTTCACTCTCTCTCTCCTTCGCTCTCTCTCCTTCGCTCTCTCTCTCCTTCGCTCTCTCTCTCCTTCGCTCTCTCTCTCCTTCGCTCTCTACCTCCTTCGCTCTCACTCTCCTTCACTCTCTCTCTCCTTCGCTCTCTCTCCCTCCTTCGCTCTCTCTCTCCTTCGCTCTCTCTCTCCGTCGCTCTCTCTCTCTCCTTCGCGATCTCTCTCTCCATCGCTGTCTCTCTCCTTCGCTCTCTACCTCCTTCGCTCTCTCTCTCCTTCACTCTCTCTCCTTCGCTCTCTCTCTCTCCTTCGCTCTCTCTCTCCTTCACTCTCTCTCTCCTTCCCTCTCTCTCCTTCGCTCTCTCTCTCCTTCGCTCTCTCTCTCTCCTTCGCTCTCTCTCTCCTTCGCTCTCTCTCTCCTTCCCTCTCTCTCTCCTTCGCTCTCTCTCCTTCGCTCTCTCTCTCCTTCCCTGTCTCTCCTTCCCTCTCTCTCTCCTTCGCTCTCTCTCCTTCGCTCTCTCTCTCCTTCCCTGTCTCTCCTTCGCTCTCTCTCTCCTTCGCTCTCTCCCTCCTTCGCTCTCTCTCTCTCCTTCGCTCTCTCTCTAATTCGCTCTCTCCCTCCTTCGCTCTCTCTCCTTCGCTCGCTCTCTCCTTCGCTCTCTCTCTCCTTCGCTCTCTCTCTCCCTCGCTCTCTTTCTCTCCTTCGCTCTCTCTCTCCTTCGCTCTCTCTCTCCTTCTCTCTCTCTCTCCTTCGTTCTCTCTCCCATTCGCTCTCTCTCTCTCCTTCGCTCTCTCTCCTTCGCTCTCTCTCTCCTTCGCTCTCTCTCTCCTTCCATCGCTCTCTCCTTCGCTCTCTCTCTCCTTCGCTCTCTCTCTCCTTCGCTCTCTCTCCCCTTCGCTCTCTCTCCTTCGCTCTCTCTCTCCTTCGCTCTCTCTCTCCTTCGCTCTCTCTCTCCATCGCTCTCTCCCTCCTTTGCTCTCTCTCTCCTTTGCTCTCTTTCTCCTTTGCTCTCTCTCTCCTTCGCTCTCTCTCTCCTTCGCTCTCTCTCTCCTTCGCTCTCTTTCTCCTTCGCTCTCTCTCTACTTCGCTCTCTCTCTCTTTCGCTCTCTCTCTCCGCTCTCTCTCCTTCGCTCTCTCTCTCCTTCGCTCTCTCTCTCCTTCGCTCTCTCTCTCCTTTGCTCTCTCTCTCCCCTTCGCTCTCTCTCTCTCCTTCGCTCTCTCTCTCTCCTTCGCTCTCTCTCTCCTTCCCTCTCTCCTTCGCACTCTTTCTGCTTCGCTCTCTCTCTACTTCGCTCTCTCTCTCCTTCCCTCTCTCTCTCCTTCGCTCTCTCTCTCCTTCGCTCTCTCTCTCTCCTTCGCTCTCTCTCTCCTTCGCTCTCTCTCTCCTTCGCTCTCTCTCTCCTTCGCTCGCTCTCCTTCGCTCTCTCTCTCCTTCGCTGTCTCTCCTTCGCTCTCTCTCTCCTTTGCATTCTCTCCTTCGCTCTCTCTCTCCTTCGCTCTCTCTCTCCTTCGCTCTCTCCTTCACTCTCTCACTCCTTCACTCTCTCTCTCCTTCGCTCTCTCTCTCCTTCACTCTCTCTCTCCTTTGCTCTCTCTCTGCTTCGATCTCTCTCTCCTTCGCTGTATCCCTCCTTCACTCTCTCTCTCCTTCGCTCTCTCTCTCCTTCGCTCTCTCCTTCGCTCTCTCTCTCCTTCGCTCTCTCTCTCCTTCGCTCTCCCTGCCTCCTTCGCTCTCTCTCCCCTTCGCTCTCTCTCTCCTTCGCTCTCTCACTCCTTCGCTCTCTCTCCACTTCGCTCTCTCTCTCCTTCGCTCTCTCTGTCCTTCGCTCTCTCTCTCCTTCGCTCTCTCTCTCTCCTTCGCTCTCTCTCTCCTTCGCTCTCTCTCCTTCCCTCTCTCTCTCCTTCACTCTCTCTCCTTCGCTCTCTCTCTCCTTCCCTGTCTCTCCTTCGCTCTCTCTCCTTCGCTCTCTCTCTCTCCTTCGCTCTCTCCCTCCTTCGCTCTCTCTCTCTCCTTCGCTCTCTCTCTCCTTCGCTCTCTCTCTCCTTCGCTCTTTCTCTCTACTTTGCTCTCTCTCTCCATCGCTCTCTCTCTCCTTCGCTCTCTCTCTCCTTCCATCTCTCTCTCCTTCGCTCTCTCTCTCTCCTTCACTCACTCTCTCCTTCGCTCTCTCTCTCCTTTGCTCTCCCTCTCTCCTTCGCTCTTTCTCTCCTTCGCTCTCTCTCCTTCGCTCTCTCTCCCCTTCGCTCTCTCTCGCCTTTGCTCTCTCTCTCCTTCCCTCTCTCTCTCCTTCGCTCTCTCTCTCCTTCCCTCTCTCTCTCCTTCGCTCTCTCTCTCCTTCGCTCTCTCTCTCCTTCGCTCTCTCTCTCTCCTTCGCTCTCTCTCTCCTTCGCTCTCTCTCCTTCACTCTCTCTCTCCTTCGCTCGCTCTCGCCTTCGCTCTCTCTCTCCTTCCCTCTCTCTCGCCTTCGCTCTCTATCTCTCCTTCGCTCTCTCTCTCCTTCGCTCTCTCTCTCCTTCACTCTCTCTCCTTCGCTCTCTCTCTCCTTCGCTCTCTCTCTCTTTCGCTCTCTCTCTCCTTCGCTCTCTCTCTCCTTCGCTCTCTCTCCTTCGCGCTCTCTCTCCTTCGCTCTCTCTCCCCTTCGCTCTCTCTCTCCTTCGCTCTCTCTCTCCATCGCTCTCTCTCCTTCGCTCTCTCTCTCCTTCGCTCTCTCTCTCCTTTGCTCTCTCTCCTTCGCTCTCTCTCTCCTTCGCTCTCTCTCTCCTTCGCTCTCTCTCTCCTTCGCGCTCTCTCTCCTTCGCTCTCTCTCTCCTTCGCTCTCTCTCCTTCGCTCTCTCTCTCCTTCGCTCTCTCTCTCCTTCGCTCTCTCTCTCCTTCGCTCTCTCTCCTTCGCTCTCTCCTTCGCTCTCTCTCTCCTTCGCTCGCTCTCCCCTTCGCTCTCTCTCTCTCCTTCGCTCTCTCTCTCCTTCGCTCTCTCTCTCCTTCGCTCTCTCTCTCCTTCGCTCTCTCTCCCCTTCGCACTCTCTCTCCTTCGCTCTCTCTCTCCTTCACTCTCTCTCTCCTTCGCTCTCTCTCCCCTTCGCTCTCTCTCTCCTTCGCTCTCTCTGCTTCGCTCTCTCTCCTTCGCTCTCTCTCCTTCGCTCTCTCTCTCCTTCGCTCTCTCCCTCCTTCGCTCTCTCTCTCCTTCGCTCTCTCTTTCCTTCGCTTTCTCTCTCCTTCCCTCTCTCTCCTTCGCTCTCTCTCTCCTTCGCTCTCTCTCTCCTTCGCTCTCTCTCCCCTTCGCTCTCTCTCTCCTTCACTCTCTCTCTCCTTCGCTCTCTCTCTCCTTCGCTCTCTCTCTCCTTTGCTCTCTCTCTCCTTCGCTCTCTCTCTCCTTCGCTCACGCCCTCCTTCGATCTCTCTCTCTCCTTCGCTCTCTCTCCTTCGCTCTCTCTCTCCTTCGCTCTCTCTCGCCTTCGCTCTCGCTCTCCTTCGCTCACTCTCCTTCGCTCTCTCTCTCCTTCGCTCTCTCTCTCCTTCGCTCTCTCCCTCCTTCGCTCTCTCTCCCCTTCACAATCCCTCCTTCGCTCTCTCTCTCCTTCACTCTCTCTCTCCTTTGCTCTCTCCTTCCCTCTCTCTCCTTCGCTCTCTCTCTCCTTCGCTCTCTCTCTCTCCTTCGCTCTCTCTCTCCTTCGCTCTCTCTCTCCTTCCCTCTCTCTCTCCTTCGCTCTCTCTCCTTCGCTCTCCCTCTCCTTCCCTGTCTCTCCTTCCCTCTCTCTCTCCTTCGCTCTCTCTCCTTCGCTCTCTCTCTCCTTCCCTGTCTCTCCTTCGCTCTCTCTCTCCTTCGCTCTCTCCCTCCTTCGCTCTCTCTCTCTCCTTCGCTCTCTCTCTAATTCGCTCTCTCCCTCCTTCGCTCTCTCTCCTTCGCTCGCTCTCTCCTTCGCTCTCTCTCTCCTTCGCTCTCTCTCTCCCTCGCTCTCTTTCTCTCCTTCGCTCTCTCTCTCCTTCGCTCTCTCTCTCCTTCGCTCTCTCTCTCCTTCGTTCTCTCTCCCATTCGCTCTCTCTCTCTCCTTCGCTCTCTCTCCTTCGCTCTCTCTCTCCTTCGCTCTCTCTCTCCTTCCCTCGCTCTCTCCTTCGCTCTCTCTCTCCTTCGCTCTCTCTCTCCTTCGCTCTCTCTCCCCTTCGCTCTCTCTCCTTCGCTCTCTCTCTCCTTCGCTCTCTCTCTCCTTCGCTCTCTCTCTCCATCGCTCTCTCCCTCCTTTGCTCTCTCTCTCCTTTGCTCTCTTTCTCCTTCGCTCTCTCTCTCCTTCGCTCTCTCTCTCCTTCGCTCTCTCTCTCCTTCGCTCTCTTTCTCCTTCGCTCTCTCTCTACTTCGCTCTCTCTCTCTTTCGCTCTCTCTCTCCGCTCTCTCTCCTTCGCTCTCTCTCTCCTTCGCTCTCTCTCTCCTTCGCTCTCTCTCTCCTTTGCTCTCTCTCTCCCCTTCGCTCTCTCTCTCTCCTTCGCTCTCTCTCTCTCCTTCGCTCTCTCTCTCCTTCCCTCTCTACTTCGCACTCTTTCTGCTTCGCTCTCTCTCTACTTCGCTCTCTCTCTCCTTCGCTCTCTCTCTCTCCTTCGCTCTCTCTCTCCTTCGCTCTCTCTCTCCTTCGCTCGCTCTCCTTCGCTCTCTCTCTCCTTCGCTGTCTCTCCTTCGCTCTCTCTCTCCTTTGCTCGCTCTCCTTCGCTCTCTCTCTCCTTCGCTCTCTCTCTCCTTCGCTCTCTCCTTCACTCTCTCACTCCTTCACTCTCTCTCTCCTTCGCTCTCTCTCTCCTTCACTCTCTCTCTCCTTTGCTCTCTCTCTGCTTCGATCTCTCTCTCCTTCGCTGTATCCCTCCTTCACTCTCTCTCTCCTTCGCTCTCTCTCTCCTTCGCTCTCTCCTTCGCTCTCTCTCTCCTTCGCTCTCTCTCTCCTTCGCTCGCTCTCCCCTTCGCTCTCTCTCTCTCCTTCTCACTCTCCCTCCTTCGCTCTCTCTCTCCTTCGCTCTCTCCCTCCTTCACTCTCTCCTTCGCTCTCTCCCTCCTTCGCTCTCTCTCTCCTTCGCTCTCTCTCACCTTCGCTCTCTCTCTCCTTCGCTCTCTCTCCCCTTCGCTCTCCCTCCTTCGCTCTCTCTCTCCTTCGCTCACTCTCCCCTTCGCTCTCTCTCTCCTTCGCTCTCTCTCCTTCTCTCTCTCTCCTTCGCTCTCTCTCTCCTTCGCTCTCTCTCCTTCGCTCGCTCTCTCCTTCACTCTCTCTCTCCGCTCTCTCCCTCCTTCGCTCTCTCTCTCCTTCGCTCTCTCTTTCCTTCGCTTTCTCTCTCCTTCCCTCTCTCTCCTTCGCTCTCTCTCTCCTTCGCTCTCTCTCAACTTCGCTCTCTCTCTCCTTCGCTCTCTCTCCCTTTTGCTCACTCTCTCCTTCGCTCTCTCTCCCCTTCGCTCTCCATCTCCTTCGCTCTCTCTCCTTCGCTCTCTCTCTCCTTTGCTCTCTCTCTCCTTTGCTCTCTCTCTGCTTCGCTCTCTCTCCTTCGCTCTCTCTCTCCTTCGCTCTCTCTCTCCTTCGCTCTCTCTCTCTTTCGCTCTCTCTCCTTCACTCTCTCTCTCCTTCGCTCTCTCTCTCCTTCGCTCTCTCTCCTTCGCTCTCTCCCTCCTTCGCTCTCTCTCTCCTTCGCTCTCTCTCTCCTTCGCACTCCCTCTCCTTCGCTCTCTCTCTCCTTCGGTCTCTCTCTCCTTCACTCTCTCTCTCCTTCGCTCTTTCTCTCCTTCGCTCTCGCCCTCCTTCGCTCTCTCTCTCTCCTTCGCTCTCTCTCTCCTTCGCTCTCTATCTCCTTCCCTCTCTCTCCTTCGCTCTCTCTCTCCTTCGCTCTCTCTCTCTCCTTTGCACTCTCTCTCCTTCGCTCTCTCTCTCCTTCGCTCTCTCTCCTTCGCTCTCTCTCTCCTTCGCTCTCTCTCTCTCCTTCGCTCTTTCTCTCCTTCGCTCTCTCTCTCCTTCCCTCTCTCTCTCCTTCGCTCTCTCTCTCTTTCGCTCTCTTTCACCTTCGCTCTCTCTCTCCTTCGCTCTCTCTCCTTCGCTCTCTCTCTCTCCTTCGCTCTCTCTCATTCGCTCTCTCTCCTTCGCTTTCTCTCCTTCGCTCTCTCTCTCCTTCGCTCTCTCTCTCCTTCCCTCTCTCTCTCCTTCGCTCTCTCTCTCCTTCGCTCTCTTTCAACTTCGCTCTCTCTCTCCTTCGCTCTCTCTCCTTCGCTCTCTCTCTCTCCTTCGCTCTCTCTCATTCGCTCTCTCTCTCCTTCGCTTTCTCTCCTTTGCTCTCTCTCTCCTTCGCTCTCTCTCTCTCCTTCGCTCTCTCTCATTCGCTCTCTCTCTCCTTCGATTTCTCTCCTTCGCTCTCTCTCTCATTCGCTCTCTCTCTCCTTCGCTCTCTCTCTCCTTCGCTCTCTCTCTCCTTCGCTCTCTCTCTCCTTCGCTCCCTCTCTCTCCTTCGCTCTCTCTCTCCTTCGCTCTCTCTCTCCTTCGCTCTCTCTCCTTCGCTCTATCTCTCCTTCGCTGTCTCTCTCCTTCGCTCTCTCTCCTTCGCTCTCTCCCTCCTTCGCTCTCTCTCTCCTTCGCTCTCTCTCTCCTTCCCTCTCTCTTCCTTCAATCTCTCTCTCCCTCGCTCTCTCTGTCCTTTGCTCTCTCTCTCCTTCGCTCTCTCTCTCCTTCGCTCTCTCTCTCTTTCGCTCTCTCTCCTTCACTCTCTCTCTCCTTCGCTCTCTCTCTCCTTCGCTCTCTCTCCTTCGCTCTCTCCCTCCTTCGCTCTCTCTCTCCTTCGCTCTCTCTCTCCTTCGCACTCCCTCTCCTTCGCTCTCTCTCTCCTTCGGTCTCTCTCTCCTTCACTCTCTCTCTCCTTCGCTCTTTCTCTCCTTCGCTCTCGCCCTCCTTCGCTCTCTCTCTCTCCTTCGCTCTCTCTCTCCTTCGCTCTCTCTCTCCTTCCCTCTCTCTCCTTTGCTCTCTCTCTCCTTCGCTCTCTCTCTCTCCTTTGCTCTCTCTCTCCTTCGCTCTCTCTCTCCTTCGCTCTCTCTCCTTCGCTCTCTCTCTCCTTCGCTCTCTCTCTCCTTCGCTCTCTCTCTCTCCTTCGCTCTTTCTCTCCTTCGCTCTCTCTCTCCTTCCCTCTCTCTCTCCTTCGCTCTCTCTCTCCTTCGCTCTCTTTCACCTTCGCTCTCTCTCTCCTTCGCTCTCTCTCCTTCGCTCTCTCTCTCTCCTTCACTCTCTCTCATTCGCTCTCTCTCTCCTTCGCTTTCTCTCCTTCGCTCTCTCTCTCCTTCGCTCTCTCTCTCCTTCCCTCTCTCTCTCCTTCGCTCTCTCTCTCCTTCGCTCTCTTTCACCTTCGCTCTCTCTCTCCTTCGCTCTCTCTCCTTCGCTCTCTCTCTCTCCTTCGCTCTCTCTCATTCGCTCTCTCTCCTTCTCTCTCTCTCCTTCGCTCTCTCTCTCCTTCGCTCTCTCTCCTTCGCTCGCTCTCTCCTTCACTCTCTCTCTCCGCTCTCTCCCTCCTTCGCTCTCTCTCTCCTTCGCTCTCTCTTTCCTTCGCTTTCTCTCTCCTTCCCTCTCTCTCCTTCGCTCTCTCTCAACTTCGCTCTCTCTCTCCTTCGCTCTCTCTCCCTTTTGCTCACTCTCTCCTTCGCTCTCTCTCCCCTTCGCTCTCCATCTCCTTCGCTCTCTCTCCTTCGCTCTCTCTCTCCTTTGCTCTCTCTCTCCTTTGCTCTCTCTCTGCTTCGCTCTCTCTCCTTCGCTCTCTCTCTCCTTCGCTCTCTCTCTCCTTCGCTCTCTCTCTCTTTCGCTCTCTCTCCTTCACTCTCTCTCTCCTTCGCTCTCCCTCTCCTTCGCTCTCTCTCCTTCGCTCTCTCCCTCCTTCGCTCTCTCTCTCCTTCGCTCTCTCTCTCCTTCGCACTCCCTCTCCTTCGCTCTCTCTCTCCTTCGGTCTCTCTCTCCTTCACTCTCTCTCTCCTTCGCTCTTTCTCTCCTTCGCTCTCGCCCTCCTTCGCTCTCTCTCTCTCCTTCGCTCTCTCTCTCCTTCGCTCTCTATCTCCTTCCCTCTCTCTCCTTCGCTCTCTCTCTCCTTCGCTCTCTCTCTCTCCTTTGCACTCTCTCTCCTTCGCTCTCTCTCCTTCGCTCTCTCTCTCCTTCGCTCTCTCTCTCTCCTTCGCTCTTTCTCTCCTTCGCTCTCTCTCTCCTTCCCTCTCTCTCTCCTTCGCTCTCTCTCTCTTTCGCTCTCTTTCACCTTCGCTCTCTCTCTCCTTCGCTCTCTCTCCTTCGCTCTCTCTCTCTCCTTCGCTCTCTCTCATTCGCTCTCTCTCTCCTTCGCTTTCTCTCCTTCGCTCTCTCTCTCCTTCGCTCTCTCTCTCCTTCCCTCTCTCTCTCCTTCGCTCTCTCTCTCCTTCGCTCTCTTTCAACTTCGCTCTCTCTCTCCTTCGCTCTCTCTCCTTCGCTCTCTCTCTCTCCTTCGCTCTCTCTCATTCGCTCTCTCTCTCCTTCGCTTTCTCTCCTTTGCTCTCTCTCTCCTTCGCTCTCTCTCTCTCCTTCGCTCTCTCTCATTTGCTCTCTCTCTCCTTCGATTTCTCTCCTTCGCTCTCTCTCTCATTCGCTCTCTCTCTCCTTCGCTCTCTCTCTCCTTCGCTCTCTCTCTCCTTCGCTCTCTCTCTCCTTCGCTCCCTCTCTCTCCTTCGCTCTCTCTCTCCTTCGCTCTCTCTCTCCTTCGCTCTCTCTCTCCTTCGCTCTCTCTCCTTCGCTCTCTCTCTCCTTCGCTGTCTCTCTCCTTCGCTCTCTCTCCTTCGCTCTCTCCCTCCTTCGCTCTCTCTCTCCTTCCCTCTCTCTTCCTTCAATCTCTCTCTCCCTCGCTCTCTCTGTCCTTTGCTCTCTCTCTCCTTCGCTCGCTCTCTCCTTCGCTCTCTCTCTCTTTCGCTCTCTCTCCTTCACTCTCTCTCTCCTTCGCTCTCTCTCTCCTTCGCTCTCTCTCCTTCGCTCTCTCCCTCCTTCGCTCTCTCTCTCCTTCGCTCTCTCTCTCCTTCGCACTCCCTCTCCTTCGCTCTCTCTCTCCTTCGGTCTCTCTCTCCTTCACTCTCTCTCTCCTTCGCTCTTTCTCTCCTTCGCTCTCGCCCTCCTTCGCTCTCTCTCTCTCCTTCGCTCTCTCTCTCCTTCGCTCTCTCTCTCCTTCCCTCTCTCTCCTTTGCTCTCTCTCTCCTTCGCTCTCTCTCTCTCCTTTGCTCTCTCTCTCCTTCGCTCTCTCTCTCCTTCGCTCTCTCTCCTTCGCTCTCTCTCTCCTTCGGTCTCTCTCTCCTTCGCTCTCTCTCTCTCCTTCGCTCTTTCTCTCCTTCGCTCTCTCTCTCCTTCCCTCTCTCTCTCCTTCGCTCTCTCTCTCCTTCGCTCTCTTTCACCTTCGCTCTCTCTCTCCTTCGCTCTCTCTCCTTCGCTCTCTCTCTCTCCTTCACTCTCTCTCATTCGCTCTCTCTCTCCTTCGCTTTCTCTCCTTCGCTCTCTCTCTCCTTCGCTCTCTCTCTCCTTCCCTCTCTCTCTCCTTCGCTCTCTCTCTCCTTCGCTCTCTTTCACCTTCGCTCTCTCTCTCCTTCGCTCTCTCTCCTTCGCTCTCTCTCTCTCCTTCGCTCTCTCTCATTCGCTCTCTCTCTCCTTCGCTTTCTCTCCTTCGCTCTCTCTCTCCTTCGCTCTCTCTCTCTCCTTCGCTCTCTCTCATTCGCTCTCTCTCTCCTTCGCTTTCTCTCCTTTGCTCTCTCTCTCATTCGCTCTCTCTCTCCTTCGCTCTCTCTCTCCTTCGCTCTCTCTCTCCTTCGCTCCCTCTCTCTCCTTCGCTCTCTCTCTCCTTCGCTCTCTCTCTCCTTCGCTCTCTCTCTCCTTCGCTCTCTCTCCTTCGCTCTCTCTCTCCTTCGCTGTCTCTCTCCTTCGCTCTCTCTCCTTCGCTCTCTCCCTCCTTCGCTCTCTCTCTCCTTCGCTCTCTCTCTCTCCTTCCCTCTCTCTTCCTTCAATCTCTCTCTCCCTCGCTCTCTCTGTCCTTTGCTCTCTCTGTCCTTCGCTCTCTCCCTCCTTCGCTCTCTCCCTCCTTCGCTCTCTCTCTCCTTCGCTCTCTCTCCTTCGCACTCTCTCTCCTTCACTCTTTCTCTCCTTCGCTCTCTCCTTCGCTCTCTCTCCCCTTCGCTTTCTCTCCCCTTCGCTCTCTCTCCCCTTCGCTCTCTCTCTCCTTCGCTCTCTCTCTCCTTCGCTCTCTCTCTCTCTCTCTCCTTCGCTCTCTCTCTCTCCTTCGCTCGCTCTCTCCTTCTCTCTCTCTCTCCATCGCTCTCTCTCTCCTTCGCTCTCTCTCTCCTTCTCTCTCTCTCTCCTTCGCGCTCTCACTCCTTCTCTCTCTCTCTCTCCTTCCCTCTCTCTCTCCTTCGCTCTCTCTCTCCTTCGCTCACTCTCTCCTTCACTTTCTCTCTCCTTCGCTCTCTCCTTCACTTTCTCTCTCCTTCGCTCTCTCCTTCACTCTCTCTCCCCTTCGCTCTCTCTCTCCTTCGCTCTCTCTCTCCTTCGCTCGCTCTCCCCTTCGCTCTCTCTCTCTCCTTCGCTCTCTCTCTCCTTCGCTCTCTCTCCTTCGCTCTCTCTCTCCTTCGCTCTCTCTCTCCTTCGCTCTCGCTCCTTCGCTCGCTCTCTCCTTTGCTCTCTCTCTCCACTCTCTCTCCCCTTCACTCTCTCTCTCCTTTGCTTTCTCCCTCCTTCACTCTCTATCTCCTTCGCTCTCTCTATTCCTTTGCTCTCTCTCTCCTTCCCTCGCTCTCCTTCGCTCTCTCTCTCCTTCCCTCGCTCTCCTTCGCGCTCTCTCCCCTTTGCGCTCTCTCTCCTTCGCTATCTCTCTCCTTCGCTTTCTCCCTCCTTCGCTCTCTCTCTCCTTCGCTCTCTCTATTCCTTCGCTCTCTCTCTCCTTCCCTCTCTCTCCTTCGCTCTCTCTCTCCTTCGCTCTCCCTCCTTCGCTCTCTCTCTCCTTCGCTCTCTGTCCACTTCGCTCTCGCTATCCTTCGCTCTCTCTCCTTCTCTCTTTCTCTCATTCGCTCTCTGTCCCCTTCGCTCTCGCTATCCTTCGCTCTCTCTCCTTCTCTCTTTCTCTCATTCGCTCTCTCTCTCCTTCGGTCTCTCTCCTTCACTCTCTCTCTCCTTCGCTCTCTCTCCCCATCGCTCTCTCTCTCCTTCACTCTCTCCCTCCTTCGCTGTCTCTCTCCTTCGCGGTCCCTTTCCTTCGCTCACTCTCTCCTTCGCTCTCTCTGTCCTTCGCTCTCTCTCTCCTTCGCTCTCTGTCTCCTTCGCTCTCTCTCTCCTTCGCTCTCTCTCTCCTTCGCTCTCTCTCTCTCCTTCGCTCCCTCTCTCCTTCGCTTTCTCTCTCCTTCGCTCTCTCTCTCCTTCCCTCTCTCTCTACTTCGCTCTCTCTCTCCTTCGCTCTCTCTCTCTCCTTCGCTCTTTCTCTCCTTCGCTTTCTCTCTCCTTCGCTCTCTCTCTCCTTCGCTCTCTCTCTCCTTCGCTCTCTCTCTCCTTCGCTCTCTCTCCTTCGCTCTCTCTCTCTCCTTCGCGCTCTCTCGTTCGCTCTCTCTCTCCTTCGCTCTCTCTCTCCTTCGCGCTATCTCCCCTTCGCTCTCTCTCTGCTTCGCTCTCTCTCTCCTTCGCGCTATCTCCCCTTCGCTCTCTCTCTCCTTCGCTCTCTCTCTCCTTCGCTCTCTCTCTCCTTCGCTCTCTCTCTCTCCTTCGCTCTCTCTCTCCTCCACTCTCTCTCTCCTTCACTCTCTCTCTCTCCTTCGCTCTCTCTCTCCTTCGCTCTCTCTCTCCTTCGCTCTCTCTCACCTTCGCGCTCTCTCTCCTTCGCTCTCTCTCTCTTTTGCTCTCTCTCCTTCGCTCTCTCTCTCCTTCGCTCTCTCTCTCCTTCGCTCTCTCTCTCCTTCGTGCTCTCTCTCCTTCTCTCTCTCTCTCTCCTTCGCTCTCTCTCTCCTTTGCTCTCTTTCTCCTTAGCTCTCTCTCTCCTTCACTCTCTCTCTCCTTCGCTCTCTCCTTCGATCTCTCTCTCCTTCGCTCGCTCTCCCCTTCGCTCTCTCTCTCTCCTTCGCTCTCTCTCTCCTTCGCTCGCTCTCCCCTTCGCTCTCTCTCTCCTTCGCTCTCTCTCTCCTTCGCTCTCTCTCCTTCGCTCTCTCTCTCCTTCGCTCTCTCTCTCCTTCGCTCTCTCTCTCTCCTTCGCTCTCTCTCTCCTTCGCTCTCTCTCCCCTTCACTCTCTCTCTCCTTCGCTTTCTCCCTCCTTCGCTCTCACTCTGCTTCGCTCTCTCTATTCCTTCGCTCTCTCTCTCCTTCCCTCTCCCTCCTTCGCTTTCTATCTCCTTCGCTCGCTCTCTCCTTCGTGCTCTCTCCCCTTCGCTCACTCTCTCCTTCGCTCTCTCTCTCCTTCGCTCTCTCTCTCCTTCGGTCTCTCTCCTTCGCTCTCTTTCTCCTTCACTCTCTCCCTCCTTCGCTCTCTCTCCCCTTCGCTCTCTCCCCTTCGCTCTCTCTCGCCTTCGCTCTCTCTCCCCATCGCTCTCTCTCTCCTTCGCTCTCTCCCTCCTTCGCTCTCTCTCTCCTTCGCTCTCTCTCTCCTTCGCTCTCTCTCTCCTTCGCTCTCTCTCCTTCGCTCGCTCTCTCCTTTGCACTCTCTCTCCACTCTCTCTCCCCTTCACTCTCTCTCTCCTTTGCTTTCTCCCTCCTTCACTCTCTCTCTCCTTCGCTCTCTCTATTCCTTTGCTCTCTCTCTCCTTCCCTCGCTCTCCTTCACTCTCTCTCTCCTTCGCTCGCTCTCTCCTTTGCACTCTCTCTCCACTCTCTCTCCCCTTCACTCTCTCTCTCCTTTGCTTTCTCCCTCCTTCGCTCTCTCTCTCCTTCGCTCTCTCTATTCCTTCGCTCTCTCTCTCCTTCCCTCTCTCTCCTTCGCTCTCTCTCTCCTTCGCTCTCCCTCCTTCGCTCTCTCTCTCCTTCGCTCTCTGTCCCCTTCGCTCTCGCTATCCTTCGCTCTCTCTCCTTCTCTCTTTCTCTCATTCGCTCTCTGTCCCCTTCGCTCTCGCTATCCTTCGCTCTCTCTCCTTCTCTCTTTCTCTCATTCGCTCTCTCTCTCCTTCGGTCTCTCTCCTTCACTCAGTTCAGTTCAGTTCAGTTCAAATGCTTTATTGGCATGAAAGTTTACAGAGAACCATATTGCCAAAGCTTACATAGCAAAAAGGTACAGTTTTCCAACATTCTGTAGGTGTCAATCGATTTGACATTTGTTGGGTATATACAATATTACTTTTAAACAATATTAATTTTAAACAGTCTTTCTACTTCATTTGGTACGTTCAATATTAATTTTAAACAGTCTTACTTTTAAACAGTCCTCAGGTTGTGACATGTTGTTACATATTTAGCCCCAAGGTATGGTCTGTCTCCTTCTCCTAGGACTAATCTCAATTTTGACAGATCATCCAATTCCTTGAAATCTGGGGTTGTTTGGCTTAGCTTGTTGAATAATATGTTTCTTGATGTGTTGAATTTTTCGCATTTTAGGAGGAAATGCATTTCTGTTTCAACCTCGCCAGCCAGACATTGATCGCATATTCTATTCTCTCTAGGCTGCCAGGATTTCTTGTATCTGCCTTTTTCAATTTCCAGTTGGTGGTCGCTTAGTCTGTACCTGGTGAGGGTCTGTCTCTGTTTTGTGTCTCTGATGGTCGTGAGGTAGTCTGCCAGTTTATATTCTCTTTTTAGGGCCCGGTAACATTCTAATCTGCTTTGGTTTTCGGTTATTTTGTTCCAATGTTCCAGGTAGGTTTCTTTGCATTGTTTAATGATTTGGTTCACTCGGATTGGTGTTTGGACGGCTGTGTTGGTCTGGGGCTGGTCAGGGTCCGGCTGAGTACTTAGTTTCAGTAGCAGCTGACTCAGGGGACTCTTTTCTGGGTTTAGCTCTTGGGTCTGAAAGGCTTTGAAATGAAGGGTGTCTGGGGAGCTAGATTTGAGGTGATTTAGGAAGTTTAGTGCTCGTTTTTGGATGTTTATTATCAGTGGGTATCTGCCTAGTTCGGCTCTGCATGCATTTGTTGGCGTTTTTCTTTGGGTGCGAAGGATGCTTCGGCAGAATTCTGCATGTAGGGCTTCTATTGTGTGTTTTTCCCATTTAGTGTAGCTTTGGTGATTTAGCGGGCCCCATACTTCACTACCGTACAGTGCAATGGGCAGGATTATGCTGTCAAAAATTTTGAGCCAGATTTTGATTGGGATTTGGATGTTGTAGAATTTTCTTTTTATTGCATATAGGGCTCTTCGGGCTTTTTCTTTTAGTGCATTCACTGCTATGCTGAAGCTCCCTGATGCTGTAATAGTTAGACCAAGGTAGGTGTAGCTCATAGTGTGTCCTATAGTGGTATCACTGAGGGTAAACTGGTATTTGTTTTCCTGACATCTGGGTCTTTTCTGAAAAATCATGATGTTGGTTTTCTTTAGATTTACTGTTAGAGCCCAATTTTGGCAGTATTTGTCGAGTAGGTCTAGTTGTTGCTGTAATCCCTGTTCTGTGGGAGACAGCAGAACCAGGTCGTCCGCATAGAACAGGGACTTCACTTCTCCATCCAGGAGACGGAGACCTGGTGACTCGCTTTGCTCCAGCATGTCTGCTAATTCATTTATGTATATGTTGAACAGGGTCGGGCTCAAATTGCAGCCCTGCCGGACGCCTCTTCTCTGGGTGAAGAAATCGGTGCGTTTGTCTCCAATTTTGACCCCGCATTTGTTTTTCAGATACATTGATTTAATAAGGTCATAGACTTTGCCCCCTATTCCACACTGAAGAAGTTTATAATAGAGCCCTTCGTGCCATATAGAGTCAAAGGCTTTCTTGAAGTCGATGAAACAGGCGAATATTTTCCCATTTTTTGTTTGGTGTTTATGTTTTTCAATGAGGGTGTGAAGGGTATAGATATGGTCGGCGGTGCGGTGTTTTGGAAGAAAGCCTATTTGGTTTTTTCTGAGGATATTATGTTTGTTAAGAAAATCAAGTAATCTACTATTTAGAATACTGCAGAATAACTTCCCTAGACAACTGTTGACACAGATGCCGCGGTAGTTATTTGGGTCTGATTTGTTTCCACTTTTATATATGGGGGAGATTAGTCCTTGGCACCAGATATCGGGAAAACAGCCTGAGCGTAATATGATGTTGAATAGTTTGAGTATCGCACTCTGCATCTCCATATTGCTGAACTTTAGCATTTCATTTTTGATGTTGTCTGGGCCACAGGCTTTCTTTAGGTGGAGAGATTTTGTTTTTGTGGCCAGTTCTTTCCATGTGATTGGGGAGTCTAGAGGGTTTTGGTTGTCTTTAATTGTTGCTTCTAATGTGTGGAGTTTTTCTGTGACCTGATGTTGACTTGGGTTTGTTTTGTTTTTTGGGATGTCTTTGTAGAGGTTTTCAAAATGTGTTCTCCAGATGTCGCCATCTTGGATTGGTACTGCTTGCAATTGTGTTGTACTCAGGTTATTCCACATTTCCCAGAATTGTTTTGGATTGGTGGAGTTTTCTATTTCTTCGAGTATTTTGTGGGTATAGTTTTGTGTTTTGTTCCTAATGGTGTGTTTATATCTTTTGAGGGTTTCATTGTATCTAGTACGTAGGTCCGGATTGTTTGGTTGCCGATGCTTTTGGTTTGATATTTTTCTCAGGTCTTTTCTGGCATTTTTGCATTCGTGGTCAAACCATTTCATATTTTTATTTTGTCTTTTGTGATGCTTCCTCTTCTGTTTCACGAGGTCGGCTTTTACAGCTGCCTCATGGAAGATCATATTTATATCCTCTATGGCCGTGTTTACACCATCTCTGGTGATCTCATATAGATTTTCTTTAAATTTTGAAATTTTACTTGTGAGATCAGGTGAATTTAGTGCTGTGATGAATTTATCTCCACTGTCTGGGGCCCATCTGTATGTCTGGTTTATTTTATGTAGCTTACTGTGTTCCTTTTTTGTGTCTGTAGTTTGGGCAGAAAGTTTAAGGTACACATTTATTTGGTTATGGTCTGAGAGGGGGGATTGTTGCCTGACAGTGAATGCGTTGATATCGCAGGGGTCCAGGTCAGTGATTGTATAGTCCACCACACTAGACCCAAGAGTTGAGGAGTATGTGAGTCTCCCTTGGGAGTCCCCTCTGAACCTACCATTAACTATGTACAGGCCTAAGGCTCGGCAGAGTTGCACTACCTCCCTACCGCTTTTGTTTATTTCACGATCAAGGTTGTTCCGATTTGCGATGGCTGGTGTGACATCTAAAGGGGTCTGGCCAAACACATGGTTGTTTCCCTGTGGGTCTATGAAGTCAGGTTCACAACCGGTCCTTGCATTTAGGTCCCCACATATTATCACCTTTCCTTGGGCCTGGAAATGGCTGATTTCCATGTGGAGAGTATCAAATAACTCCTCTTCGAAATATGGCGAATCTATTGGAGGTATGTAGATCGCACATAAGTAAACATCTTTTTTTGCTATTCCTATATTTTTATCTAGTTTTAGCCATACGTGTGATTTCCCCTGTTTTACCGGTGAGATGTGTTTGTCCAGTTCTCCCTTATACCACACCAATATTCCCCCGGAGGTTCTGCCCTTGCGTGTTTTAGTGTTCTTTACTGAGGGCACAATGATTTCATGGTACATTGGAGGACAGTGGGTCGGCATGTCCTTTTGGCACCATGTTTCTGTTAACACAATTATATCAATGTCTTTTATAGCTTTTAGGAATTCAGGGTCTGTACTCTTCATCCCAAAAGTTGAGGAGCGGAGGCCCTGGATATTCCAGCAGCTTATGTGGAAAGAACGCATTTATATAGTTCAATAAAACAAAATAAAATGGACCTATTTTGTGGGATGAGTGTGGAAACACTATTTTCTATAATGCTAAGTGATGATTTAGTATAAATTTCATGAGGCATGCACATATATCTATCTAATAATAGTAATAATACTGATAAGATAACAATAATGATAATGATAAATAACAATATTAATAATTTCTCCGGCTTTCTATCAGGCTGTTCAGCATCGTCATGATCTTTCTCAGTTCTTGGTCTACAGTCTGTGGTCTAGAGGGGGGTCTTGGGTCAGGTATAAAAGCACGGTTCTGTTGTCGGTTTTGTAAAGGGGGGTGGGGGACATTGGTGGTCCTGTTTGGGCTCCCAATGGTAGGGGGGGTGGGAGGGCTGCGTCTTTTGGCAGTGTTTATGAGGTTTCTTGCGAAGACCCACATCCGCTGTTTGAGTAGATGTATTTCGTCATAGAGGTCCCTTGTGTTGATGTTTGGATGATGGGCCAGGGAGACGTTGGGGAGGACAGAACATCTCGTGTCGATCTCCCTGTTGGTGTTGTGGATTATGTAGGCTGGGGTGTCCTTTCTGGGCAGTAGTGTGGAGATCACGATCCGCGCCTCGGGGAATTCCCTGCTGGCCTTTTCTGCCATCCTGCTCACCGCCCAAGCCGTGCCTTCCTGTAGGGTGCGTAGGTCGTTCGTGCCTGTGTGGATCACAATCCATTTGGGGCTTCCAAGGGATTCTTTGTTCAGGATCTTCATTGCTTGGCCTGTGTTGCTGCACCATTTTTTCAGGACTTGATGGTCTGGGAACAGCCTCTGGGGGTCCAGAAACTTTCTCTCTCTCCTTCGCTCTCTCTCCCCATCGCTCTCTCTCTCCTTCACTCTCTCCCTCCTTCGCTGTCTCTCTCCTTCGCGGTCCCTTTCCTTCGCTCACTCTCTCCTTCGCTCTCTCTGTCTTTCGCTCTCTCTCTCCTTCGCTCTCTGTCTCCTTCGCTCTCTCTCTCCTTCGCTCTCTCTCTCCTTCGCTCTCTCTCTCTCCTTCGCTCCCTCTCTCCTTCGCTTTCTCTCTCCTTCGCTCTCTCTCTCCTTCCCTCTCTCTCTACTTCGCTCTCTCTCTCCTTCGCTCTCTCTCTCTCCTTCGCTCTCTCTCTCCTTCGCTCTCTCTCTCCTTCGCTCTCTCTCCTTCGCTCTCTCTCTCTCCTTCGCGCTCTCTCGTTTGCTCTCTCTCTCCTTCGCTCTCTCTCTCCTTCGCGCTATCTCCCCTTCGCTCTCTCTCTGCTTCGCTCTCTCTCTCCTTCGCGCTATCTCCCCTTCGCTCTCTCTCTCCTTCGCTCTCTCTCTCCTTCGCTCTCTCTCTCCTTCGCTCTCTCTCTCTCCTTCGCTCTCTCTCTCCTCCACTCTCTCTCTCCTTCACTCTCTCTCTCTCCTTCGCTCTCTCTCTCCTTCGCTCTCTCTCTCCTTCGCTCTCTCTCTCCTTCGCGCTCTCTCTCCTTCGCTCTCTCTCTCCTTTGCTCTCTCTCCTTCGCTCTCTCTCTCCTTCGCTCTCTCTCTCCTTCGCTCTCTCTCTCCTTCGTGCTCTCTCTCCTTCTCTCTCTCTCTCTCCTTCGCTCTCTCTCTCCTTTGCTCTCTTTCTCCTTAGCTCTCTCTCTCCTTCACTCTCTCTCTCCTTCGCTCTCTCCTTCGATCTCTCTCTCCTTCGCTCGCTCTCCCCTTCGCTCTCTCTCTCTCGTTCGCTCTCTCTCTCCTTCGCTCGCTCTCCCCTTCGCTCTCTCTCTCCTTCGCTCTCTCTCTCCTTCGCTCTCTCTCCTTCGCTCTCTCTCTCCTTCGCTCTCTCTCTCCTTCGCTCTCTCTCTCTCCTTCGCTCTCTCTCTCCTTCGCTCTCTCTCCCCTTCACTCTCTCTCTCCTTCGCTTTCTCCCTCCTTCGCTCTCACTCTGCTTCGCTCTCTCTATTCCTTCGCTCTCTCTCTCCTTCCCTCTCCCTCCTTCGCTTTCTATCTCCTTCGCTCGCTCTCTCCTTCGTGCTCTCTCCCCTTCGCTCACTCTCTCCTTCGCTCTCTCTCTCCTTCGCTCTCTCTCTCCTTCGGTCTCTCTCCTTCGCTCTCTTTCTCCTTCACTCTCTCCCTCCTTCGCTCTCTCTCCCCTTCGCTCTCTCCCCTGCGCTCTCTCTCGCCTTCGCTCTCTCTCCCCATCGGTCTCTCTCTCCTTCGCTCTCTCCCTCCTTCGCTCTCTCTCTCCTTCGCTCTCTCTTTCCGTCGCTCTCTCTCTCCTTCGCTCTCTCTCTCCTTCGCTCTCTCTCTCCTTCGCTCTCTGTCTCCTTCGCTCTCTCCCTCCTTCGCCCTCTCTCTCCTTCGCTCTCTCTCTCCTTCGCTTCCTCTCTCCTTCGCTCTCTCTCTCCTTACATCTCTCTCTCCTTCGCTCTCTCTCTCTCCTTCACTCACTCTCTCCTTCGCTCTCTCTCTCCTTTGCTCTCTCTCTCTCCTTCGCTCTCTCTCTCCTTCGCTCTCTCTCCTTCGCTCTCTCTCTCCTTCGCTCTCTCTCTCTCCTTCGCTCTCTCTCTCCTTCGCTCTCTCTCTCCTTCGCTATCTCCTTCGCTCTCTCTCTCCTTCGCTCGCTCTCCCCTTCGCTCTCTCTCTCTCCTTCGCTCTCTCTCTCCTTTGCTCGCTCTCCCCTTCGCTCTCTCTCTCTCCTTCGCTCTCTCTCTCCTTCGCTCTCTCTCTCCTTCGCTATCTCCTTCGCTCTCTCTCTCCTTCGCTCGCTCTCCCCTTCGCTCTCTCTCTCTCCTTCGCTCTCTCTCTCCTTTGCTCGCTCTCCCCTTCGCTCTCTCTCTCTCCTTCGCTCTCTCTCTCCTTCGCTCTCTCTCTCCTTCGCTCTCTCTCTCCTTCGCTCTCTCTCCCCTTCGCTCTCTCTCTCCTTCGCTCTCTCTCTCCTTCGCTCTCTCTCTCCTTCGCTCTCTCTCACCTTCGCTCTCTCTCTCCTTCGCTCTCTCTCCCCTTCGCTCTCCCTCCTTCGCTCTCTCTCTCCTTCGCTCACTCTCCCCTTCGCTCTCTCTCTCCTTCGCTCTCTCTCCTTCTCTCTCTCTCCTTCGCTCTCTCTCTCCTTCGCTCTCTCTCCTTCGCTCGCTCTCTCCCTCACTCTCTCTCTCCGCTCTCTCCCTCCTTCGCTCTCTCTCTCTTTCGCTCTCTCTTTCCTTCGCTTTCTCTCTCCTTCCCTCTCTCTCCTTCGCTCTCTCTCTCCTTCGCTCTCTCTCAACTTCGCTCTCTCTCTCCTTCGCTCTCTCTCCCTTTTGCTCACTCTCTCCTTCGCTCTCTCTCCCCTTCGCTCTCTCTCTCCTTCGCTCTCTCTCCTTCGCTCTCTCTCTCCTTCGCTCTCTCTCTCCTTTGCTCTCTCTCTCCTTCGCTCTCTCTCTGCTTCGCTCTCTCTCCTTCGCTCTCTCTCTCCTTCGCTCTCTCTCTCCTTCGCTCTCTCTCTCTTTCGCTCTCTCTCCTTCACTCTCTCTCTCCTTCGCTCTCTCTCTCCTTCGCTCTCTCTCCTTCGCTCTCTCCCTCCTTTGCTCTCTCTCTCCTTCGCTCTCTCTCTCCTTCGCACTCCCTCTCCTTCGCTCTCTCTCTCCTTCGGTCTCTCTCTCCTTCACTCTCTCTCTCCTTCGCTCTTTCTCTCCTTCGCTCTCACCCTCCTTCGCTCTCTCTCTCTCCTTCTCTCTCTCTCTCCTTCGCTCTCTCTCTCCTTCCCTCTCTCTCCTTCGCTCTCTCTCTCCTTCGCTCTCTCTCTCTCCTTTGCTCTCTCTCTCCTTCGCTCTCTCTCTCCTTCGCTCTCTCTCCTTCGCTCTCTCTCTCCTTCGTTCTCTCTCTCCTTCGCTCTCTCTCTCTCCTTCGCTCTTTCTCTCCTTCGCTCTCTCTCTCCTTCCCTCTCTCTCTCCTTCGCTCTCTCTCTCCTTCGCTCTCTTTCACCTTCGCTCTCTCTCTCCTTCGCTCTCTCTCCTTCGCTCTCTCTCTCTCCTTCGCTCTCTCTCATTCGCTCTCTCTCTCCTTCGCTTTCTCTCCTTCGCTCTCTCTCTCCTTCGCTCTCTCTCTCCTTCCCTCTCTCTCTCCTTCGCTCTCTCTCTCCTTCGCTCTCTTTCACCTTCGCTCTCTCTCTCCTTCGCTCTCTCTCTCCTTTGCTCTCTCTCCTTCGCTCTCTCTCTCTCCTTCGCGCTCTCTCGTTCGCTCTCTCTCTCCTTCGCTCTCTCTCTCCTTCGCGCTATCTCCCCTTCGCTCTCTCTCTGCTTCGCTCTCTCTCTCCTTCGCGCTATCTCCCCTTCGCTCTCTCTCTCCTTCGCTTTCTCTCTCCTTCGCTCTCTCTCTCCTTCGCTCTCTCTCTCTCCTTCGCTCTCTCTCTCCTCCACTCTCTCTCTCCTTCACTCTCTCTCTCTCCTTCGCTCTCTCTCTCCTTCGCTCTCTCTCTCCTTCGCTCTCTCTCTCCTTCGCGCTCTCTCTCCTTCGCTCTCTCTCTCCTTTGCTCTCTCTCCTTCGCTCTCTCTCTCCTTCGCTCTCTCTCTCTTTCGCTCTCTCTCTCCTTCGCGCTCTCTCTCCTTCTCTCTCTCTCTCTCCTTCGCTCTCTCTCTCCTTTGCTCTCTTTCTCCTTAGCTCTCTCTCTCCTTCACTCTCTCTCTCCTTCGCTCTCTCCTTCGATCTCTCTCTCCTTCGCTCGCTCTCCCCTTCGCTCTCTCTCTCTCCTTCGCTCTCTCTCTCCTTCGCTCGCTCTCCCCTTCGCTCTCTCTCTCCTTCGCTCTCTCTCTCCTTCGCTCTCTCTCCTTCGCTCTCTCTCTCCTTCGCTCTCTCTCTCCTTCGCTCTCTCTCTCTCCTTCGCTCTCTCTCTCCTTCGCTCTCTCTCCCCTTCACTCTCTCTCTCCTTCGCTTTCTCCCTCCTTCGCTCTCACTCTGCTTCGCTCTCTCTATTCCTTCGCTCTCTCTCTCCTTCTCTCTCCCTCCTTCGCTTTCTATCTCCTTCGCTCGCTCTCTCCTTCGTGCTCTCTCCCCTTCGCTCACTCTCTCCTTCGCTCTCTCTCTCCTTCGCTCTCTCTCTCCTTCGGTCTCTCTCCTTCGCTCTCTTTCTCCTTCACTCTCTCCCTCCTTCGCTCTCTCTCCCCTTCGCTCTCTCCCCTTCGCTCTCTCTCGCCTTCGCTCTCTCTCCCCATCGCTCTCTCTCTCCTTCGCTCTCTCCCTCCTTCGCTCTCTCTCTCCTTCGCTCTCTCTTTCCGTCGCTCTCTCTCTCCTTCGCTCTCTCTCTCCTTCGCTCTCTCTCTCCTTCGCTCTCTGTCTCCTTCGCTCTCTCCCTCCTTCGCTCTCTCTCTCCTTCGCTTTCTCTCTCCTTCGCTTCCTCTCTCCTTCGCTCTCTCTCTCCTTACATCTCTCTCTCCTTCGCTCTCTCTCTCTCCTTCACTCACTCTCTACTTCGCTCTCTCTCTCCTTTGCTCTCTCTCTCTCCTTCGCTCTCTCTCTCCTTCACTCTCTCTCCTTCGCTCTCTCTCTCCTTCGCTCTCTCTCTCCTTCGCTCTCTCTCTCCTTCGCTCTCTCCTTCGCTCTCTCTCTCCTTCGCTCGCTCTCCCCTTCGCTCTCTCTCTCTCCTTCGCTCTCTCTCTCCTTTGCTCGCTCTCCCCTTCGCTCTCTCTCTCTCCTTCGCTCTCTCTCTCCTTCGCTCTCTCTCCCCTTCGCTCTCTCTCTCCTTCGCTCTCTCTCTCCTTCGCTCTCTCTCTCCTTCGCTCTCTCTCACCTTCGCTCTCTCTCTCCTTCGCTCTCTCTCCCCTTCGCTCTCCCTCCTTCGCTCTCTCTCTCCTTCGCTCACTCTCCCCTTCGCTCTCTCTCTCCTTCGCTCTCTCTCCTTCTCTCTCTCTCCTTCGCTCTCTCTCTCCTTCGCTCTCTCTCCTTCGCTCGCTCTCTCCCTCACTCTCTCTCTCCGCTCTCTCCCTCCTTCGCTCTCTCTTTCCTTCGCTTTCTCTCTCCTTCGCTCTCTCTCTCCTTCGCTCTCTCTCTCCTTCGCTCTCTCTCAACTTCGCTCTCTCTCTCCTTCGCTCTCTCTCCCTTTTGCTCACTCTCTCCTTCGCTCTCTCTCCCCTTCGCTCTCTCTCTCCTTCGCTCTCTCTCCTTCGCTCTCTCTCTCCTTCGCTCTCTCTCTCCTTTGCTCTCTCTCTCCTTCGCTCTCTCTCTGCTTCGCTCTCTCTCCTTCGCTCTCTCTCTCCTTCGCTCTCTCTCTCCTTCGCTCTCTCTCTCTTTCGCTCTCTCTCCTTCACAGTTCAGTTCAGTTCAGTTCAAATGCTTTATTGGCATGAAAGTTTACAGAGAACCATATTGCCAAAGCTTACATAGCAAAAAGGTACAGTTTTCCAACATTCTGTAGGTGTCAATCGATTTGACATTTGTTGGATATATACAATATTACTTTTAAACAATATTAATTTTAAACAGTCTTTCTACTTCATTTGGTACGTTCAATATTAATTTTAAACAGTCTTACTTTTAAACAGTCCTCAGGTTGTGACATGTTGTTACATATTTAGCCCCAAGGTATGGTCTGTCTCCTTCTCCTAGGACTAATCTCAATTTTGACAGATCATCCAATTCCTTGAAATCTGGGGTTGTTTGGCTTAGCTTGTTGAATAATATGTTTCTTGATGTGTTGAATTTTTCACATTTTAGGAGGAAATGCATTTCTGTTTCAACCTCGCCAGCCAGACATTGATCGCATATTCTATTCTCTCTAGGCTGCCAGGATTTCTTGTATCTGCCTTTTTCAATTTCCAGTTGGTGGTCGCTTAGTCTGTACCTGGTGAGGGTCTGTCTCTGTTTTGTGTCTCTGATGGTCGTGAGGTAGTCTGCCAGTTTATATTCTCTTTTTAGGGCCCGGTAACATTCTAATCTGCTTTGGCTTTCGGTTATTTTGTTCCAATGTTCCAGGTAGGTTTCTTTGCATTTTTTAATGATTTGGTTCACTCGGATTGGTGTTTGGACGGCTGTGTTGGTCTGGGGCTGGTCAGGGTCCGGCTGAGTACTTAGTTTCAGTAGCAGCTGACTCAGGGGACTCTTTTCTGGGTTTAGCTCTTGGGTCTGAAAGGCTTTGAAATGAAGGGTGTCTGGGGAGCTAGATTTGAGGTGATTTAGGAAGTTTAGTGCTCGTTTTTGGATGTTTATTATCAGTGGGTATCTGCCTAGTTCGGCTCTGCATGCATTTGTTGGCGTTTTTCTTTGGGTGCGAAGGATGCTTCGGCAGAATTCTGCATGTAGGGCTTCTATTGTGTGTTTTCCCATTTAGTGTAGCTTTGGTGATTTAGCGGGCCCCATACTTCACTACCGTACAGTGCAATGGGCAGGATTATGCTGTCAAAAATTTTGAGCCAGATTTTGATTGGGATTTGGATGTTGTAGAATTTTCTTTTTATTGCATATAGGGCTCTTCGGGCTTTTTCTTTTAGTGCATTCACTGCTATGCTGAAGCTCCCTGATGCTGTAATAGTTAGACCAAGGTAGGTGTAGCTCATAGTGTGTCCTATAGTGGTATCACTGAGGGTAAACTGGTATTTGTTTTCCTGACATCTGGGTCTTTTCTGAAAAATCATGATGTTGGTTTTCTTTAGATTTACTGTTAGAGCCCAATTTTGGCAGTATTTGTCGAGTAGGTCTAGTTGTTGCTGTAATCCCTGTTCTGTGGGAGACAGCAGAACCAGGTCGTCCGCATAGAACAGGGACTTCACTTCTCCATCCAGGAGACGGAGACCTGGTGACTCGCTTTGCTCCAGCATGTCTGCTAATTCATTTATGTATATGTTGAACAGGGTCAGGCTCAAATTGCAGCCCTGCCGGACGCCTCTTCTCTGGGTGAAGAAATCGGTGCGTTTGTCTCCAATTTTGACCCCGCATTTGTTTTTCAGATACATTGATTTAATAAGGTCATAGACTTTGCCCCCTATTCCACACTGAAGCTCTCTCTCTCCTTCGCTCTCTCTCTCCTTCGCTCTCTCTCCTTCGCTCTCTCCCTCCTTCGCTCTCTCTCTCCTTCGCACTCCCTCTCCTTCGCTCTCTCTCTCCTTCGGTCTCTTTCTCCTTCACTCTCTCTCTCCTTCGCTCTTTTACCCTTCGCTCTCGCCCTCCTTCGCTCTCTCTCTCTCCTTCTCTCTCTCTCTCCTTCGCTCTCTCTCTCCTTCGCTCTCTCTCCTTCGCTCTCTCTCTCCTTCGCTCTCTCTCTCCTTCGCTCTCTCTCTCTCCTTCGCTCTCTCTCTCCTTCGCTCTCTCTCCCCTTCACTCTCTCTCTCCTTCGCTTTCTCCCTCCTTCGCTCTCACTCTGCTTCGCTCTCTCTATTCCTTCGCTCTCTCTCTCCTTCTCTCTCCCTCCTTCGCTTTCTATCTCCTTCGCTCGCTCTCTCCTTCGTGCTCTCTCCCCTTCGCTCACTCTCTCCTTCGCTCTCTCTCACCTTCGCTCTCTCTCTCCTTCGGTCTCTCTCCTTCGCTCTCTTTCTCCTTCACTCTCTCCCTCCTTCGCTCTCTCTCCCCTTCGCTCTCTCCCCTTCGCTCTCTCTCGCCTTCGCTCTCTCTCCCCATCGCTCTCTCTCTCCTTCGCTCTCTCCCTCCTTCGCTCTCTCTCTCCTTCGCTCTCTCTTTCCGTCGCTCTCTCTCTCCTTCGCTCTCTCTCTCCTTCGCTCTCTCTCTCCTTCGCTCTCTGTCTCCTTCGCTCTCTCCCTCCTTCGCTCTCTCTCTCCTTCGCTTTCTCTCTCCTTCGCTTCCTCTCTCCTTCGCTCTCTCTCTCCTTACATCTCTCTCTCCTTCGCTCTCTCTCTCTCCTTCACTCACTCTCTACTTCGCTCTCTCTCTCCTTTGCTCTCTCTCTCTCCTTCGCTCTCTCTCTCCTTCACTCTCTCTCCTTCGCTCTCTCTCTCCTTCGCTCTCTCTCTCCTTCGCTCTCTCTCTCCTTCGCTCTCTCCTTCGCTCTCTCTCTCCTTCGCTCGCTCTCCCCTTCGCTCTCTCTCTCTCCTTCGCTCTCTCTCTCCTTTGCTCGCTCTCCCCTTCGCTCTCTCTCTCTCCTTCGCTCTCTCTCTCCTTCGCTCTCTCTCTCCTTCGCTCTCTCTCCCCTTCGCTCTCTCTCTCCTTCGCTCTCTCTCTCCTTCGCTCTCTCTCTCCTTCGCTCTCTCTCACCTTCGCTCTCTCTCTCCTTCGCTCTCTCTCCCCTTCGCTCTCCCTCCTTCGCTCTCTCTCTCCTTCGCTCACTCTCCCCTTCGCTCTCTCTCTCCTTCGCTCTCTCTCCTTCTCTCTCTCTCCTTCGCTCTCTCTCTCCTTCGCTCTCTCTCCTTCGCTCGCTCTCTCCCTCTCTCTCTCTCTCCGCTCTCTCCCTCCTTCGCTCTCTCTTTCCTTCGCTTTCTCTCTCCTTCGCTCTCTCTCTCCTTCGCTCTCTCTCTCCTTCGCTCTCTCTCAACTTCGCTCTCTCTCTCCTTCGCTCTCTCTCCCTTTTGCTCACTCTCTCCTTCGCTCTCTCTCCCCTTCGCTCTCTCTCTCCTTCGCTCTCTCTCCTTCGCTCTCTCTCTCCTTCGCTCTCTCTCTCCTTTGCTCTCTCTCTCCTTCGCTCTCTCTCTGCTTCGCTCTCTCTCCTTCGCTCTCTCTCTCCTTCGCTCTCTCTCTCCTTCGCTCTCTCTCTCTTTCGCTCTCTCTCCTTCACAGTTCAGTTCAGTTCAGTTCAAATGCTTTATTGGCATGAAAGTTTACAGAGAACCATATTGCCAAAGCTTACATAGCAAAAAGGTACAGTTTTCCAACATTCTGTAGGTGTCAATCGATTTGACATTTGTTGGGTATATACAATATTACTTTTAAACAATATTAATTTTAAACAGTCTTTCTACTTCATTTGGTACGTTCAATATTAATTTTAAACAGTCTTACTTTTAAACAGTCCTCAGGTTGTGACATGTTGTTACATATTTAGCCCCAAGGTATGGTCTGTCTCCTTCTCCTAGGACTAATCTCAATTTTGACAGATCATCCAATTCCTTGAAATCTGGGGTTGTTTGGCTTAGCTTGTTGAATAATATGTTTCTTGATGTGTTGAATTTTTCACATTTTAGGAGGAAATGCATTTCTGTTTCAACCTCGCCAGCCAGACATTGATCGCATATTCTATTCTCTCTAGGCTGCCAGGATTTCTTGTATCTGCCTTTTTCAATTTCCAGTTGGTGGTCGCTTAGTCTGTACCTGGTGAGGGTCTGTCTCTGTTTTGTGTCTCTGATGGTCGTGAGGTAGTCTGCCAGTTTATATTCTCTTTTTAGGGCCCGGTAACATTCTAATCTGCTTTGGCTTTCGGTTATTTTGTTCCAATGTTCCAGGTAGGTTTCTTTGCATTTTTTAATGATTTGGTTCACTCGGATTGGTGTTTGGACGGCTGTGTTGGTCTGGGGCTGGTCAGGGTCCGGCTGAGTACTTAGTTTCAGTAGCAGCTGACTCAGGGGACTCTTTTCTGGGTTTAGCTCTTGGGTCTGAAAGGCTTTGAAATGAAGGGTGTCTGGGGAGCTAGATTTGAGGTGATTTAGGAAGTTTAGTGCTCGTTTTTGGATGTTTATTATCAGTGGGTATCTGCCTAGTTCGGCTCTGCATGCATTTGTTGGCGTTTTTCTTTGGGTGCGAAGGATGCTTCGGCAGAATTCTGCATGTAGGGCTTCTATTGTGTGTTTTCCCATTTAGTGTAGCTTTGGTGATTTAGCGGGCCCCATACTTCACTACCGTACAGTGCAATGGGCAGGATTATGCTGTCAAAAATTTTGAGCCAGATTTTGATTGGGATTTGGATGTTGTAGAATTTTCTTTTTATTGCATATAGGGCTCTTCGGGCTTTTTCTTTTAGTGCATTCACTGCTATGCTGAAGCTCCCTGATGCTGTAATAGTTAGACCAAGGTAGGTGTAGCTCATAGTGTGTCCTATAGTGGTATCACTGAGGGTAAACTGGTATTTGTTTTCCTGACATCTGGGTCTTTTCTGAAAAATCATGATGTTGGTTTTCTTTAGATTTACTGTTAGAGCCCAATTTTGGCAGTATTTGTCGAGTAGGTCTAGTTGTTGCTGTAATCCCTGTTCTGTGGGAGACAGCAGAACCAGGTCGTCCGCATAGAACAGGGACTTCACTTCTCCATCCAGGAGACGGAGACCTGGTGACTCGCTTTGCTCCAGCATGTCTGCTAATTCATTTATGTATATGTTGAACAGGGTCGGGCTCAAATTGCAGCCCTGCCGGACGCCTCTTCTCTGGGTGAAGAAATCGGTGCGTTTGTCTCCAATTTTGACCCCGCATTTGTTTTTCAGATACATTGATTTAATAAGGTCATAGACTTTGCCCCCTATTCCACACTGAAGCTCTCTCTCTCCTTCGCTCTCTCTCTCCTTCGCTCTCTCTCCTTCGCTCTCTCCCTCCTTCGCTCTCTCTCTCCTTCGCACTCCCTCTCCTTCGCTCTCTCTCTCCTTCGGTCTCTCTCTCCTTCACTCTCTCTCTCCTTCGCTCTTTTACCCTTCGCTCTCGCCCTCCTTCGCTCTCTCTCTCTCCTTCTCTCTCTCTCTCCTTCGCTCTCTCTCTCCTTCCCTCTCTCTCCTTCGCTCTCTCTCTCCTTCGCTCTCTCTCTCTCCTTTGCTCTCTCTCTCCTTCGCTCTCTCTCTCCTTCGCTCTCTCTCCTTCGCTCTCTCTCTCCTTCGTTCTCTCTCTCCTTCGCTCTCTCTCTCTCCTTCGCTCTTTCTCTCCTTCGCTCTCTCTCTCCTTCCCTCTCTCTCTCCTTCGCTCTCTCTCTCCTTCGCTCTCCTTCACCTTCGCTCTCTCTCTCCTTCGCTCTCTCTCCTTCGCTCTCTCTCTCTCCTTCGCTCTCTCTCATTCGCTCTCTCTCTCCTTCGCTTTCTCTCCTTCGCTCTCCCTCTCCTTCCCTCTCTCTCTCCTTCGCTCTCTCTCTCCTTCGCTCTCTTTCACCTTCGCTCTCTCTCTCCTTCGCTCTCTCTCCTTCGCTCTCTCTCTCTCCTTCGCTCTCTCTCATTCGCTCTCTCTCTCCTTCGCTTTCTCTCCTTCGCTCTCTCTCTCCTTCGCTCTCTCTCTCTCCTTCGCTCTCTCTCATTCGCTCTCTCTCTCCTTTGATTTCTCTCCTTCGCTCTCTCTCTCATTCGCTCTCTCTCTCCTTCGCTCTCTCTCTCCTTCGCTCTCTCTCTCCTTCGCTCTCTCTCTCCTTCGCTCCCTCTCTCTCCTTCGCTCTCTCTCTCCTTCGCTCTCTCTCTCCTTCGCTCTCTCTCTCCTTCGCTCTCTCTCCTTTGCTCTCTCTCTCCTTCGCTGTCTCTCTCCTTCGCTCTCTCTCCTTCGCTCTCTCCCTCCTTCGCTCTCTCTCTCCTTCGCTCTCTCTCTCCTTCCCTCTCTCTTCCTTCAATCTCTCTCTCCCTCGCTCTCTCTGTCCTTTGCTCTCTCTCTCCTTCGCTCTCTCTCTCCTTCGCTCTCTCTCTCTTTCGCTCTCTCTCCTTCACTCTCTCTCTCCTTCGCTCTCTCTCTCCTTCGCTCTCTCTCCTTCGCTCTCTCCCTCCTTCGCTCTCTCTCTCCTTCGCTCTCTCTCTCCTTCGCACTCCCTCTCCTTCGCTCTCTCTCTCCTTCGGTCTCTCTCTCCTTCACTCTCTCTCTCCTTCGCTCTTTCTCTCCTTCGCTCTCGCCCTCCTTCGCTCTCTCTCTCTCCTTCGCTCTCTCTCTCCTTCGCTCTCTCTCTCCATCCCTCTCTCTCCTTCGCTCTCTCTCTCCTTCGCTCTCTCTCTCTCCTTCGCTCTCTCTCTCCTTCGCTCTCTCTCCTTCGCTCTCTCTCCTTCGCTCTCTCTCTCCTTCCCTCTCTCTCTCCTTCGCTCTCTCTCTCCTTCGCTCTCTTTCACCTTCGCTCTCTCTCTCCTTCGCTCTCTCTCCTTCGCTCTCTCTCTCTCCTTCGCTCTCTCTCATTCGCTCTCTCTCTCCTTCGCTTTCTCTCCTTCGCTCTCTCTCTCCTTCGCTCTCTCTCTCTCCTTCGCTCTCTCTCATTCGCTCTCTCTCTCCTTCGCTTTCTCTCCTTCGCTCTCTCTCTCATTCGCTCTCTCTCTCCTTCGCTCTCTCTCTCCTTCGCTCTCTCTCTCCTTCGCTCCCTCTCTCTCCTTCGCTCTCTCTCTCCTTCTCTCTCTCTCTCTCCTTCGCTCTCTCTCTCCTTTGCTCTCTTTCTCCTTAGCTCTCTCTCTCCTTCACTCTCTCTCTCCTTCGCTCTCTCCTTCGATCTCTCTCTCCTTCGCTCGCTCTCCCCTTCGCTCTCTCTCTCTCCTTCGCTCTCTCTCTCCTTCGCTCGCTCTCCCCTTCGCTCTCTCTCTCCTTCGCTCTCTCTCTCCTTCGCTCTCTCTCCTTCGCTCTCTCTCTCCTTCGCTCTCTCTCTCCTTCGCTCTCTCTCTCTCCTTCGCTCTCTCTCTCCTTCGCTCTCTCTCCCCTTCACTCTCTCTCTCCTTCGCTTTCTCCCTCCTTCGCTCTCACTCTGCTTCGCTCTCTCTATTCCTTCGCTCTCTCTCTCCTTCCCTCTCCCTCCTTCGCTTTCTATCTCCTTCGCTCGCTCTCTCCTTCGTGCTCTCTCCCCTTCGCTCACTCTCTCCTTCGCTCTCACTCTCCTTCGCTCTCTCTCTCCTTCGGTCTCTCTCCTTCGCTCTCTTTCTCCTTCACTCTCTCCCTCCTTCGCTCTCTCTCCCCTTCGCTCTCTCCCCTTCGCTCTCTCTCGCCTTCGCTCTCTCTCCCCATCGCTCTCTCTCTCCTTCGCTCTCTCCCTTCTTCGCTCTCTCTCTCCTTCGCTCTCTCTTTCCGTCGCTCTCTCTCTCCTTCGCTCTCTCTCTCCTTCGCGCTCTCTCTCCTTCGCTCTCTGTCTCCTTCGCTCTCTCTCTCCTTCGCTCTCTCTCTCCTTCGCTCTCTCTCTCCTTCGCTTCCTCTCTCCTTCGCTCTCTCTCTCCTTACATCTCTCTCTCCTATGCTCTCTCTCTCTCCTTCACTCACTCTCTTCTTCGCTCTCTCTCTCCTTTGCTCTCTCTCTCTCCTTCGCTCTCTCTCTCCTTCGCTCTCTCTCCTTCGCTCTCTCTCTCCTTCGCTCTCTCTCTCCTTCGCTCTCTCTCTCCTTCGCTCTCTCCTTCGCTCTCTCTCTCCTTCGCTCGCTCTCCCCTTCGCTCTCTCTCTCTCCTTCGCTCTCTCTCTCCTTTGCTCGCTCTCCCCTTCGCTCTCTCTCTCTCCTTCGCTCTCTCTCTCCTTCGCTCTCTCTCTCCTTCGCTCTCTCTCTCCTTCGCTCTCTCTCCCCTTCGCTCTCTCTCTCCTTCGCTCTCTGTCTCCTTCGCTCTCTCTCTCCTTCGCTCTCTCTCCCCTTCGCTCTCTCTCTCCTTCACTCTCTCCTTCGCTCTCTCTCTCCTTCGCTCTCTCTCCTTCGCTCTCTCTCTCCTTCGCTCGCCCTCTCCTTCGCTCTCTCTCTCCTTCGCTCTCTCTCCCCTTCGCTCTCTCTCTCCTTCGCTCTCTCCCTCCTTCGCTCTCTCTTTCCTTCGCTTTCTCTCTCCTTCCATCTCTCTCCTTCGCTCTCTCTCTCCTTCGCTCTCTCTCTCCTTCGCTCTCTCTCCCCTTCGCTCTCTCTCTCCTTCACTCTCTCTCTCCTTCGCTCTCTCTCTCCTTCGCTCTCTCTCTCCTTTGCTCTCTCTCTCCTTCGCTCTCTCTCTCCTTCGCTCACGCCCTCCTTCGATCTCTCTCTCTCCTTCGCTCTCTCTCCTTCGCTCTCTCTCTCCTTCGCTCTCTCTCGCCTTCGCTCTCTCTCTCCTTCGCTCACTCTCCTTCGCTCTCTGTCTCCTTCGCTCTCTCTCTCCTTCGCTCTCTCCCTCCTGCGCTCTCTCTCTCATTCGCTCTCTCTCTCCTTCTCTCTCTCTCTCTCCTTCGCTCTCTCTCTCCTTCGCTCTCTCCCTCTCCTTCGCTCTCTCTCTCCTTCGCTCTCTCTCTCCTTTGCTCTCTCTTTCTTTCGCTCTCTCCCTCCTTCCGTCTCTCTCCTTCGCTCTCTCTCTCCTTCGCTCTCTCTCCTTCGCTCGATCTCTGCTTCGCTCTCTCTCTCCTTCGCTCTCTCTCTCCTTCGCTCTCTCTCTCCTTCGCGCTCTCTCTCCGCTCTCTCTCCTTCGCTTTCTCTCTCCTTCGCTCTCTCTCTCCTTCGCTCTCTCTCTCCTTCGCTCTCTCCCTCGCTCTCTCACTCCTTCACTCTCTCTCTCCTTCGCTCTCTCTCTCCTTTGCTCTCTCTCTCCTTCGCTCTCTCTCTCCTTCGCTCTCTCTCTCCTTCGCTCTCTCTCGCTCCTTCGCTCTTTCTCTCCTTCGCTCTCTCTCTCCTTCGCTCTCTCTCTCCTTCGCTCTCTGTCTCCTTCGCTCTCTCTCTCCTTCGCTCTCTCTCTCCTTTGCTCTCTCTCTCCTTCGCTCTCTCTCTCCTTCGTTCTCTCTCTCCTTCGCTCTCTCTCTCTCCTTCGCTCTTTCTCTCCTTCGCTCTCTCTCTCCTTCGCTCTCTCTCTCCTTCGCTCTCTCTCTCCTTCGCTCTCTTTCACCTTCGCTCTCTCTCTCCTTCGCTCTCTCTCCTTCGCTCTCTCTCTCTCCTTCGCTCTCTCTCATTCGCTCTCTCTCTCCTTCGCTCTCTCTGTCCTTCGCGCTATCTCCCCTTCGCTCCCTCTCTCCTTCGCTCTCTCTCTCCTTCGCTCTCTCTCTCTCCTTTGCTCTCTCTCTCCTTCGCTCTCTCTCTCCTTCGCTCTCTCTCTTCGCTCTCTCTCTCCTTCGCTGTCTCTCTCCTTCGCTCTCTCTCTCCTTCGCTCTCTCTCTCCTACGCTCTCTCTCTCTCCTTCGCTCTCTCTCTCCTTCGCTCTCTCTCTCCTTCGCTCTCTCTCTCCTTCGCTCTCTCTCCTTCGCTCTCTCCCTCCTTCCCTCTCTCTCTCCTTCGCTCTCTCTCTCCTTCGCTCTCTCTCTCTCCTTCGCTCTCTCTCTCCTTCTCTCTCTCTCTCCTTCGCTCTCTCTCTCCTTCGCTCTCTCCCTCCTTTGCTCTCTCTCTCTTTCGCTCTCTCCCTCCTTCGCTCTCTCCCTCCTTCGCTCTCTCTCTCCTTCGCTCTCTCTCTCTTTCGCTCTCTCTCTCTCCTTCGCTCTCTCTCTCCTTCGCTCTCGCTCTCCTTCGCTCTCGCTCTCCTTCGCTCACTCTCGCTCCTTCGCTCTCTCTCTCCTTTGCTCTCTCTCTCCTTCGCTCTCTCTCCTTCTCTCTCTCTCCTTCGCTCTCTCTCTCCATCGCTCCCTCTCTCCCTCGCTCTCTCCTTCGCTCCCTCTCTCCTTCGCTCTCTCTCTCCTTCGCTGTCTCTTTCCTTCGCTCGCTCTCTCCTTCGCTCTCTCTCTGCTTCGCTCTCTCTCTCCTTCGCTCTCTCTCTCCTTCGCTCTCTCTTTCCTTCGCTCGTTCTCTCCTTTGCTCTCTCTCTCCTTCGCTCTCTCTCTCTCCTTCGCTCTCTCTCTAATTCGCTCTCTCCCTCCTTCGCTCACTCTCCTTCGCTCGCTCTCTCCTTCGCTCTCTCTCTCCTTCCCTCTCTCTCCTTCGCTCTCTCTCTCCTTCGATCTCTTTCTCTCCTTCGCTCTCTCTCTCCTTTGCTCTCTCTCTCCTTCGCTCTCTCTCTCCTTCGTTCTCTCTCCCATTCGCTCTCTCTCTCCTTCGCTCTCTCTCCTTCGCTCTCTCTCTCCTTCGCTCTCTCTCTCCTTCCCTCGCTCTCTCCTTCGCTCTCTCTCTCCTTCGCTCTCTCTCTCCTTCGCTCTCTCTCCCCTTCGCTCTCTCTCCTTCGCTCTCTCTCTCCTTCGCTCTCTCTCTCCTTCGCGCTCTCTCTCCATTGCTCTCTCCCTCCTTTGCTCTCTCTCTCCTTCGCTCTCTTTCTCCTTCGCTCTCTCTCTCCTTCACTCTCTCTCTCCTTCGCTCTCTCTCTCCTTTGCTCTCTTTCTCCTTCACTCTCTCTACTTCGCTCTCTCTCTCTTTCGCTCTCTCTCTCCGCTCTCTCTCCTTCGCTCTCTCTCTCCTTCGCTCTCTCTCTCCTTCGCTCTCTCTCTCCTTCGCTCTCTCCTTCGCTCTCTCACTCCTTCACTCTCTCTCTCCTTCGCTCTCTCTCTCCTTCACTCTCTCTCTCCTTTGCTCTCTCTCTGCTTCGATCTCTCTCTCCTTCGCTGTATCCCTCCTTCGCTCTCTCTCTCCTTCGCTCTCTCTCTCCTTCGCTCTCTCCTTCGCTCTCTCTCTCCTTCGCTCTCTCTCTCCTTCGCTCTCTCTGCCTCCTTCGCTCTCTCTCCCCTTCGCTCTCTCTCTCCTTCGCTCTCTCACTCCTTCGCTCTCTCTCCCCTTCGCTCTCTCTCTCCTTCGCTCTCTCTGTCCTTCGCTCTCTCTCTCCTTCGCTCTCTCTCTCTCCTTCGCTCACTCTCTCCTTCGCTCTCTCTCCTTCCCTCTCTCTCTCCTTCACTCTCTCTCCTTCGCTCTCTCTCTCCTTCCCTGTCTCTCCTTCGCTGTCTCTCCTTCGCTCTCTCTCTCTCCTTCGCTCTCTCCCTCCTTCGCTCTCTCTCTCTCCTTCGCTCTCTCTCTCCTTCGCTCTCTCTCTCCTTCGCTCTTTCTCTCTACTTTGCTCTCTCTCTCCATCGCTCTCTCTCTCCTTCGCTCTCTCTCTCCTTACATCTCTCTCTCCTTCGCTCTCTCTCTCTCCTTCACTCACTCTCTCCTTCACTCTCTCTCTCCTTTGCTCTCTCTCTCTCCTTCGCTCTCTCTCTCCTTCGCTCTCTCTCCTTCGCTCTCTCTCCCCTTCGCTCTCTCTCGCCTTCGCTCTCTCTCCTTCCCTCTCTCTCTCCTTCGCTCTCTCTCTCCTTCCCTCTTTCTCTCCTTCGCTCTCTCTCTCCTTCGCTCTCTCTCTCCTTCGCTCTCTCTCTCTCCTTCGCTCTCTCTCTCCTTCGCTCTCTCTCCTTCACTCTCTCTCTCCTTCGCTCGCTCTCACCTTCGCTCTCTCTCTCCTTCCCTCTCTCTCTCCTTCGCTCTCTATCTCTCCTTCGCTCTCTCTCTCCTTCGCTCGCTCTCTCCTTCACTCTCTCTCTCCTTCGCTCTCTCTCTCCTTCGCTCTCTCTCTCTTTCGCTCTCTCTCTCCTTCGCTCTCTCTCTCCTTCGCTCTCTCTCCTTCGCGCTCTCTCTCCTTCGCTCTCTCTCCCCTTCGCTCTCTCTCTCCTTCACTCTCTCTCTCCTTCGCTCTCTCTCCTTCGCTCTCTCTCTCCTTCGCGCTCTCTCTCCTTCGCTCTCTCTCCTTCGCTCTCTCTCTCCTTCGCTCTCTCTCTCTTTCGCTCTCTCTCTCCTTCGCGCTCTCTCTCCTTCGCTCTCTCTCTCCTTCGCTCTCTCTCCTTCGCTCTCTCTCTCCTTCTCTCTCTCTCTCCTTCGCTCTCTCTCTCCTTCGCTCTCTCCCTCCTTTGCTCTCTCTCTCTTTCGCTCTCTCCCTCCTTCGCTCTCTCCCTCCTTCGCTCTCTCTCTCTCTTTCGCTCTCTCTCTCTCCTTTGCTCTCTCTCTCCTTCGCTCTCGCTCTCCTTCGCTCTCGCTCTCCTTCGCTCTCGCTCTCCTTCGCTCACTCTCGCTCCTTCGCTCTCTCTCTCCTTCGCTCTCTCTCTCCTTCGCTCTCTCTCTCCTTCGCTCTCTCCTTCGCTCTCTCTCTCCTT